>NC_072024.1:21972553-22287553 GCF_027791375.1 Indicator indicator | reverse complement strand
TGAACAGCCATGAAAGTCTGAAGGCCTTGTTCCAATCATTTCAGTTGAAATCCTGGCCTGATTTAAGTATTTATGCAGTGCTGCCTTTCATGAAGCTTCTGTTTCACAATATCACAGTACCATAGTACCTTAGTAGTTGGAAGGGACCTCCAGAGATGATCCAGTCCAACCCCCCTGCCAGAGCAGCATCACCCAGGATAGTCTAGTCTGCACAGGAATGCATCCAGGTGGGGTTTGAAAGTCTCCAGAGAAGGAGACTCCACAACCCCCCTGGGCAGCCTGTTCCAGTGCTCTGTCACCCTCACTGTAAAGAAGTTTCTCCTCATGTTGAGGTGAAACCTTCTATGTTCAAGCTTGTACCTGTTGTTCATTGTCTTACTACTGTGCACCACCCAAAAGAGCCTGGCCCCCTCCCCTGGACACCCACCAATGTTGATAGACATTGATTAGATCCCCTCTCAGCCTTCTCTTCTCCAGACTAAACAGCCCCAGGGCTCTCAGTCTCTCTTCACAGGGGAGATGCTCAAGTCCCCTAAGCATCCTCCTGGCTCTCCCTTGGACTCTCTCCAGCAGGTCTCTGTCTCTCTGGAACTGGAGAGCCTAAAACTGGACACAGGATTGCAGCTGTGGTCTCACCAGGGCAGAGTAGAGGGAGAAAAGAACCTCCCTAGCCCTGCTGGCCACACTTTTCTTGCTGCACCCCAGGATCCCATTGGCTCTCTTAGCCACAAGGGCACATTGCTGTCCCTGCAGAACTTGCTGCCCACCAGGACTCTAAGGTCTATCTCTATGGAGCTGCTTTCCAGCAGGCAGCCTCTAACCTGTCCTGGTGCCTGCTGTTATTTCTCCCCAGATGCAGGACCCTGCACTTGTCCTTATTGAACTTCATGGAATTTGTTTAAAAGGTTCTGTAATGGTAACATTCTAAATCCACCACAGCAAGTACATTTTTATCCAAACCCTAGCTACCTCTCTGTCTTCACTGCTGTTCCATGCTCTTGGCATGGTGTGCTGATCATGCTGATAGCATCACATCCAATATTGTATATTTGATTATGTTACTAATGGCACCACAGAGAATTCAGACATGGTTACATGATGGTGGAGGTATGAGACTAAAATCCAGAATTCTCTCCCACAAATCCATATCTTAACTCAGTTGTAACTGCTGACTTGGAGGACTCTGGCATCCTCTCCCTGGTTCTGCCTCTGTTGAAATGTTGGATTGCTCTAAGGGCAGTTTATGAAGCCCCACAATGTAGTGTTTCATACTGCACCAAAGAGTGGCCTGTGTCAGGAATGGTGTGGCCAGCAGGAGTAGGGAAGTGGTCATCCCCTGTACTCAGCACTGGTGAGGCCACACCTTGAGTACTGGGTTTAATTTTTGGGACCCTCATTACATGAAGGATGTTGAGGGGTTGGAGTGGGTCCAGAGAAGGGCAACAAAGCTGGGGAAGGGTCTGGAGAACAGGGCTGGGTGAGGAGCAGCTGAGGGGAGTGGGGTTGTTTAGTCTGGAGAAGAGGAGGCTGAGGGGAGACCTCATTGCTCTCTACACCTCCCTGAAAGGAGGTTGCAGTGAGGTGGGGGATGGTCTCTTCTTCCTAGTATCAGGTGACAGAAGGAGAGGAAATGGCCTGAAATTGTGCCAAGGGAAATTTAGGTTAGAGATTAGGAACAATTTCTTTCCTGCAAGAGTGGTGCTTTTGTGAGGTAAACACAATGAAAGATTTCTTTTTCTCCAAAATGTTGCTATTTCAGCATTGCCTTATGCTGTTCAACAAACAATGTGGCTGTGGGACTTGGGGACATGGTTTAGTGGCCATGGTGGTGTTGGGTTGATGGTTGGACTGGATGATCTTAGAGTTTTTTCCAACCAAGCCAATTCCATGATTCCATGATTCTATGAATTCATGGCACTCCAGCTCCCCAGAATTTTCAGAATCAGCAGAAATCCTCTGGTCATTGCTTTTGTGAGGTAAACACAGTGAAAGATTTCTTTTTCTCCAAAATGTTGCTATTTCAGCATTGCCTTAGGCTGTCATTGTTAGACTCAGCCCTGGCCCAGATGCACAAAAGATCTAGTTTGCTCTTTAGTATTATCATGTGGCTGTTCTCTTCTAAGAAAGAGAGAGGCTGCTGAATACTTCAAAATGATGTAATGGTCATGTGGGAGTTCCCTCTCCTGCTCAGATCAGCTTCCTGGTTCTCAGTCTCTCCATCTGTAAAGCAATAGATATGACATAGAGATTTCAAGGGCATTGAGAACCTGTGTAAGAAAGGCAAACAACGTGGTCACTATTGCATCATCTTAGAGGATCAAAGTGACCAGGCACAGTAACTTCTGTGAGAAACCCTGGAGTTTCTTATTGTGGTTTTCCTTTTGATGAGCCCACCAGAATGAGGGCAAAAGGCATAGTTTAGTCAGTAAGGAGAATTCAGTTAAGTCTATCAGAAGAGTGATGTAAAAAGAGACCAGAGAGAGTAGAATCATAGAATTGCCTGGTTGGAAAAGACCTTAAGATCAGAGAGTCAAACAATAACCTAACATAGAATCACAGAATCATGGAATCATAGAATCCATAGAATCATGGAATCACAGAATCACAGAATCATGTAATCACAGAATCATAGAATCACAGAATCATAGAATCACAGAATCACAGAATCATGTAATCACAGAATCACAGAATCACAGAATCATAGAATCACAGAATCACAGAATCATGGAATCACAGAATCATAGAATCACAGAATCATAGAATCACAGAATCACAGAATCACAGAATCATAGAATCACAGAATCACAGAATCATGGAATCACAGAATCATAGAATCACAGAATCATAGAATCACAGAATCACAGAATCATAGAATCACAGAATCACAGAATCACAGAATCACAGAATCATAGAATCATAGAATCACAGAATCACAGAATCATAGAATCACAGAATCACAGAATCACAGAATCATAGAATCACAGAATCATAGAATCACATAATCACAGAATCATAGAATCACAGAATCATAGAATCACAGAATCATAGAATCACATAATCACAGAATCATAGAATCACAGAATCATAGAATCACAGAATCATAGAATCACATAATCACAGAATCATAGAATCATAGAATCACAGAATCACAGAATCACAGAATCATAGAATCACAGAATCACAGAATCATAGAATCATAGAATCACAGAATCACAGAATCATAGAATCATAGAATCACAGAATCACAGAATCACAGAATCATAGAATCACAGAATCACAGAATCATAGAATCACAGAATCATAGAATCACATAATCACAGAATCATAGAATCACAGAATCATAGAATCACAGAATCACAGAATCACAGAATCACAGAATCATAGAATCACATAATCACAGAATCAAAGAATCACAGAATCACAGAATCACAGAATCATAGAATCACAGAATCACAGAATCATAGAATCACAGAATCATAGAATCACAGAATCACAGAATCATAGAATCACAGAATCATAGAATCACAGAATCACAGAATCATAGAATCACAGAATCACAGAATCACAGAATCACAGAATCATAGAATCACAGAATCATAGAATCACAGAATCACAGAATCACAGAATCATAGAATCACAGAATCATAGAATCACGAATCACATGAATCATAGAAACAAGAATCATAGAATCACAAAATCATAGAATCACAGAATCAGAATAGAATCACAGAATCATGAATCAGAATCACAGAATCATAGAATCACAAATCATAGGATCACAGAATCATGGAATCACGGAATCATAGAATGATGGAATCATAGAATCACAGAATCATAGAATCATAGGACCACAGAATCATAGAATCACAGAATCATAGAATCACAGAATCATAGAATCACAGAATCATAGGATCACAGAATCATGGAATCACAGAATCACAGAATCATAGAATCACAGGATTACAGAATCAGAATCACAGAATGGTTTGGGTTGGAAGGGACCTCCAAAAGTCATCTAGTCAAGCCCCCCTGCAGTGAGCAGGGACATCCTCCATTAGATCAGGTTGCCCAGAGCCCTGTCAGGCCTCACCTTGAATATCTCCAGGGATGGGGCCTCAACTGCCTCCCTGGGCAACCTGTTCCAGTGTTCCAGCACCCTCATGGTAAAGAACATGGCTTTTGCCATCTCCAAAGTAAGAAAGAGTAACTCAGAGTATTACAGAGCAGTGTGCCTGTGAGGAACACATCAGGGTAGGTAGAAAGCAATCTTTCTTTTGAGATTAGTTGAAAAGAAACTGCTTATTAGTGGCAGCTACACAGCACACAGATTAGGGTTTGCATAAAATACACTTGCATTTGAGAATAAAACAGAGAAATTTCTGTTTACCCTAATGCACAGGACTCACTGTCTGCTTTGCAAATATTTATATGTCAGGAGCTTAAGGCTTCTTGGGTGTCCTGCTCTCATGGACTAGCTCCTCAATATTTCTTGGTGACAGAAAAGCAAAAAGTCAATGTGTCAGGACCAGTAACTCAATCCTTACTCTTAAGTCATCTAAGCAGCACTCCATTTTCTACTCATAACTGCCTTAGGCTGTCATGTAGGCTTCCTAGAATATCTGGTTGCATCTCCTGCCCAGCACCATCCATCCCAGAAAGCACACTGCTGTGTGCACTCAAACACACACTGACCTGAAAATCACTTTTAGCAAGGTAACTTATTAATTAGGACACAAGCTGGAAGCCAGGAGGTTCCCTCTGAACATAAGGAAAAAGGCTGGTTAGATGCCCAACTTGAGTTCAGTTGGACCCAAATCATTAAGAGATTACCACTAATTAGGCTGTTGTGAAAGAGTAACAAAATGGAAATGTAATGAGGCCACATCTGGAGTACTGGGGCAAATTTTGGGCTCCCCAGTTTGAGAGACAAAAGGGACTATTGCAGAGAGAGTCCAGCAGAGGCTACAAAGATGCCGAGGGGCCTGCAGCATCTCTGTGAGGAGGAAAGGCTGAGAGCCCTGAGGGTGTTGAGCCTGGAGAAGAGTAGCCCCAGAGGGGATCTGAGCAATGCTCAGCAAGAGCTAAAGGGTGAGGGGCAAGAGGATGGAGCTAGAGTCTTTTCAGTGGTGTCCAGAGACAGGACAAGGGGCAATGGGCACAAACTGGAAGTCAGGAGGTGCCATCAGAAGAGGATGAGAAACTTCTTTGGTGTGAAGGTGTTGGAGGCCTGGAGCAGGCTGCCCAGAGAGGTGGAGTCTCCTTCTCTGGGGAGATTCCAGCCCTCCTTGGACATGATCCTGTGCAAACCTGCTTTAGCAGGGGGTTGGACTGGATGATCTTTCCAACCCCACCATGCTGGAATTCTGTAAATGTGAACCCCCAAATGGTACTTTGGGTCTCAGCATTGCAAGGGCTTGTATCATGGCCATCCCTGCTTCTCATGGAGGATTATGCCCAAGCAGAGAAAAGCCCAGTGCTGGCTCACACATTTTCTGTCCTGCTGTCACATCTGCATTTCAATGCTAATCGCATCTTGGGTTATGGTAACCTCAAGAGCCTCATTGGTGGTAGATAGTCCATGCCTGCTTCCAGTTCCTCAGAGACCAGCCCACTCTCAGCTGAAGGACTCTCTGCCTTGAACCCCTTCTCCAAGCCCCACGCTCCAAGCATTGAGCTTTCTGAACCAGCCTTAATACTTTACAGCTCTCTGGCAACTGCTGTATCAGCTCATGCTCTCTGACATCATCTGTGTACATCCTGAATGTCAGAGACCAGGAAAACATAAAGAGCAGATCAGAAACTCCCTTAACAAATCTACATTACTGTTCTACTAATTAAAAAAAAAAAAAGTAAAAAAGAGCAAGTCAACAGCAAATTGGCAAGGGACAAACAGCAAGAATCTTTGACTCTTCTTTAAGCCATGACTGCCACAGAAAAATCACAGAAAACATCTGGTTGGAAGAGACCTCAAAGATCATCCAGTCCAGCTTTCAATCCAGTTTAGGGTCAGTCCTAAACCATGTCCCTAAGCACCAGCTCCACACACTGCTTAAACACCCCCAGGGATGGTGACTCCAGCACTGCCCTGGGCAGAACATTCCAATGTTTGAGAACCTGTCCAGCGAAGAAATATTTCCTAACATCCAGCCTGGTGCAGCTTGGAACCATTTCCTCTGCTCCTGTCCCTTGCCACCAAGGAGCAGAGGCTGTCCCCTCCTCACTCCAACCTCCGTTCAGGGAGCTGCAGAGAGCAATGAGGTCTCCCTCAGCCTCCTCTTCTCCATCCTCAACACCCCCACCTCCCTCAGCCCCTCCTCTAGCCCAGGGGCTCCAGGCCCTTCTCCAGCCTCATTGCCCTTCTCTGGACAGGCTCCAGCTCCTCAATGTCCTTCCTGGAGTGAGGGACACAGAGCTGAACACAGCACTCAAGGTGTGGCCTCAGCAGTGCTGAGCACAGGGGGATGGTCACCTCCTGTCCCTGCTGCCCACCCTGTTTCTAAACCCAGCCAGGAGGCCTTTGGCTTTCTTGGCCACCTGGGCACTGCTGGCTCATATTTAATCAACTGTCAACCAATACCCCCAGGTCCCTCTCAGAGTCGCAGCTTTCCAACCATACCCCCCCAAGTCTGTAGCTTACCATGGGGTTGCTGTGACCCAGGTGGAGGACATGGGTCACAACAAGAAGATCTGAAGCACTTCCCAGTAGGTGCATCAGGCTGCTAGCCAGCAGCAGGAAGGAAAAGCTAAGGCACCCCCAAGTCCTGCTCCTCCACACTGCTCTCTGTCCATTCTCCACCCAGCCTGGATTTGTGCTTTCTGGTTTTCATGATTTGCACTCTTTCTTGGCAGCAAGCAATGAAGCTTGCCCAAAGATAGACAAATAACCAGGTTAAGTGTGAGGGCAGGAGCTGAGCACTTATCAGTGAGCTACATGAACTTTACTCCCTGGAGGCTGCAGGAGGAGCAGTGGTTTAGTGAGCAGGCTGTGGGATGGGCAGTCTGAACACTGGGCTCAGCTGCTGACTCATCACATCACCTTTGGAGAGTAACTGCCTCCATCCACTTGCTTTTCCTTCAGTGGAGCTGTCACATTCCACTGTAGACACTCTTTCCCATAGCTACAGATCCTAGGATAGTTAGGTTGAGCAATTTCTCACCCAGCTAACCAGACAGGCCTTTATTTTGCTCTCTCCTACATGAAGAAAGGGCCAGAAGTGACAGAAAATGTAAAAGTTCAAGCAAGATTGTTCAGCTCCTTTGTACCAGAGAGCAGATTTGCTCCTGTTGCACACTGTGGAAGAGCAAGGTAACAACCTGACACCTCCTCACCAAAGGCTGGCTGGCCCTTCTTAACCTAAACAGAGCTGGTAGCTGCACTTGTGTGCCAACCAAACCATCATAACCTGGGAAATCTGAGCTGGGAGGAGATTATTGTCAGCAGAGGCCTGCTGCCAAGCAGCCTGTTCTTGTTAATTCTTCTGAAATCAACCTTGCTGAGACAGCCCCTTCTGAATCATGGAAGTATAGAATGGTGGGGGTTGGAAGTGACCTCTGAAGATCATTGAGTCCAACCCTACCTGCCAGAGCAGGATCACCTAGGGCAGGTCGCACAGGAACACATCCAGGTGGGACTCAAAAGTCTCCAGAGAAGGAGGCTCCAGAAGCTCTCTGAAGGCAGCCTGTTACTGGGTTCCATCCCTGCTCTTGCTTTAGGAAGTCAGGTCACACCAACGTGTTGTGTAACTTTGATTTCTATTTACTTGCCCCTAACCTTCCCCCATGAACTGTCCTTGCCTCCTTTCCCAAGCCCTGCTGGAGGGTAAATAGAGGGTTCAGACTGTTTGGTTTTGAGCAGTGCCAAGGTCTGCGCTCTCGGCAGCATGCTGAGCGTGGCTGCAATTCCTGGCTTGCAGGCACTTGGGATCCAGTTACAATTGCTGGCGTCAAGCAGACCACTCTGAAATGCTGAATCTAAAAATAAAAGAGAGAAAAAGTGGGAAACCAAAGAGAGCTGGGTATTAAAATCCCAGGAAAACTGGAGAAAAGTGTCGAAGAGGCACTTGGGCAGCCTCAGGGAAAAGCACAAAAACACTGCAGCACTTTGAACCAAGCCTATGGGTTTGCCTTTTTGCAGCTCTGCCACCCCTGTAACGCTGGAGAGCTCAGCCTGTGGGTCCAGGTATTTCTGCTAACAGAAAGAACGTGGGACAGCCTTTTGGGAAGGCAAATCATCCCAACTGTCTCAGCCTCCTGCCTCTGCTCTCCCCGAGAACCGTTAGCTTCAGGTTTGGGTTTGCACCAGAGTCCCAGCTCAGCTTTTGGATTTCTTCTTCGGCTCAAACCACTGCAGATGGTGCCAGCAGGCTTGCTGGGGGCAGGAAGAGGCTTCAGGCTCTGGTGAGTCTCAGAGGGGACAGAGGTGGGGAGGAATGTGGTTTCCAGAGCTTTCACAGTGCTTTTAATTGTACAGTGACATATGGAAGATTAGTCAGTCTGTGAATCCAGGCTAAAGGGTCACGATTAAATACTTGCTGGACCTGCTTCACAAGGTTAAATGAATTAGTCTGAGATCAGATAGAAAAGCCCCAAGTGCTGTTTGTAAGGGGCATTTTATGACTCTCTTCTAAAGAATCTGTTAGGAATTCCCTCATTTTCTGAGCAACAGTCTTTGAAATTGTCTTTTAATATGTAAACATTAAAGCAGCACAAGAATCAAGTGTTGCCAAGTCCAAATGTGCACTTCCAGTGCAGCATTTGCCCTTCCCTGACCAGTTTAGGGTTTCAGACTGCCTGTGCTTGACGGTTTGCAAAAATTCTTTCTAGATTTAATCAAGGTCTGTTTGCAGGAGACTTTGTTTCTGCCTCCTTTGTGATGCTTTGAAAAGAAAGCCATGATGACTGGTGAAACTGAGATTTAAAAGTAGCTGTGTGTTTGCATAACAATGGCTTAATATGTACACAATACTGGAGCTCCATGGCTACCTGGCAGCAGGGTCAGAGTTTGTCTGCAGTGGCAGCTCCTTGGAAGTTTGCATATAGGTCAGAAGTTTCCTCATGATGACTGAGATGATCTGCAGTATGGATTGTGTTTCCCAAGTATGCCACAGTTTAGTCATGGGACTCATTAGCATTTGTGAGAGCCCGTAGAGCTCTGCTGCTTCAGACTAAACTGCAAGTTCAGGTCTGTGTACGTGGAGGAGCCCTGTTTCATGGGGCTGAGATATTGCAATGTCTCCTCTACCTCTTCTTTCAGTTTCTTAATGCGTTGCTGCAACAGAGTCTGTGGCAGGGGATGACACAACAGGACTCAACACCTTCCTTCCTTGGCCTTGTGTCTTGTGCAATTTTTAGATCTGCTTTGGTTCTTGATCTGCTGTCTAAAGAAACCTCAAAGTGATCTCCTGCCACTATTAGTTGGATGTTCTAAACTGCATGGGCATTTTTGTTGGGGTTCCATCTAATAGGAGGTTCCTTCTAATATGGCCTGAAATTGTGCCAGGGAAGGTTTAGGTTGGAGATAGGAACAATTTCCTTGCTGCAAGAGTGGTCAGGCATTGAAACAGGCTGCCCAGGGGGGTGGTGGAGTCACTATCCCTGGAGGTGTTCAAGAAACAATGTGGCCATGGCACTCTGGGACATGGTTTAATGGCCATGGTGGTGTTGGGCTGATGGTTGGACTTGGTGATCTTAGAGGGCTTTGCAAACAAAACAAGTCTATGATTCTATAAGGAAGAGACATTTTGTATATTTACATGGTGAAACAGCTTCACATGCCCACCTGATGGTCCCATTAGCTTTCCCTCTGCTGTAAATTAAAATATACAGGTCCAGATTTCTTGAGGAATGAAGAAATGTAAACTAGCAGAAGAGTTTTAAGAATATTTAGATTGCATCTTTTAAAGAGTTATTATAACATTTTGGGTTAGCTACAGCATTACAAACCAATTAACTTGCATAAAATGCTGAATGTGAATTACTTTCAGGGTCACACATTTGGGACAACAGGGCTTTTGTCTTGGAATATTAGAGTCATAGAAACATAGAATTGTTTCAGTTGGATAATCCCTCCAAGATCATTGAGTCCAATCATCAACCCAACACCACCATGGCCATTAAACCATGTCCCCAAGTGCCATGGCCATACATTTCTTCTATACCTATACCCACCACCTCCCTGGGCAGCCTGTTCCAACCCCTGACCACTCTTGCAGGAAAGAAATTGTTCCTAATCTCCAACCTAAACCTCCCCTGGCACAATTTCAGGCCATTTCCTCTCCTTCTATCACCTGGTACTAGGGAGAAGAGACCAACCCCCACCTGGCTCTGACCTCCTTTCAGAGAGCTGTAGAGAGCAATGAGGTCTCCCCTCAGCCTCCTCTTCTCCAGACTAAACAAACCCCACTCCCCTCAGCTGCTCCTCCCCAGCCCTGTTCTCCAGACCCTTCCCCAGTTTTGTTGCCCTTTTCTGGACCTGCTCCATCCCCTCAATGTCTTTCCTGCAGTGATGGACCCAAGACCTGATGGAGATGAACACAGCAATTCCTATATAGCTTTGCAGCACATCAGGTGTGCAGCCTAACAGCTGGTTGATGGCACCTTCCAGTGAGAGGTTTTGAGGATGCAAGGGAACTGAAGACACAGCTCTGTTATCCTGCCATCTCTGAGCCTGATTTAGGGTAACTCAAAGCACAGTTTGTGTGAGGGAGGACTCACAGCCATAATAAAATAGTCAGGAGGCACAGGCAAGATCCAAACTCTGTGGAGCTGGGCACTTGACCTGTGTGGCAGAGGTTCATGTGCTTGCTGGTCTCCTCTGACACCTCATCTAACCATTGTTTCAGCTACAGAACGAATCCTTTGAAGCCTCCACTTAATAAGGATGAGTGAATAGGCTGAATTTGTCATTAGAACAGAAAACTGTCAAACTCCCCCCACTCCCCAAGGATTTAGGCTTCCTTTTTTTTTTTTTTTTTTTTTTTTTGCCCTTGATAATCTGAGGTTTAATACAAAATTGAGCTATGCATTTGGAACTCATTTTAAGGAAATAGCAGTCATTCATATCCTCTGATAGGAAAAGAAAATAATCCCAAGCTTTTTGATGACTGTCCACGGTTGGACAATATCTGGCAGCAGGTCAGAAGTTGCTAGAAAAGCAATAATATCCTTCTTTATCAAAGCCTGTGTCAGCCAGGACATTCAGCACACAGGAAGGTCTGGACTTTCTGCCTGATTCTGAAATTCTTCAGCTGCCTTAGAACTATGATTTCTCTTAACTCCCTCAGCCTTGTGTGTCCCCAGGTTTTCTCCCTCTGTGTGTCCACCTTCCTGTGAAACCCTTCCTCTTACCCCTCACTGAAAATAAGTTATTAGCTGCATGGTATGAAACCCTACCCTGGCTTTTCTACTGAAGCAGAGGTCAGGACAAAAGGTAAGGGACACGAAACACCAATTCTTCTTTTCCAAAGCAGAGAACTGAGGCAGAAGCTCACTGAGTTGCTCAAGGGCACACAGTTTCCAACAGTAGTGAGGGAACCTCAGCAGGCTGAAGATCATGGGAAGCTTTGAGTAGCAGAGAGGAAGAGGCAAGCAAGCTTCTGTACCAGAAAGATCCAGTGTTAACTGTAGGGCAGAATGATGTCAAAATAAACTGATGCTTAGGAGCAGCAGAAAGAAAAAGTTCTGAAGGAAGGTCAAGATGAGCAAAAAAAGAAGTTGCCCAGAGAAGCTGTGGAAGCCCCTTCCCTGGAACTGTTCAAGGCCAGGCTGGATGGGGACTGGAGCAATGTGCTGTAGTGGAAGGTGTCCCTGCTCATGGTAAGGGTTTGGAACTAGCTGATCTTTAAGGTCCCTCCCAATTCAAACCAGTCTGTGATTCTATAAAAAAGAATTGTAGAAACCTAAAAGCTGCTTAGCACAGTCCCAGATCTCTTTCAGTGTAGTGAGGAAACCAAGTGGTAGGATTATCATTCACCTTCTTTCCTCTCTTAAGTCTCATGTGAAGTCTAGGTATCATGCTCTGCCTTCACTTTGTGTCTCTGAAAGCAGTGGCCAGGGGAACATGCAGAAGCTTCAGAGGTTTAATACAGATATTTTAAGTTTCAGGGCTTCAGCATTCCAGTACCTGAAAGGGGGGCACACTACAAAAAAAAAAAACCCAGGGAGAGACCTTTTTACAAGGGCTTGTAGTGATAGGAGGAGGGGCAATGGATTTGAGCTGGAAGAGGGGAGATTGAGACTGGAGATTAGGAAGAAATTCTTTACAGTGAGGGTGGTGAGACACTGGAACAGGTTGTCCAGGGAGACTGTGGATGCTCCCTTCCTGGAGGTGTTCAAGGCCAAGCTGGATGGAATCTTGAGCAACCTAATCTAGTGGAAGGTGTCCCTGGCCATGGTGGGGTTGTGTGTGTGATTTTCAAGGTCCCTTCCAACTGGGTGATCTTTAAGGTCCTTTTCAACCCAAACCATTCTATGATTCTATGATCTAAGCTCTCTCCACCATGAGGAAGGATGCTAGGTGCAGTCTTGGCCCCTTGCAGCCCATGTTGTTAATTCAGTTTGTGAGGGACTGTAAATGAGGAGTGGTTCAGCCTGTAAATGAAACCAGTGGGCATCCAGCAAGGGGAACTTCATCAGTCTACAAGATGTCATTAGGCACATCCTTAAGCACAGCAAACACCTCCTCAAATCTGAAGCACGTGCTTGAAAGGCTAGGCACACCACAGCTTCAAAGAAGCAGCTAGAACATGCTTCACAGAGTAAAGTTTATTATTTTTCCTTCTTGAGCAACTGATTGTTTCTATTTTATACATATGGGCACTCACCCCTACACAGTCACCTGGGGCAGGGACCCAGGATGAAAATTTAAAACCCAAACGATCTGTTGGCAAACTGAGCAGCACCAGAGATCAGGATTTTATATTTGAAATATCAAGTGGGCTATCTATGCCACTTGGGTGTGTAGGGCATATTATCTGTTATGTTCTCAGAGAGCTTTAAAGTCTAGCTTATTATCTTTATGTGCTTCATGTGACTCCATCTAGTAGTCTGTACTTTGGCTTTTGGTTGCATGCAGCCAGAGATGCTCATAAAAAAGTCATGTTCACAAAAGTCATAGAATGTTCACAAAAGTCATAGAATCATAGAATGGTTTGGGTTGGAAGTGACCTTAAAGATCATCTAGTTCCAAGCCCCTTGCCATGGGCAGAGACACCTTCCACTAGAGCAGGGTGGTCAAAGCCTCATCCAGGCTGGTCTTAAACACTTCCAGCCAGGTGTTTGCTACAGAGTTTTCCAGTACAGCCCTGCTGTTTCTGCAGGCATTCTCATTGCTGTCAGCAGCCGGTGTCAGAACAGCACTGAGAACAACTTTGATGTGTTTACAGACTGTGGTGTAGTACCAAACTTCTTTGGCTATGAATGGTCATAGGCACATCAGTAACTCCAGATCTGCAGTGCTGAGTTGTCTTTGTTGACATTGCCACTACCCTTGCCACCTTTACCCCATGCTGTAGTTCAGGCTCACATAACCAGTATAGCACAGTTAGAACTAGCCCTCAACC
The DNA here is from genome assembly GCF_027791375.1 of Indicator indicator. Classification (NCBI taxonomy): domain Eukaryota; kingdom Metazoa; phylum Chordata; class Aves; order Piciformes; family Indicatoridae; genus Indicator; species Indicator indicator. The sequence goes on along the minus strand of NC_072024.1, from coordinate 22,273,994 downwards.
ATCTGGGTCACAACTCACTTTTACTGCTTTCTGAAGTCATCAAGGAAGGCAAGCAGCAGAGTTCAGAGTTCATTTTGTGTGGTGTCCTTTCTTTTTCACCACCTTATTGCAGGAGAAAGTCAAATGTGTTGTGTCTTGAGTATTATTGAGGCTGGAAAGCAGCCAGAACAGCCTCAGAGCCAAACTTCTAGGCAGTTTTCCATATCTCCACTAAAACCCATGTCTCTAGCAAAGTTATCTAAAGAATCCAGGCTGAGAACAACAAATGAAAGAGGAATGACACAGACAGGGTCTTGCTATAAGACTAAAAAAAAAGAAAGAAAAGAAAGAGTGAAGCATTTAATGATTTTGGGCAAAGTTTCCTGCACAGTTCTATCACCACATTGTTGGTATTCCTCAGCAAAATCTGGGATACAAACTGCAACTTCAGCAGCTACCTGCAGGTTCTCATTCTCTGGCAGCCTGGGGGTGTTGGCTGCTGAGAAGCTCCCCAGGAGCCAGCAGTGTCTCATTCAGTCCAGCAGGCAGCTGTGTGCTGGGCTGCAGCCAGAGGAGTGTGAGCAGCAGGGCAGGAGAGGGGATTCTGCCCCTTGGCTCTGCTCTGCTCAGACCTCACCTCCAATCCTGCCTCCAGCTCTGGTGTCCCCAGCAGAAGAAGGACACAGAGCTGCTGGAGAGAGTCCAGAGGAGGCCACAAAGATGCTCCAAGGGCTGGAGCAGCTCTGCTGTGAGGACAGGCTGAGGGAGCTGGGGGTGTTCAGCCTGGAGTAGAGAAGACTCCAGGGGGGGCTTAGAGCTGCCTTCCAATAGTTGAAGGGATTCTGCAGGAAGACTGGAGAGGGACTTTTCATAAGAGAGAGACAGGACAAGGGGGAATGGTTTGAAGCTGAGGCAGAGCAGGGTTAGACCAGATCTGAGGAAGTTCTTCAGTACAAGGGTGGTGAGATGCTGGAATAGGCTGCCTAGGGAGGTTGTGCCTGCCCCCTCCCTGGGGGTGTTCAAGGCCAGGCTGGATGAGGACTTGAGCAGCTGAGTCTAGTTGGGAGATGTCCCTGCCCATGGCAGGGAGCTTGGAGTAGATGATCTCCAAGGTCCCCTCCAGCCTAAGCCATTCTATGATCGTAGGGACAGATCAGAAGTTACTACCCACCCTTGCCCATTCATATGTGAAATATACCCTTTTCCTCCAGCCAAGGACCAAAATATTCTGTATGCTTCCACCTAGCACTTGAATTATTTGTTGCCTCAGCTATGGCAAATTTTGTTGTCCATGCTTCTTCAAGGTCAACAAGATTATGCTCACTGTGACTTGAATGTTAGAGTACAGGTCAAGGAAGAAAAAAGCCAAACCAAACCAAAATATTGCTTTATGGGCAGCATAAGTAAAGTAGCTTCACTACATATTTACCTGGTCTCATCCATAAAGTCCCTTTGCTCCTCACCATCATAAATCAGGATATCTTAATGGGGTGTCTCATTTCAGTGTCACCCTCACAGGGCAACACCATCATGTGCTGTGGCTACCTCAGCTTTAGGTTGCTGGGCACTGGCCAGCTTGCTATAGCAAACAGTGCAGAATCACACACTGACAGAATCCCAGCATGATGAGGGGAGGAAGACACCTCTGGAGATCATCCAGTCCAACCCTCCTGCTAAAGCAGGGTCACCCACAGCAGCTTGCCCAGGATCACAATAGCCAGGGGGGTTTGGAATCTCTCCAGAGATGGAGACTCCACAACCTCTCTGGGCAGCCTGCTGCAGGGCTCCAGCACCCTCACAACAAAGAAGTTTCTCTTCCTGTTCCGATGGAACCTCCTGGGTTCTAGTTTGTGCCCATTGACCCTTGTCTTGTTGCTGGGCACCACTGACAAGAGTCTGGCCCCAGCCTCTTGCCCCCTACCCTTTAGCTCTTGCTGAGCATTGCTCAGATCCCCTCTGGGGCTGCTCTTCTCCAGGCTCAACACCCCCAGGGCTCTCAGCCTTTCCTTCTCACAGAGATGCTGCAGGCCCCTCAGCATCTTTGTAGCCTCTGCTGGACTCTCTCCAGTAGTTCCCTGCCTGCTTTGTGCTGGGGAGCCCAAAACTGGAGCCAATACTCCAGATGTGGTCTCACTAGAGCAGAGCAGAGGTGGAGGAGAAGCTCTCTTGACCTGCTGGCCACACTCTTCTCAATGCACCACAGGACACCACATCCCTTGGCCACAAGAGCACATTGTTGGCTCATGGTGAATTTGTCCACCAGCACTCCCAGGTCCCTCTCTAGGGAGCTGCTTTCCACCAGGTCCCCCCTCTCCTGTACTGGTTCAGGGGTTATTCCTCCCCAGGTGCAGGACCCTACACTTGCCCTTAGTGACTTTCTTGAGGTGCCCTCTGCCCAGCTCTCCAGCCTGGCCAGTTCAAAGTGCAGTGTCCATTGGTTGGTTTCTGAGTTCTTTTTGTCCTTCAGCTAGGGAATGAATATGGTTCCTTTTTCTGTCATCAGTTGCTGACTTCCAAGAAAGATTAGAATTTTAATTATTTTTAAGACCTTGGCTCATGCATTGAGTATGTTTGAAATTTGGAGCAAGAGATAGACTGGAACATGACATAAGCTTCCTCTCCTTAGGAAAGCAAGCTAATCAAGATTGTTCCATGAAAATCCCCACACCCAAATGACTGGAAGTGCATTGTTTTTACAAACAGAGCCCTGTGCCAAATAACAGCCATCAGAACCCCTTTGCCCAGTGTCATAGAACCTTAGACTTGTTTTGGTTGGAATAGACCTCTGAGATCATCAATTCCAACCAGCAACCCAACACAGAATCACAGAATTGTCAGGGTTGGAAGGGACCTCAAGGCTCAGCCAGTTCCAACCCCCCTGCCATGGGCAGGGACACCTCACACTACAGCAGGTTGCTCACAGCCACATCCAGCCTGGCTGCAAAAACCTCCAGGGATGAGGCTTCCACCACCTCCCTGGGCAACCTGTTCCAGTGTCTCACCACCCTCATGGGGAAGAAGTTCTTCCTAATGTCTAATCTGTATCTCCCCTTCTCTAGCTTGGATCCATTCTCCCCTGGTTCTATCACTACCCCACACCTTAAAAAGTCCCTCCCCAGCTTTCTTGTAGCCCCCTTCAGACACTGGAAGGCCACAATAAGGTCTCCTTGGAATCTTCTCCAGACTGAAATATCCCAACTCTCTCATCCTGTCCTCATAGGAGAGGAACTCCAGCCCTCTGATCATCCTCCTGGCCCTTCTCTGGAGATGTTCCAGACCACCATGGCCATTAAACCATGTTCTAAAGTGCCATATCCCCATGTTTCTTGAATGACTCCAGGGACAGTGACTCCACCACCTCCCTGGGCAGCCTGTTCCAATCCCTGACCACTCTTGCAGGAGAGAATTTTTTCCTAATCTCCAAACTAAACCTACCCTAGCACAATTTCAGGCCATTTCCTCTCCTTCTATCACCTGATACTAGGGAGCTGAGACCAACCCCCACCTCACTGCAACCTCCTTTTTCTTGGCAGAGGTACATGGTTGGTGTTGACAGTGAAGCATGTACTGTTTGTCATCTGCTTTGAAGAAGGAGATTACAAGTAAACAGCAGTGGCTGGTTAGATGCCCAACTTGAGTTCAGTTGGATCCAGGTCATTAAGATATTACCACTACTTAGGCTGTTGTGAACAAGTAACAAAATGGAAATATCATGAGGCCACATCTGGAGTACTGGGGCAAATTTTGGGCTCCCCAGTTTGAGAGACAAAAGGGACTATTGCAGAGAGAGTCCAGCAGAGGCTACAAAGATGCTGAGGGGCCTGCAGCATCTCTGTGAGGAGGAAAGGCTGAGAGCCCTGAGGGTGTTGAGCCTGGAGAAGAGTAGCCCCAGAGGGGATCTGAGCAATGCTCAGCAAGAGCTAAAGGGTGGGGGGCAAGAGGGTGGAGCTAGAGTCTTTTTAGTGGTGTCCAGAGACAGGACAAGGGTCAATGGGCACAAACTGGAAGTCAGGAGGTGCCATCGGAAGAGGATGAGAAACTTCTTTGGTGTGAAGGTGTTGGAGGCCTGGAGCAGGCTGCCCAGAGAGGTTGTGGAGTCTCCTTCTCTGGGGAGATTCCAAACCCCCCTGGACATCGTAATCCTGGGCAAGCTACTGTGGGTGACCCTGCTTTAGAAGGGTTGTTGGGCTAGATGATTTCCAGAGGCCCCTTCCAACACCACCACACTGGGATTTGGTAAGAGCCTTTTATCCAGGCCGTTAGGTTACCAAACGTTACTCCCTAAGCTCCAGAGCTGTCCTGTATTCCATTCCACTGGCAGACATCCCATACTCCTTTATAATCTGAAACAAAAAGGTTAGGATGAGCATTCTGGGCATTCCTGGTGTGTTAGGTTAATGTTGTTGGCAATCTGCTCTGCATACCATGGTTACATCATCATCCCCTCAGCTACTAGCTAGTCTGGATGCTGCTGTTGTCATCCATGTGGTTGCTACCTGCCTCATCTTTGAAGTCCCAGTGCTGCCTTTTTCTGGGTGTTGCATGTTCCTGTAGCATGGGCTGTGCTGTGTGCTGGAGCGTTCTGTGCTCCTCCCAGTGCCTCACTCTGGATGGGACAAGGTGAAAGCATTGTCTGTCCTTTTTCTCCTGAGCACAGAGATGCTGTCTCACTGCTCCTGGAAAAAGCCCCCTGAGGGTCTTGGTGCTAGGCCCATAACCCAGAGCAGGGGCTGCATGAAAGCCCAAGGCAGGATCAACACTTGCAGGACAATGAATTATGTTCCCTTTACTGCTGAGCTGCCCCTTGCACAACCTCTGTTATATTTCCACAGCTCTCCCACCACAGATGTGTTTGGGTTTATTTCCTTTTAAATCATACTGAAGTGCAAGGCAAGTTGTGCATTTTGGTGAGCAGAATGGTGTTAACCCTTATGGTTAGCTGAATACAAGCAGAGTCAGTTTGATGCTCAGATTTAATGTTTGCCCCTTTTGATTCCATAAGGTGTATAGAGGCCCCTGTGTGAAGAACCTCACATTTGGGGATCCTTTGAATCTTTCCAGCCAGGGGTCACTCTTTTGCATTGCTCAGATTTGATGAGAATCAGCTTTTCCTCCTCTGGCATGTATCAGCAGCAAGTGCTGGGGGGGCTAAGATGGAAATCTTCTCTATTGTGGAGGCAGAATTCTGTCATGAGGTTTTATTCTGTTTGAGGAGAGGAGATTGAGACTGGAGACTAGGAAGAAATTCTTTACAGTGAGTGTGGTGGGACACTAGAACAGGTTGCCCAGGGAGGTTGTGGATACCCCCTCCCTGGAGGTGATCAAGGCTGGGTGGGACAATGTCTTGAGCAACCTGGTCTAGCGGGGGGTGTCCCTACCCATGGCAGGGGGGTTGGAACTGGATGATCTTTAAGATCCCTTCCAACCCAAACCATTCTATCATCCTATGATGATACTCTCTCTTGTACCCTCGTACAAGAAGAAAGCATAAACTATTCCATAAAGAGTGTAGCCTTCTACTGAAATGGAAGGACACATCCCTCTGGTGCCCAGACACTCTGGTATGTGAAGTGATTATTTGGTTAAGTAAGAAAAAAAAAAATCAAAATCCAAGTTTTAATAAGCCCTGGATTTGCTGCCCCAAATACCAGGCAGACACCTGCACAAATGCTGTTTGCATACAAACCCAACTGTGCCCACAGAGAGCTGGGAGAGCAATCCAAAAACTGAACCATGCTCCTGAAACCAAGCTCCAAGTCTCCATCTTTTACAGTATATCATTACTGAAACAGAGGTGATTTAAAGGAATTGTATTAAAGAAAAAAACAGGATAAATAATTGTGCTCAATGATGGCAGACTCAGGCCCTGTGACCCCAGGCCTTCACTGGCATTTTGAACTCGCTGGCTGCCTGTTCTGCACAGGTATTTTTAGCTGCACCTGGAGGTTGGTGTTGCTGTTGCAAGATGCCCACACACATACCTGCAACCCTTTCAACTTCCCCACTGCATCCACATGCTGATCAGAGCAGCACCACACGCAGAAAGAGTGATCTCCTGGAGACCCTTGCCAGCAATCCCTCTGAAATGATGATTCTGCTGTATAGAATCAGAGAATGCATCAGGCTGGAAGGGACCCTCCAGAGGTCATCTTGTCCAGCCCCCCTGCAGTCAGCAGGGACATCCTCCAATTAGATCAGGTTGCTCAGGGCCACACCAAGTTTGGCCTTGATTGTCTCCAGTGATGGGGCCTCCACCACATCTCTGGGCAACCTGTTCCAGTATTTCACTACCCTCATAGTAAAGAACTTCCTCCTAAAGTCCAACCTAAATCTGCCCTGCTCCAGTGTCAAACCATTTCCTCTTGCCCCAGTGCTACAAGCCCTTCTAAACAGCCCCTGCCCAGCTTTCTTGCTGGCCCCATTCACACACTGAAATGCTACTGTAAGGTCTCCCCTTACAATACCCCCAAGACAGACAAAGTCCTTTTCTCTTGATAAAAATGGGGAACCTGCAGGTAGACAACTCAGGACTTGAGCTGTTCCTAAGCAGAGGTCCCAAGCATGTCAACTTGTGTTGAAAACTCTTTCAAGCCTGGCATGATGTGCTGGAGACCATCGGTGGAACCCAGCCAGCTTCCCTTAGCTCGTGTGTGGTCCGTCACTGAGCATCCAAGTGGAAGCTGAACTGGAGAAAAATTGCTTCAGTTGGAAAGATGACTTTATGGACACTAAGACAAGGTTTTCTTGAGCTGAACTGAAATCCAATCTTCCCAGCCACCAACTTAGTAGTTCTCACCTTCACTCAAGTTACTTTACTGCTTATCACATACATGGGAATCATTTTACTATTTTTCCTGGGAAACTAGAATTTAAGCTGCTTGCCTATCAGCTCACTGGCACCTAAAGAAGCTGGCAAAAAAACCCTCAGCATCTTTCCCCAAATTTCCTATGGAAAATCATTCACTCTGTTCTGGGAGGAGGTCTGCAGTGGGTTTGACATGAGCCATCTAGTTATGAGAAGGAAATGACATCAAACAGTTTGGGATACAGAAGCTTGACATTTCCAGCAGAGGAAGCTGTGTTGCTGTTGACAGTGAAGGCAATCCCAGAGTGGCCACTCTAAATCCTCTACTTTTGGTGCCTTTCAAACCCCCAACTTCAAGTACTTCAGTCTTCAGGATGAAGTAGTTTTCTGGTGTTAACTCAGACTCTTTAAAACCAAAGTCCAATGGAGGGCCAAAAGATGCTGAGGGGTGTGGAGCATCTCTGTGAGGAGGAAAGGCTGAGAGCCCTGGGGGTGTTGAGCCTGGAGAAGAGCAGCCCCAGAGGGGATCTGAGCAATGCTCAGCAAGAGCTAAAGGGTGGGGGGCAAGAGGCAGGGATTCCTTTCAGTGGTGCCCAGAGACAGGGCAAGGGGCAACAGGCACAAACTGGAACCCAAGAGGTTCCATCTGAACAAGAAGGGAAATTTAGCTTCATTGATTCATAGAATTGCCTGGTTGGAGAAGACCTTAAGGTTATTGAGTCCAACCATAACCTAACATCTCCCTCTATGCAACTGTTAGACCATGCTCCTGAGCACCTCATCCAATTGTCTTTTAAACACCTCCGGGGATTGTGACTCCACCAGTTCCCTGGGCAGTGTGAGGGTGCTGGACCCTTGGAGCATGCTGCCCAGAAAGGTGGTGGAATCTCCTGGAGAGATTCCAAACCCACTTGGACTTTGTGATCCTACACAAGCTTCTGTGGGTGCCCTGCTTTAGCAGGGGGGTTGGACTGGATGATCTCCAGAGGTTCCTTCCAGCCCACACCATGCTGGGACTCTGTGACTTTTAACAGGTAGACACATTAATAGCAGAACCTTTTAAACAGTGACAGTGGAAGATCCTTTAGCATAAGGCATTTGCCTAAGTGCAAAGTGCCAAATGCAACGTAACAGAAATAAGCCTGATCTGGCAAAGTGGGCAAGAAAAAGTGGGTCAGGCTCAAGCCTCCTCCTTGCTGATCTGCTGAATTGCTGAGCACCTGAAGCCTGTGGGTAGCAGCAAGAATCACAATTGCTGGTTGAGGTTCTTCTTGCCTTATTAAATCAAGTCAATACTTGCTCGATGATCAGAATCTCGCTCAGCTTCAATCTTGTGCTGGAGCTCAGAGGAGGAGATTTGCACGCAGGCTTTGCTGTTCTTCTTAGAAGAACTAATAAACGGTGTAAAAATGAAGCCTGAGCGATCTCTCTTGCCTGAGGCTATTATTGAAACCTAGGTAGATGGAGATTCATTCTCATTTGGCCATGGCACCTTCCAATCTGCAGTCACCTGTAGCAGATGAGGAATTCCTTGGGTGTATCAGACACTTAATTTACCTTTGGGCAGATACCAAGAAAAATTACAGGTTAGTTAGCTAGTTCAAAAGGGGGGAAAAAATGCATTGCAATTAGAGAGCCCATGATAAGAGGGAGACTAATCCCTGCCAAGCTGTGTTCTGGGCTGTTGGAATCTGTTGCCAATGCCAGCAGATGACAGGCAGGAGAAGATGCAGTAAGTACAAGGCTTTGATTTTGAAATTATATACATAAATATATGTATACACAAACACACATATATTTATTTCTTTTATCTGAGGGAAGATTGTAATCACTGTTTAATCAAAGAGCATGTTTTTTTAAGGTGCAGAAGCAGCTCCGGTCTGCTTTGGATGTCAAATTGAAGTTGGCTGTAGGTTTCTCTATCTTGTTTTGTCACGAGCAAGGGATTCAAATTGTGGCTATGGTTTTGCTTTGAACAGTCTGGCATAGAGTGCTCACCCTGTACAAAAATACATGGCTGCTCTCCCGAGAGAGCATTTAATGGCTGAGAAATTGCTGCTCTGTGAGAAGCATTTAAATCCCATCACTAATTTCCCACGTGGACTGGAGACAGCTCTGCTTCTTTGTCAGCTCCTCACAGTACCTAAGAGATCCCTGTGACCATTTGTGTCCCGTGCCAATGTATTCAGCCCATGCATTACACAAACACTGCTTAGAAGCACTTTGTAAGCCTGCAGGTGAAGCCTGTGTGGCAATGCTGGCTTTGCACAATCGCTGCAGCTCATTTACAAACCAGTGGGTATCAGCCTGCCTGCCTATTTGATCTTCTGCCTGCTTAGATTAACCCTTTCTCATCCAAGTTTCCAGCCTGGTGATGCTTTGGGTGTATGGACATGCAGAAGAGATCTTGGAGCAATTTTATTCCTGAGGAAAAATTGCCTAGATTTCATTACAGAACTCAATAATCCTGAGGACTGAGATTAAAAAGAATACAACTTTGATGTCACTCCTTTCTCCTGCTGTAACTGAAGCAGAACCAACTGTACCTGAATACTTAATACCAACTCTAGCTGATGCCAGCTCCATCTAAATGCTCAGATTGATGATATCCTACTTCATAAATTATTCTTTTTAGATTTACACAAGAGTCAATTCTTTAAGAGGAGTTCAAATCTGTCTAGAAGGCAGGTGGGTGTAGTTTGGGGTGAGTAAATAGAAGAGAAATCACTTTCTACCACATCTCTGTTCCATCAACAGAGGGAGGTGATTCTGCCCTTCTACTCTGCTCTTGTGAGACCCCACCTACAGCACTGTGTCCAGTTCTGGTACCCCCAGCATAAGAAGGACACGGAGCTGCTGGAGTGAGTCCAGAGGATGCCACAAAGATGATCCAAGGGATGGAGAACCTCCCCTATGGAGACAGACTGAGAGAGTTGGGATTGGCCATCCTGGAGAAGAGAAGGCTCCAAGGAGATCTTAGAGCAGCCTTCCAGAACCTGAAGGGGATATAGGAGAGCTGGGGAGGGACTTTTGACAAGGGCTGGGAGTGACAGGATGAGGGACAGCGGCTTTGGGCTAAAGAGGGGAGGTTTAGACTGGAGATTAGGAAGAAATCCTTTACAGTGAGAGTGGTGAGACACTGCGACAGGTTGTCCAGGGAGGTTCACAGGAGCACAGGAGCACAGGGTGTTAAGGCTTGGAAGGGACCTCTGGAGATCTTCATGTCCAACCCCCCTGCCAGAGCAGGACCAGAGAATCTAGCGCAGGTCGCACAGGTTGTGGCTGCCTCCTTCCTGGAGGTGTTCAAGGCCAAGTTGCATGGGGCCTTGAGCAACCTGATCTGGTGGAAGGTGTCCATGGTGGTGGGGTCGGGACTGGATGATCTTTAAGGTTCCTTCCAACCCAAACCATTCTGTGATTCTATGACCTTTCTCTGAGCTCACTCTAACATGCAGATCTCTGAGGTCCCCTTAGGCTAGTTAAAAGTCTCCTGCTCCTGAGGGGTGTTTCACATTGCTGCTACTTTCTATTGTAGAGAAGGAAATGGTTACCAAAGGATGGACCAGATGTGACTCCAGCATCTATTGCAGAAAGTGGCTGTGCTGTAAAGGAGCTGTTTGCTCTAGCTACAAAAGCAAGGGGTGGTAACAGCTACCTTTTTGCAGATAGGCAGCCCTCAGTTGCAAACCCAAGGTCACTCCAGCTTGTCTTGCTGAGGAATGACATGTCCATTCTCCACAATGAAGCTGTAAGAACCAGCTTAATGTAGTGCTGGGAACAACAAACCCAAACTTGATTCAGTCTCACCCACCCCACCCACCTCAGTCTCACTGCCAGCTTCATGGCTTGAACTGCTCTTTCCAGTCTTATCAGTGCCTTCCACCAAGGGTTTCTCTCACAGGCTTTGCACTTGGATTCCTTCACATATTGCCAAAATCTCATCATCCTTTCCTCAAAGTCTCAAACACCAAAAGCAATGCTTTGCCCACCTTTTTTCTTCCATTGACCCAGTTCTCCTTCCAGACACAAAGCTGAAGGAGTGCCAGCACAGCCTGAGCTCCTTCAGCAGTGTGCCAGCAATTTGGATTGTTTAAAGAGCTGATGAGTCTGTGAATTTCCATCTCCCATGAGCATATGCTACTGCTGTTCACATTTTATTTGCCAATGAGGGCTTGCAGAAAACTTGTATTTCACTGAAGAATTACTCAGATTCACAGAATTGTTTTGGTTCTGAAAAACTCTTAGAATCTTTAAATCCAACCACTCTCTAACTTTAAACAAGGCTGGGGCTAAACTATGGCACTCAGCACCACAGCTATGCCTCTTTGAGACACCTTGAGGGAGAGGGATTCAACCACCTCCCTGTTCCAATCTTTGAGAACCCCTTCAGGGAAGAGTTTTCTCCTGATGTTCAACCTAAATCTCCCCTGGTGCAACTTGAGGCCATTTCCTCTCATCCTGTCATTTGTTACTAGGGGGAAGAGACCAACCCCCACCTGGCTCCAATCTCCTTTCAGGGAGTTGTAGAGAGCCAGAAGGTCTCCCCTCAGACTCTTCTTGGGTGCAGGCTAATGAAGAAGTGTTACATAAACCAGAGGCAAGTTTCACACATTTGGGTCTTCACCAGAAGCTTGTGCAAGATGATTTTTATAGCCAGATTAAACTTTGGTTGTTTCACCACTTTTTATTAGGTCTAAATAGTTGGCCATGGTACACCATAAACTCTCATATTCTGAGCAGGCTCATTGTGAATGAAAGTGATCACTGCTGAAGGGTTGATTTATGGACAAAGACACCAGAGATGAGCCAGGGGTGCAGTGGGAACATCTTCTTTGATACAGCTTTGGATGGAGTGAATGCTTTGTAGCCTTCACACTGACAGGTCTTATCCAGTGTTTACCTCCCTCTGTTTCCACACCCACCACACCTGCGTGTCACTAACTCTCCATTTATATGGAAAATGTCACTTCAGCTGGAGCACCCTGCCCCTTCCACTGTCACCAACTGCACCAAGTCCCACCTCTCCATATCCTGTAGCTCCAACTGTCAGCCAGTGCACACTCAGTGGAAACATTCTGCCTTCCAAAGACAGGTTTGCAGTGTCCTGCTGACAGACTAACTTCTGAGATTGTAAAAGGATATGAGCTCCTTGCTTAAGTGTCTCCAGCTACCACTGCACTACAATTATTTTTCCTGTTCAGCAAGCAAAGTGCATCATCTCACAGCTCTCCTCAGCACGGTTGTGAGAGTCCAGCAGAGATTAGCAAGGTGCTGAGGGGCCTGGAGCACCTCTGTGAGGAGGAAAGCCTGAGAGCCCTGGGGCTGTTGAGCCTGCAGAAGAGCAGCCCTAGAGGGGATCTGATCAATGCTCAGCAAGAACTAAAGAGTAGGGAGCAAGAGGATGGGGCCAGACTCTTTTCTGCAGTGCTCAGGGACAGGACAAGGGTCAATGGGCACAAACTGGAACCCAGGAGGTTCCACCCCAACATGAGAAGAAACTTCTTTACAGTGAGGGTGCTGGAGCCCTGGAGCAAGCTGTCCAGAGAGGTTGTGGAATATCCTTCTCTGGAGACTTTCAAGACCCATCTGGATGCATTCCTATGTGACCTGCCCCAGCTGACCCTGCTTTGGCAGGGGGGTTGGACTGGATGATCTCTGAGGTCCCTTCCAATCCCTACCATTCTATGATTCTATGATTCTATGTATCTGGTTTAAAGTAAGCACAAAGATAATCCAAACCATTCAGATTCTCTCGTGTTCATACAATTTAACTGCTTGGAGTCCCATAAAATGTCACTTGTTAGGCCTTAAGATTCTCTTCAGGGGAATTTGGTGGGTAAAATCTGAAGCAAGTGGACAAGTGAGGAATCACAGAATTGTTTGGGTGGGAATGTACGCTAAAGATCATCAAGTTCCAACTACCTCACCATGGGCAGGGACACCTCCCACCAGCCCAGCTTGCTCAAGACCCTGACCAGCCTGGCCTTGGACACCTCTAGGGAGGGAGCATCCACAGTCTCCCTGGGCAACCTGTTCCAGTGTCTCCCCACCCTCACTGGAAAGAATGTCTTCCTAATCTCCAGCCTCAATCTCCCCTCTTCCAGCTTCCAGCTGAATGAAATACAGCTGCCAATCTAACTGTAGTGTTCAGTAAGGAATTGTCCACCTAAGCTGTGTTTGCTTTCTAAGAGGAAGCACAAGATGTTTCATCTCTTTCAGAAGAAACAGAAATCAGCTGCTCACAGCTCAGAGTGTATTCATATGCAAAGATTACTCATCTCTAAATTGCAGCTGCTTTCAGAGGCAGTGTTAGATTACTCACTCTACCCTGAAAATAGCTGCAAAGCAGCAGAGAATGCTTCTGGAGATCACTTTCAAGCTAATTACATATGCAAAAATGCATCTGTTGGGTGACATTGCTGAAGCTCACGATTTTCAAATGTTTCCTTGTCCCACACAGTGATTACTCAAAACCAGTTCAGAAAGAGAACTCATCAAGAATCTTTCAACAAAATGCTTTTTCATTGGAAAATGAGGCTCAAAGCCAGAAGTTTTGCATGGAAATTAATCTGTTTTGGTGAGGTACCTGTTTTTGCTGCAAGGAAAGGTTTCAGTGTTGCAAGACAAAAGTTTCTAGTTCAGAGGAGACATCCTTTCATTCTGGATTATCAGATAATGCAGGCCAATAGAATGGGAAAAAAAATCACTTCCAGAATTTTGCTCCTATTCACAGAATCACAGAATCATAGAATCATAGAATCACAGAATCATAGAATCGCAGAGTCACAGAATCATAGAATCACAGAATCACAGAGTCATAGAATCATAGAATCACAGAATCATAGAATCACAGAATCATAGAATCACAGCACCATAGGATCGTAGGATTGCAGAATGGTTTCCCTCTATTTTAAGCCTCACCTTCTGCCTTGTCCTAACAATATGAGCCAACTGGCTGGTCTCAGCCCAAAACCCCAGTCCCAGCCCAAAGAAAGCCAGCCCCTGGATCTAACACGCAGGAAAAACCCAAAATTTTAAGTATGGTAATATTTGATTTGGTTTTCTTTTTTTTAATATGTTAAAGTAGGCTGGGAGAGGTGGTGTGTTGGAGTAAAGTTCTGCGCTTCACGGAGTCATAGAATGATTTGGGTTGGAAGGGACCTTAAAGGTCATTTAGTTCCAACCCCTCCCCACCAATAGTGAGAGACAATTTCCACTAGACCAGCTTGCTCAAGGCCTCATCCAATCTGCCCTTGAACACTTCCAGGGAGAGGGCAATCCCTGTGTATCTGCCTTGTGAAGCAATGACCTAAATGCTCTACTCCAAGAGATGGGAGTAGCAGACAAAGGAGATGACAGACGGTGTGAGAGCTGGAGCTGCTGGATTTCCAAGCTGCTGGATCACAGGATAAAATCATTCTCCTCTAGGTAGAACCATGAGAATTAACAACACTGTACTGTCAAAGTTCAAAACAATTGGTCAACAACTATAGTCTGTTCCTCAGGCCAGACCAAGATCCTATCATGGGTGAGCCACACCACTACCAGCGTGGGGAAGGATTAAACACCAAGTTGTTTTTACACGACTGGCTTCAGAGCTCAATGCAAACAACAACTTGCATGCAGCCAGAGAATTTTCAAGAGTTGTTGTTGCCATGTAGCTTCTTACTTTAAACTTCACACTGGAAGTCTTCATGTTTTCAAAGTAAGCAGCTCTGCTTGCTCTTCTCCAGAGCTCTGGAGTGTTGTATCTCAAGCAGTGTTTAATTGTCCTCCCCACTGAAGATGAGATGAGCTGAAGTAAAAGAAAGCTGCATGTCACAGGACAGCTTGGAAGCAAAGTTGTCATGTCCTTTAATTCTTTAGGGAGCATGCTGGTTTGTGATGGTGTCTGTGTTTGATACTTCTCAGACCCAATTTTGGACCAAGCAGTCTCAACAATGTCAGAGGGGCAACTGAAGGATCTCTGTAACTGCTTCTTCTCATACGTAACAGCTGACAGGACCAAGGGCCACGAGGATGAGCAGAGGGCAGGAGCACCTCTCCTGTGAGGACAGACTGAAAGAGTTGGGCTTGTTCAATCTGGAGAAGAGAAGGCTCTAAGGAGATCTTATTGTGGCCTTCCAGTATCTGAAGGGGGCTACAAGAAAGCTGGGGAGGGACTTTTTAGGATGACAGGGAGTGATAGGACTGGAGGGGATGGAACAAAACTAGAAGTGGGTAGATTCAGATTGGATATTAAGAAGTTTTTCCCCCTGAGGGTGGTGAGAGACCGGCACAGGTTGCCCAGGGAGGTGGTGGAAGCCTCATCCCTGGAGGATTTTAGGGCCAGGCTGGATGTGGCTGTGAGCAACCTGCTGGAGTGTGAGGTGTCCCTGCCCATGGCAGGGGGGTTGGAACTGGCTGAGCCTTGAGGTCCCTTCCAACCCTGACAATTCTGTGATTCTATGACAAGAGAAATGGTACCAGGGGGAGGTTTAAGCTGGACATTAGGAAAAACTTTTATGTCAAAAAGGTTCTCAAAGAATGGAACAGGCTGCCCAGTGGAGTGCTGGAATACCCATCCCTGGATGTATGTAAAAGCCATCTAGATATGGTGCTGAAGGATATGGTGTAGTAGTGGCCCTGGCAGAGTTAGATCATGGTTGGACCTGATGACCTTAAAGGTCTTTTCCAGCCATGACGACTCTGTGGTACTGCAGTGTCAGCTCAGTGCTCATTTCTTTTACAGGCCCTGGGGAAAAGGGGAATGCTAGCCAGAAAAGTGCCCTGCTCATAATACTCCAGTGTCATCTCAGGGGGCTGAGAAGCCAACAGCTCTTAATTTTGATTCTTTTTATGTTTTGGACAACAAGAGCAGGCTGTTTATGCTGCAAGCATGCTAGTAAAACTCTTCCTAGGTAGTCAAAGGAGATTTTGCAGATGTCTGGAACAAATGTACAGCTACTGTGAGTGGTAAGAGTGAAGAAAAAAACAACATTGAAATTAAATCAGAACCAGTTTTTACAGGATGTGTCTGTATCTGCTTTTGGAGAGCTTGCCCTTCTAGCATAACTTCTCTACCAGTTACTGAAAGTCCTTTTCCACATTCATTTCGCAGGACCCAAAGCAAAGAAGGGAGGTAGATGTCTCCAGTGAACATGGAACATGTTATTTGCTGGAACTTTCTCCCAGAGGAGTGAAGTTTACTGTGCAAGGACACTCACATCTGCTTGGCCCAGGAATGTCAGTGAGATTTATTCCTACCTGATGCCTATGGCACACTTGGTCTCTCACCCACCAGAAGTGAAACAATACTTGACAGCTGATTTGTGGCTGAAGTGGGAACATTCTGCAGTAAATAGTTGTGTTATGTAGTTAATAGTTCTGTTTTCTATTCTATCTGCTCTTCAACCCTTCTTCCTCTCCTAAGTGCTAAAGGGGCTTTCTGTTGTTTCCCAATGTGTCACCCTTCACATAATCATGAACTGATGGGGTTGCAAGGGACCTCTAGAGATCACCCAGTCCAAACCCCCTGCTAAAGCAGGGCACTCACAGCAGCTTGCCCAGAATCACAAAGTCCAGGGGGGTTTGGAATCTCTTCAGAAAAGGAGACTCCACAACCTCTCTGGGCAGCCTGCTCCAGACCTCCAGCACCCTCACACCAAAGAATTTTTTTCTCATGTTCAGATGGAATCTCCTGGGTTCCAGCTTGTGCCTATTGCCCTCTGACCTGTTGCTGATTATCACAGAAAAGTGGCCCCATGCTCTTGCCCCCCACCCTTTAGCTCTTGCTTGGCATTGAGAAGATTCCTTCTCAGGCTGCTCTTCTCCAGGCTCAACAGCCCCAGGGCTCTCAGCCTTCCCCCAGAAGCTCCAGTTCCCTCAGAATCTTTGCAGCCTTCACTGGAGTCTCTCCAGTAGTTCCCTGTCTCTCTTGAACTGGGGAGCCTAGAACTGAAGCCACTCCAGCTGTAGCCTCACAAGGGCCAAGGACTTTCTGTCCTTAGACAGACAAAAGGAGGTGACTATGCATTTAATGCACAGTGACTCTTCCAGAGACGAAGCCCTTACCCATCATTGCTGTGCACCACCATGCCAAGGTTAAGATTTTTCTCCCATGTGCTATTTCTGTCTGCCCCAAGATGACTGCTGCCCCTGACCTGAACCAGTGCTTGGGTATTTTTTTTTCCCTAGAGTTTCACTGAATGTCAGTTTTTCAGTTTAAAAAAAGGCAGGATTTATCCCATGTTCACATTACATCACCCAATGTGACTCCTCCAGTGGCTATTTTTGTAGCCTGGAGTCATGTCGCTTAGTTCCTAGAATCAGGATGATAAATTTTAACACTGAGCATTTATTTAGTTACTGAACTTCTGTCTTTTTTCTGACCACAGAGTTCCTCATTTTACTTCTCTTTTGAGCCCAGCTTTTCTGTAAAAACTCTCTGTTTACTGCACTGGGTGGAGTCTGCTTTACTCTCCACAACACCTGCATGGGAAAATGTTCTTTCTTTCTTTCTTTCTTTCTTCTTCCCAACCCCTTTCTGTCTTTTATTTTTGTGTGTGTGAGCAGTCTGTGATGGGCCAGCAGTGTGCTCAGCTGGCCAAGAAGGCCAACAGCATCTTGGCTTACATCAGGAACAGTGTGGTCAGCAGTTCTAAGGAAGTGATTATCCTCCTCTTCTCAGAATCACAGAATCACAGAATCACAGAATCAACCATGTTGGAAGAGACCTCCAAGATCATCAAGTCCAACCAATCACCCAACCCTATCTATCAACTAGCCCATGGCACTAAGTGCTTCATTCAGTCTCTTCTTAAACACCTCCAGGGATGTTGAGCCCCCACCTCCCTGGGCAGCCCCTTCCAATGGCCAATCCCTCTTTCTATGAAGAACTTTCTTCTAAGATCAAGCCTAAACTTCCCCTTGCACAGCTTGAGACTGTGTTCTCTTGTTCTGTGGCTGGCTGCCTGGGAGAAGAGACCAATCCCCCTGAATAATGGCTCTGGGTTTGGATCCTTCGCTCCAAGAAGGACATTGGGCTGCTGGAGCATGTCCAAGAATAGCAATCAAGTTGGTGAAGGGCCTTGACCAGGAGTCTAATGAGGAACAGCTAAGGAAAATGGGGGTGTTTAGTCTTCAGAAGAGGCAGCTGAGAGGAGACCTCATCACCCTCTACAACTCCCTGGAAGGAGGTTGGAGTGAGGTGGGGGTTAGTCTCTCCTCACATGCAACAAAGTGACAGGACAAAAGGAAATGGTCTCATGTTGTGCCAGGGGAGGTTTAGGTTGGATATTAGGAAAAGTTTCTTCACAGAAAGGGCTGTCAGGCACTGGGATAGGCTGCCCAGGGAGGTGGTGAAGGTATTTAAAAGATGTGTGGCTGTGGAGCTGAGGGACATGGTTTAGTGGTAGTGGCTTAGCAGTAGCCATGGGACTGGGAGCTCTAGGCAGGCAGTTCGACACAATGATCTCTGGCGTCTCTTCCAGCCTCAACAATCCTGTGATTCTATGACACTGCTGTGTGCTTTAAACTTGCTTTTCTAAAGCATGTGGCACACTTTCTTGTTGCTTTGTGCTGCCAAGACAAGCACTACACATAATCAAAACCTCTGAGACCACCACCTTTCCATATATCCTCTGGCTATATCCTATCTGTATTCCAAAGGTGTTTCTTTAGGATGCACCTGTCAAAGATTTTCAGGTTGTTTGCAAAATGAGCAGGATTTGAAGGGAGATGCAGGAGAGCTAGAGAAGGACTTTTTACAGAGGCATGGAGTGACAGGATGAGGGCTAATAGCTTCAAACTGGAAGAAATGGATTGAGATTAGACATTAGGAAGAAATTCTTCCCTGTGATGAGGGAAGGCTGCCCAGAGAAGTTGTGGAGGCTCCAAGCCTAGAAGTGTTCCACTCCAGGTTGGACAGGGCCTTGAGCAACCTGGTCTATTAGGAGGTGTCCCTGCCCACAGTGGGGTGGTTGGAACTAGCTGAACTTTTAGGTCCCTTCAAACCCAAGCCTTTCTCTGATTCTGTGATCTATCACTGGATGCACTGTGGTTTGTGAAGTGCTGTGAGAATCTGGGATAGGAAATGCCTACAGCAGAGTACCTGCCTCTGGAGCATGCCTAATTCTGACTCAAACCTATCTTTGCAGTTTCTTTGAGATGACTTTAGAGGCATCTGAGGTGTCTTATTAAAATTATCTCTCTTTGCCACCCATCTATGCTCCCAGCTGAAGAGCCCTCATGTAGTTAGTTGCTTACCATGCAGAAGCTGGTTTATATCTCTAAAAATCCCTGTGGCCTTTTTCTGTTCCTCTTAATTTTATTAAGAATATATTCTGGCACAGGCACAGATCTGTTGAGGAGGTGATTCTCCCCCTCTACTCCATTCTGGTGAGACCCCACCTGGAGCACTGTGTCCAGGTCTGGAGCCTCTATTACAAGAAGGATCTGGAGGTGCTGGAAGGTGTCCAGAGAAGGTCCACGAGGATGAGCAGAGGGCTGGAGCTGCTCTGCTGTGAGGACAGACTGAGAGAGTTGGGGCTGTTCAATCTGGAGAAGAGAAGGCTCCCAGGAGACCTTCTTGTGGCCTTGCAGGATCTGAAGGGGGCTCCAAGAAAGCTGGGGAGGGACTTTTTAGGGTGTTAGGGAGTGATAGGGCTGGGGGGATGGAAAAAAATTAGAAATGGTTAGATTCAGATTGGATGTTAGGAAGAAGTTTTTCCCCATGAGGGTGGTGAGACACTGGCAGAGGTTGCCCAGGGAGGTGGTGGAAGCCTCATCCCTGGAGGTTTTTGCAGCCAGGCTGGATGTCGCTGTGAGCAACCTGCTGTAGTGTGAGGTGTCCCTGCCCATGGCAGGGGGGTTGGAACTGGCTGATCCTTGAGGTCCCGTCCAACCCTGACAATTCTGAGATTCTATGATTTTATGATCTGCACTCAAAAGGTGGGAACATCCTTAATTCCTGCAATGCAAGTGAGTACTCTCTTCTGGTTCACTTCGTTCTCAGACCTCATCCCAAATTCCTCACATTGTTTCTTGTCTTAATCACTGTTCACAGATCTTGAATGAATTTTCAGGTAGTTGTAGATGTCAATAAGGTCTCTTCTGAGCCTTCTCTTCTCCAGGCTAAACAACCGCA
Organism: Indicator indicator; assembly: GCF_027791375.1. NCBI lineage: Eukaryota > Metazoa > Chordata > Aves > Piciformes > Indicatoridae > Indicator > Indicator indicator. Next base: position 22,254,084 of record NC_072024.1, on the reverse strand, counting down.
GCTCCTTCAGCCTCTCCTCATAGGGTTGGATTGGATGATCTCCAGAGATCCCTTTCAAGCCCCACGGTGCAGGGATTCTGTGATTTCTTTGTCTGGCTGACATGAGCTGCAGCAGAACTTACTATTTGCACATGGTGTGGGCTGTCTTTTCCTAGATTGTTGCTTTGCATTCATTTGCATAAGATTTAATCTGCTCTTTCATCATCTAATATGGGGCATTCTCACTGCATGTGTTGTACTCATCAAGATACGGTGCAGTAGCAGCCCTGTTGGAGTTAGATAATGGTTGGACTTGATGGTCTTGGAGGTCTTTTCTAACTATGGTGATTCTGTGTGATCCTTTATGGTGAAGGTGCTGGAGCCCTAGAGCAGGCTGCCCAGAGAGGTTGTGGAGTCTTATTCTCCAGAGACTTTCCAAACCTGCCTGGATGCCTTCCTGTGTGACCTGCCCTAGGTGACCCTGCTTTGGCACGGTGTTGGACTGAATGATCTCTGTAAGTCTCTTCCAACCTCTACCATTCTGTGATTCTGTGACCTTCAAAAAAAGTGTTTATCAGCAAACTTTCTTGCCATCCTATTTGCTTGTGTTGTTTCCTTATGGCCTTGTGAAGAAGTCAGATGAGTTTGTTGTCTTTTTTTTTTTTTCCAAACCAGACAATATCTATAGTCTGAGAGGTAAATTAATTACATCTGAGGAATTAATAAACACTAGACAAAAATCCTCCTTTAGCAGCTTCAGCTCTGATGGTGCATATTAATAATGCTGCTTGATGTCTGGTGAACAGCAGAGTAAGAATCACAGCATGGTGGAGGTTGGAAGGGACCTCTGGAGATCACCCAGTCCAACTCCACTGCTAAAGCAGAGTCACCCAGAGCAGGCTGCACAGACACAACCATATGGGTTTTAAAGGTCTCCAGAGAAGAATCCTCTCTGGGCAGCTTGCTCCAAGGCTCCAGCATCTTCAGAGCAAAATTATTTCTTAAGCTGAAGTGAAACCTCCTGTGTTCTAAGAAGCTATGGCCTTTGAGAGATGCTTTGCATATGCAGAGCACACTCTGTCTGGGATCACAGAGTTTGTAACTGCTCAGGCTGCACTTTCACAAAGCAAGTAACTGGAGACTGTGGCCAAACAGGGATATTCCAGTCCTTGCTCATCTCATCCACCAGCTGGGCCTTCCTGCTCTTCTCTGGCGTCGATCAAGACTCACTGGAGCTGAGAGATTAGTCATGAAAACAGAAAGCTCTGACTCACAGTGCTGTGTCATAACTCCTAGAGCCAGCCCCAGAGAAGGGGCAGAAAGGGGCAGATGGGGCTCAGAGGGGAACCAGGGACTGTCCCTTCGGCAGCAGTGTTATTAGGCTGTGTCACAGGGGTTGTGCAAGGGCAGCTGAGCCCTAGAGCACAGCAATGCTGTAGGAGAAACCTGAGGCACAGAGAACCTAAACAAAGCCACACTTTTTTCTTCCCACAGAGTTGGTTCTATCCTAGCTCACACCAGGACATTGTAACAGTCAGGAATGCAGTGTGGAGGTTTAACCTTCACAGAGTCCCAGCCTGGTGGGGGTTGGAAGGGACTTCTGAAGATCATCTAGTCCAACTCCCCTGCTAGAGAAGGATCACCACAACAGCTTCCATAGTATTCTCTCCAGCCCCAACTAAAATATACAGAGGTAATTGTGATAAGCATATTTTTAAGTGTACAGCCTGAAAACCCCAACCAAGCCCATGAACTGCTTGTCCACAAGGATCATGGTCATCATTACTATCAGTGTTATCAGCCCTGTGACTTCACATCAGCACATCATCCATGATTGCTCTGCAGGTTAGTGCTCATACCAACTGTGCTGAAGTGAAAGCTTCTGTCACAGTCACAGAATGTTAGGGGTTTGAAGGAGCCTCTGGAGATCATTGAGTCCAACCCCCCCTGCCACAGTAGAATCACCTAGGGCAGGCCACACAGAAATACAAACAGATGGGTCTTGAAAGTGTCTAGGGAAGGAGACTCCACAACCTTTCTGGGCAGCCTGCTCCAGGACTCTGTCACCCTCCCAGTAAAGAAGTTTCTCTTGGTGTTGAGGTGGAACCTTCTGTGTTCCAGTTTGTATCCATTGCTCCTTGTCCTACCACAGGACACCACTGAAAAGAGACTGGCCCCTTCTTGACACCCATCCCACTGAGAAGATCTCCCTTCAGTCTTCTCTTCTCCAGGCTAAACAGCCCCAGCCTTTCTTCATCAGTCAGATGTTCCAGTCCCTTCATCATCCTCATAGCCTCCACTGGACCCTCTCCAGGAGTTACCTGTCCCTCTTGAACTGAGGAGCCCAGAACTGGACACAACACTGCAGATGTGGTCTCACCAGGGCAGAGCAGAGGGGGAGGAGAACCTCCTTCAATCTGCTGGCCACACTCTCCTTAATGCCCCAGGAGCCCATGGGTCCCCCAGGACTGCAAAGTCCTCATCCATGGAGTGTCAGGAAATGAAGCCAAGGAGCGAGAAGTTCTCTATTGATATGTCATGACAGACTCAGTCAGAGCTGCCTCTGGGTGTCTAATTCTACCAAGAACAGCCTGCAACACCACGTCAGCCTGATGCTGTAACTCCTCTGAATAGTTCTGTAACTCCTCTGGATCCCAAAGCCCCCTGCAGCCTCACCATGACGACTAGACAAAGGCAGCTGGCACTCTAGGTGGGAAAGCACTCTGGGTGGCACACACCTCGTGCAGCCCAGGTGATGCAACAGCCTTGGCACTGCTGGCAGCAGCGAAGGCGGGGGAAGAGACAGCTGGGTGCAGGCAGATGCTGATTAGCACTGCCTGATAACAGCAGCCTTTTGCTCTTTGTTTACCCTCCTAATATCGATGGGAAATCAGAGGAACAAGTTCAGGTGAAGCTTAAAAATAAAGCAGATGAGGCTGTTTGAAGGCAGGTGCTGATGTAACTGCCTCAGCAGCAGCTTCAGTGTGCCCTGCTGACTGTATAATGACATTCATTTGCTCCAAAATGCTAATGAAGATCAAGGCCCTTGTGCCTCCTAGCAAGAACTGTGGTAAGAATTGTATCTACATGGCTTATTGCTCTGAAAGCTTTCTGCTCCAGTAAGTTGCTGTGAAAGAAAAATTCTAGAGCCTCTCCTAGGAATTCTATAGTCACTCCTTCTATTGATTCTGTATTCTCTCCTATGAATTCTATGGATTCTTTATTCACTCCTATGAATTCTATATTCTCCTCTTCTATGAATTCTATATTCTCTCCTATGAATTCTATATTCACTCCTATGAATTCTATATTACCACCTTCTATGAATTCTATATTCTCTCCTATGAGTTCTATATTCTGCCCTTCTATTAATTCTATATTCACTCCTTTGAATTCTGTATTCACTCCTATAAATTCTATATTCTCTCCTTCTATTAATTCTGTATTGTCTCCTTCTATTAATTCTATATTCTCTCCTGCTATGAATTCTATATTCTCTTCTGTGAATTCTATATTATCCCCTCCTATGAATTCTATATTCTCTCCTATTAATTCTATATTATCCCCCTCTAGGAATTCTATATTCTCTCCTATTGATTCTATATTCTCCCCTATGAATTCTGTATCCTCTTCTTCTATTAATTCTATATTCTTCCCTTCTATTAATTCTATAGCCACACCTTCTATAAATTCTATATTCTCTCATTCTATTAATTCTATATTGTCTCCTATTAATTCTATATTACCTCTTTCTATTAATTCTATATCACCTCCTTCTATTAATTCTATATCCTCTTCTTCTATTAATTCTATACTCTCTCCTATGAATTCTACATTCTCCCCTTTTATGAATTGTAGTCTCTCCTTAATTCCATATTTTCTCCTCTTAATTCCACATCCTCTCCGTTTATGATAAAAGCTTTCTTGAACCTGCTGTTCTTTCTTTTTCTTGAATGAGGAATGCCATATTCAATGTAAAAACCACCTATTTGTATAAGAAAATTATTATGGATAGTTATTGCAGTCATTATTAAAAATAACTACAGAAATGATTACTTAAAATATTCCTCAACTTTGACTACTGAGCATTTTTTATCCTTGCCTCTGCCTCCTTATCTTCTTAGATAAAACATTTTCCGTATGTTTGGATGAAGGGTTGGACTTGATGATTTTGAAGGTCTTTTCCAACCAAATGGGTTCTGTAGTGTTTTTTTTTTTTTTAAAGATTGTTTCTAGCCCAGCAGAACAATCAAATTTACTCAGGATTATCAGATTCTACAGTATTAGCTACTTCCAAGCAGCACTTTCTTACCAAGAACTCAAATTGCAGAGGAAAGGTAATTAGAACATCCTGGATTTTTGCCACATTTCAAGGCAGGATTCCTTGGCAAAGCATCAGCTCAAGTGTTTGATCTAAGTTGTTCTACAGCAGTTCTACTTTCCTCAAGGAAAAGCTATTTTTCTAGAAAGGGAGTCTCAGTGATCTTTCCTTCTTGACTGCTTTATTATTTCTTGTTCCACACTGCTGCAGCAGGAGCGTAGTTGGGTGTCAGTTCTTTCCATTAGTCACAAAGCCACACAAACATTGTGGGGCTTTCCTCAGAGAATTCTGAACTTCCTACAAAAACAAACAACAAAAAGCTACCAGGAAGAGTTTTAATCACTGAAGTCTATTGTCTTCCCCTAAGAGAAACTTGGATTTTCCACATGCCTGAGTTAAATACTCGAATGAATCACATGGCCTGTAAGAAACTGAATAATCTATGATCTCTTTTTTGATATGAGCTATATTGTGTCAAATCTAACAACAGATCCTGGTCCTTACCTACACTGAAAGACTTCCTAGGAGTGCTGCAGGAATGGAAATCCTTTTGGAACAGGCTTGGTTTATCTTTTGGTCACTTGGCAAACAATCATAGAATCACCTGGTTGGAAAAGATATTGAGGCCACTGAGTCCACTGGAGTGCATCAAGACAAGTATGTCCAGCAGGGCTAGGGAGGTTCTTCTCCCCCTCTGCTCTGTCCTGGTGAGACCACACCTGGAATACTGTGTCCAGTTTAGGGCTCCCCAATTCAAGAGTGACAGAGACCTGCTGGAGAGAGTCCAAGGGAGAGCCAGGAGGATGCTTAGGGGACTTGAGCATCTCCCCTGTGGAGAGAGACTGAGAGCCCTGGGGCTGTTTAGTCTGGAGAAGAGAAGGCTGAGAGGGATCTGATCAATGTCTATCAATAGCTGAGGGGTGGGGGTCAAGTGGAGGGGGCCAAGTTCTTTACAGTGGTGTGCAGTAATAAGCCAAGGAACAACAGGTACAAGCTGGAACATAGAAGATTTCACCTCAGCATGAGGAGAAACTTCTTTACAGTGAGGGTGACAGAGCCCTGGAGCAGGCTGCCAAGAGAGGTTGTGGAGTCTCCTTCTCTGGAGACTTTCAAAAGCCACCTGGATGCATTCCTGTGTGGACTACCCTGGGTGATGCTGCTCTGGCAGGGGGGTTGGACCAAATGATCTCTGGAGGTCCCTTCCAACCTCTAATGTACTGTGATAACCTAACATCTCCCTGGACACAGCTGTTAGACCATGTTCCTAAGCTGCTCATCCAGACAGCTTTCAAACACCTCTAGGGATGGGGACTCCACCACTTCCTTGGGCAGCCTGTTCCAGTGCCTGATGACCCTTCTGGTGAAGAAATCCTTCATGATATCCAATCTAATCCTCCCCTGGTGCAATTTGAGTCCATTTCATCTTGTCCTATCACTTGTTACTATGGAGAACAAGACAGCCACCACCTGGCTCCAACCTCTTTTCAGGGAGCTGTAGAGAGCATTGAGGTCTCTGCTCAACCTCCTCTTCTTCAGGCTGAACAATCCCAGTTCCCTCAGCAGCTGCTCATAGAACTTGTATTCAAAAGCCCTCACCAGCTTTGCAGCCCTTCTCTGGACCTGCTCCAGCACCTCAGTATCCTTCCTATAGTGAGTGGCCCAAAACTGAACTCAGTATTCAAGGGATGACCTCTCCAATGCCCAGTACAGGAGCAAGATCACTGCCCTGTTCCTGCTGCCCACACCATTGCTGATCCAGGCCAGGATGCTCTTGGCCTTCTTGGCCACCCATGCACACTGCTGGCTCACGTTCAGTTGGCTATCGACCAGTACGTCCAGACCCCTCTCTGCCAAGCCATTACCAAGCTGCTCTTCCCCCAGCCTAGGACAGTTCATGGGGTTGTGGTGATCCGAGTGCAGGACCCCACACTTGGCCTCAGCCCATCGCTCCAGCCTGTCCAGGTGATGGTTGGACTCCATGATCTGGGAGGTCCTTTCCAGGCAAAACATGATTATGATTTTATGATTGTGTTGCTGAAATGTATGAACCAGCTGCCCTCACTCCTCTTGACTCCTCAAGGCCAGGTTGGACAGGGCCTTGAGCAAGCTGCTCTAGTGGAAGGTGTCCCTGCCCATGGCAGGAAGTTGGAACTAGATGATCTTTAAGGTTCTTCCCAACCCATTCTGTGATAAATGAAAGCTTCTCCAGGCCCATGGTTTAAATACAAAATACTGGGTAAGACACGGACAAGAACTCAGAGTCTTGTCTTTACTCTGAAACACTCACTACCACCCTCCAGACAGCAGAGGAATTAGGATATATCAGATGTGAGCTCTTTGAGTATTCCAAGGACAAACTTCATGGCAGTTCATAGCATCACAGAACTATTTGTGTTGGAAAAGACCTCTAAGATCATCGAGTCCAACCACTGATCTAACACCAGCGTGGCCACTATGCATGATGCTAAAGCTTTGCATTGATCATGTTTAAATCCTCTGAACTGCTCTGACGTGTGCTCAGATGGAAACATAATTGCACTAAGGCTTGGCACAGAATGTTAGGACACTTGTACAGCTAGAAACAATGGCCCACCTTGGAGTGAAATGGAAGCAAAGCCAAGTGCCAGGAGCATCTGGAAGAGATGACTTGTCCTCCTTACATCCATTTACTAGCAGGGAGCTTGGTAAATTTAGTCCTCTGATACTGAAGGTAATGATTTGATTTTAGTTTGGGATACTTAGGTGTTCTAACATTATTGGCTTGGCTTGTATCAGGAATGGTGTGGCCAGCAGGACAAGGGGTGGAATTCCACCCTGTATTCAGCACTGGTGAGGCCTCAGCTCAAGCACTGTGTGCAGCTCTGGGCCCTCACTGCAAGAAAGATCTTGAGGTGCTGGAGCAGGTGCAGAGGAGAGCAACAAGGCTGGGGAAGGGACTGGAGGGAAAGGCTGATGAGGAGAAGCTGAGGGAGCTGGGGGTGTTCAGCCTGGAGAAGAGGAGGCTCAGGGGGGACCTTGTCACTCTCTACAACTCGCTGAAGGGAAGGTGCAGTAAGGTGGGGGTCAGGCTCTGCTCCCAGGCAGCTTGTGACAGGACAAGAGGGCAGAGCCTGAAGCTGTGCCAGGGGAGGCTTAGCTTGGATGTTAGGAAGCAATTCCTCATGGGAAGGGCAATCAGAGGCTGGAATGTTCTGCCCAGGGAGGTGATGGAGTTGCCCTCCCTGGAGGTGTTTAAGGCAAGATTGGATGTGGCACTCAGTGCCATGGTCTGGTGGATGTGGTGGTGTTAGGTCTTAAGCTGGGCTGGATGAGCTCAGAGGTCTGTTCCAGCCTCAATAATTCTGTGATTCTGTGATTCTGTTTTGTTTGCTTTCAGATTTTTGTTGTGTGGTGTGGTTTTGCTGTGTAGTTTGTTTTTTTTTTTTTTACCCTCTCTCAAAATTAAATTCTAAATGTTGCCTTCCTAACTCTCTGAGCTATGTGAAGATGGGTAGGAAACTACAATTGTAGGAGTTAAAGGGGGGAAAGATTATACATAAAGTTCTAAAAGTGAGCAATCTCAGTCATATGCTTTACCATGAGAGAACTAAAACATTTGGGTTCCATGGAAATATCCTGAATTCTCCTAGGTCTAAACGAAGCAGGTGTGAAGCATTCATTTATAATACATAGAATTTATAATAGTATTTCATTATAGTGTTATCAATATACAAGAAGTGTTCATGATACAGTATTATTAATGTAGAATAGGTACTATAGGATATTATTAACACCTTATTATATTATAATATATGCTGTGGGCCTAGAAAAAAGCTGGGGAGGGACTTTTTAGGGTGTCAGGGAATGACAGGACTGGGGGGAATGGAACAAAACTAGAAATGGGTAGATTCAGATTGGGTGTTAGGAAGAAATTCTTCCCATGAGGGTGGTGAGACACTGGCAGAGGTTGCCCAGGGAGGTGGTGGAAGCCTCATCCCTGGAGGTTTTTGCAGCCAGGCTGGATGTGGCTGTGAGCAACCTGCTGTAGTGTGAGGTGTCCCTGCCCATGGCAGGGGGGTTGGAACTGGATGAGCCTTGAGGTCCCTTCCAACCCTGACAATTCTGTGATTCTGTGTTTCAAATAGTCTGGAAATGTGCTTATAAAAAAAATACGGAAGATTTCTTTTGAACAAAATCATAATCATTAAATGACAAATCAAATAATGACAGAATCCTAGACATACAGAATGGTAGGAGTTGGAAGAGACTCCCAGAGATGATCCAGTCCAACCCCCCTGCCAAAACAGGATAATCTAGGACAGGTCACACAGGAGTGCATCCAGATGGGTCTTGAAAGTCTCCAGGGAAGGAGACTCCACAACCTCTCTGGGAAGCCTACTCCAGGGCTCCAGTATCCTCACACCAAGAGAAGTTTCTCCTCATGTGGAGGTTGAACTTCCTGTGTTCCAGTTTGTATCCATTGACCCTTGTGCTATCAAGGGACACCACTGAAAAGAGCCTGGCCCCTTCTTCTTGTCACCCACCCTTCAGATATAGGTAAACATAGAGAAGATCCCCTCTCAGGATGCTCTTCTGCAGGCTAAGCAGCCCCAGGTCTCTCAGCCCTTCCTTCCTCATCAGTCCCTTCATCATCCTTGTAGCCTTGTGCTGGACTCTCTCCAGCAGTTCCCTGTCTCTCTTGAACTGGGGAATCCAGAACTGGAAACAATAGTCCCAACATGGTGCCACCAGGGCAGAGTGGGAGAAGAATCTCCCTCAACCTGCTGGCCAAACAAACTCAAAGCCTATGACAATCCATCCCAATTTCAGCACAAGCACAGCTGAGGGTATGTTCTCAAATGCTAAGTGAAGCCTAGGGAAAAAAAAAAAGGAAAAAGAAAAAGCCAAGTAATTTTGCTGCATTCTTGTCAGCTAAGAGCATGGCCCTGCTTGAAAACCTGATAAAGCCAATCCTCAGTTACAGGGCCATCAAAAAGCACTGCTGACCCTCTCGTACTGCAAGTGACACTCTGGAATGAGGGCAATAGCATGGCATCTATATAGGAATTAAAATGTTATGTGAAGGCTTCAAACCCCACACTGGAATTATGAGTAAACATGTGAGTGGTCTTGAGAACAGGTCTTTTAAGGAGCAGCTGATGGAGCTGGGGTTGTCCAGCCTGCACAACAGGAGGCTGAGGGGAGCCCTCCTGGCTCCTCTCTACATCTCCCTGAAAGGAGGCTGGAGCCAGGTTGGAGCCAGGTGGGGGCTGTCCTCTTCTCCCAGGTAACAAGCAACAGGATGAGAGGAAATGGCCTCAAGTTGCACCAGGGGAGGTTTAGGTTGGACATGGGGAACAATTTCTTCCCCCAAATGGTTGTCAAAGTCTGGAACAGGCTGCCCAGGGCAGTGGTGGAGTCCCCATCCCTGGAGGGATTGAAAAGTTGTGCAGATGTGGTGCTGTGGGCCATGGTTTAGTGGTGAGCTGGCAGTGCTGGGTTGACAGTTGGACACAATGATCTTAAAGGTCTCTTGCAACCTAAACAATTCTATGATTCCCTGTATTATGTACTGGCACCATAACTTTGCTGTTCCTTTCCCTCCATTCAAATTCATATGTGTTCAGGAACAAAAATACCCTTTTGCTGCTTTCCTGCTGGAAGTGAGTGTGTGAACATGGAGTCAGGTTACTGCAACTCACAAGGATATTAACAACGTGTACTTTAAGAAAAACAGGGCTTTACTCTCCAGGGAACAGTTTGCTTTTTTTTTCTTCCTTTGGCTTGACTATGAAACAGGCTGCCCAGAGATGTGGTTGAGGCCCCATCCCTTGCAGACATTCAAGATCAGACTCGATTGCAGCCCTGGGCAGGCCGATCTAGTTAGAGGTGTCCCTGCTGCCTGCAGGGAGGGTGGACAAGATGACCTTTGAGGGTCCTTTTCAACCCAGTGCCATCTGTGAATGTGCGAATAAAACTGATGTCTGCACTGATGTTTTAGCAGTGCCTGACCCTTTTGTGTCACTGCTGAGGTGACCTGCAGAATGAAAGGCTTCCATACCGCGCCGCCAACAGCAAGCTTCTGCCTCCGCCAGAAAGAAGTCTGAAGGTGGGGAATGTCTGAATAAATTCATCTGAATGCATCTGAGTATTAGACACACGTTTGGAAAGCCTTAAAAATAGTCAGGTAGCAGCAGACATGTCGATACTCATTTCTCTGCAATTGCTGAGAGGTTCACAAATCTCCTAACGCAAGCAGAGTGGGGTTCTGCAGCCAGGCACAGCCAGAGACTCGTATGTTTGCATTCCTTTCACCTGATGTCTTTGCTAATTACTGCTCAACTAATTCAGTTGTTTTGCTCATAGCATTGTTGTGGGCTTTCACTATCTTGCAGAAAGAAAGTTAGGGGGGAAAGAAAAAAAGAAAAAAAGTTTTTAGAGAAATGAGAGCAAAATGGTCATCTTGGATTAGAAGCCTTGAAAGTGATTGAGGGAAAGTATCCCTTGATGCATAGAATCAAGCCACCAGCCAAAGAGAATCACAGGACCATAGAATGATTTGGGTTGGGAAGGACCTTGAAGATCATCTAATTCCAACCCCTGGCCAAGTCTAAGATTCTAAGAGAATGACAGAAACAGAACTCAAAGGCTGCAGAACAGTTCCTTGTCTCATCTGGATTCTCCTCTTGCAGTGGCTGCACAACTGACCCATGCCACAATTTTCCATCTCTGAGAGGCTTCACTTCTCACCTTCTGCTGTCTTTAAGGGCAGTGCTGGGCAAGACACAGAACCTTGTTAGAGTCATGCTAAAAAAATAAAGGGGCTGTGGCTTTGTACCCAATTCTCTGGCTATAAATCTGTGTGAGAAGCACTGTGCTGAGATGTCAGTGGTGGCCCTGATTGTCTTACTACGCAAGCAAGAGTCTGTCTGTTGTAGTTAGAATATATGACTGCAAAAATTAGAGTTCTTACTGTAACTAAATAGTCGAATTGTAGAATGGTTCAGGTTGGAAGGGACCTTAAAGACCATCTAGTTCCAATCCCCTGCCATTCCCACCAGCCCAGGTTCCTCAAGGCCTCATCCAGCCTGGCCTTGAACACCTCCACAGACTGGGCATCCATGACCTCCCTGGGCAACCTGTTCCAGTGTCTCACCACCCTCACTGGAAAGAATTTTTCTTATATCCAAACTAAAACTATCCGCTTTCAGCTTAAACCCACCCCCCCTTGCCCTATCACTACAAGCCCTTGTAGGAAGTCCTTCCCCATCTGAAACAATAACATGAAACATCTGACACAAACACCCCCCACCTTCATGACTGAGACTAAGCCAGCCATACAGATATGCAGTTCCTCATGAAATGACATCCACACAGTGCTGTGTCACCTCACAGAGCTTCAGAGAGTGAAGCCTTCTGCCGTGTGCTGCTGACAGGACTGCTGCTGACACCTGCCACAGAGGTGTAGGCTGATAGCACCTACTGACATTTCCACCCCTGCACCTCAGCCTGGCTCTGAAACCTGCTGGAGCAGCACGCTGCAGGCAGATAACACTGTGAACCTACACTTGTGCAGCTCCCAGGCTTCATCAGCTTAGCACTGAGGTCCTGTCACCACTGTCCTCTTTCCATCAGGGCACTGTTTCTGAAGCTATGTGCTTACAGCAGGATTTCTGATGGGCCTTCCTGCCTCAGCACCGTTTGCTGCACATGGCACTGAAGCAGAGAGTATCAAAGGCTAGCCAAAAGCTGGGGCTATTGCCAAGGGGAATGTGTGCCTTTGATCACCTATCTGTGGTTATCTGCATGTTTGAGATGAACTTGAAAGACAGGGGATAAATAGGCTTCTGCTGAAAGCCAAATGCCTTTTTTTTCCTTCTTACTTTGCATAGCATTTTATAACAGAATCCAGTAAATCAGAGCTCCAGTTTCTCTTAGTGCATGGCTAAAATGGACTTTTAATTTATCTTCTTGCTAGGTACATTGAACCCCTGAAGGATGGCAGGTATTTACAACCTTGTACTCACATTCTAATTAGTCTGGCTGTACCTGGGAATGGCAGTGCTGGAGAGCAGCCTGGATAGACATGCTGGCTAGACTGCTTTTGCTTCCCTTGTCTCTTGGAATCTACCTTTGATAAAAGCTGAATGTGACGTCAAAAAGAGTGTGAGTGTTTCTGTACCCAGTGCTAGACAGCAGTAAGAGCAGGTTTCTCACCAAAACTATAGGGGGAAAAAATAGCTTTTTTAAATGAAGAAGCACATTAAATAGGATTTATGAAAATCCCAGAATCCCAGCATGGTGGGAGTTGGAAGGGATCTCAAGAGATCATCCAGTCCAAACTCGCTGCTAAAGCAGGGAAACCCACAGCAGCTTGCCCAGGATCACAGTGTTCAGGTGGGTTTGTAATCTCTCCAGAGAAGGAGACTCCACAGCTTCTCTGGGCAGCCTGCTCCAGGACTCCAGCACCCTCACACCAAAGTTTTTCCTTCTGATCAGATGGAACCTCCTGGGTTATAATTTGTGCTCATTGTCCCTTATCCTGTCACTGGGCATCACTGAAAAGAGTCTGGCCCCAGCCTCTTGACCCCCACCCTTTAGCTCTTGCTGAGCATTGAGCAGATCTCCTCTCAGGCTGCTCTTCTCCAGGCTCAGCAGCCCCAGGGCTCTAAGCCTTTTCCTCCTCACAGAGATGCTTCAGGCCCCTCAGAATCTTTGTAACCTGCACTGGACTCTCTCCAGTAGTTCCCTGTCTGTCTTGAAATGGGGAGTCCAGAAATGGACAGAGCACTTCAGATGTGGCCTCACTATGGCACAGCAGAGGGGCAGGAGAACCTCCTTAACCTGCTGGTTACACTCTTCTGAATGCACTCCAGGAGACCACTGGCCCCCTTGGCCATGAGGGCACATTGCTGGTTCATGGTGAACTTGTTCACCAGCACTCCCTCTCTGCAGAGCTGCTTTCCAACAGGTCAATCCCTCAGCTGTCCTGGTGAAAAGATAAAGAGAGGTTTATGATCTTTTTTTGTCTGGTTACCTCTCACCCTTCCATAACCTTTGAACACCAGACAGACACACTCAGATATAGGCAGATACACATGTGCATGTTGCATACATTGTCCCAGTATCTTAAGGGGGCCTACAAGAAAGCTGGGGAGGGACTTTTTAGGGTGTCAGGTAATGATAGAACTAGGGGGAAATGGAAAAAACATAGAGATGGGTAGATTCAGATTGGGTGTTAGGAAGAAGTTGTTCCCCATGAGGGTGGTGAGAGACTGGCAGAGGTTGCCCAGGGAGGTGGTGGAAGCCTCACCCCTGGAGGTTTTTGCAGCCAGGCTGGATGTGGCTGTGAGCAACCTGCTGTAGCGTGAGGTGTCCCTGCCCATGGCAGGGGGGTTGGAACTAGATGATTCTTGAGGTCCCTTCCAACCCTGACAATTCTATGATTCTATGATTCTATTTCACCTGCTGCTACTGATGATGATTCTTCATAGAAGTCTCACATTTTGCTGTCATCCTACTGCACATTATGACAATGAATAACTCCTAGAGAAACCAAGCACTGAGTGTGGCTCAGTGACCACACACTAGAAACTGTCCCTGCACAGGAAAAATGCTGAATAGCTTGGGGTTTTGCCAGATCAGATGCTCAGCCTCTTCATGTTGCTCTAGATCAGGTGGAGTAAGAAGTCTCCTGAGCAATTATATATTCAGGGTCGGCTCTGACAATGTTTGTCAGGAAGGAGCTATTTCTGCTTTGTTATTTTTAAACTCTAGTACCTGGCCCTGAATAGATTTTATTGTGGTTAGACTTTTTTTTTTTTTTTTCTTTTCTCCAGAAAGGCAAAATAAACCAAATAAACCAGTTTGGTTAGGTTTCCAAAATAGAATCCATGTATAAATCAAAGTGCTGGATTTATTGTCTACCAAGTAGGGATGACTGTTCAAATAGCCACAAATTAAAGCCTAGATTGTTTTGGTTTGGGTTGGCTTCCCCCTACCCTTGTTGGAGATGCTTATTCAGACTGAGTATGTGTTCACTGTGCAGGTGGCACCCATCAGCTCAGCATCTCCACATTCCATTTCCAAATCATTATTCTAAGAGGATTTTCATGCTTTTATATTCTTGATGTAAGCTGGTGCACCAACTGACTTAGTATTTTTGTCTTGTGCTCCTCTTTGAAGCTTCCCATGTTCTGTCTGTGCCAAATGGAAGGCTACCCAGGCTCTTGATCCTTCTCTTGGGAATCTGACTACCATCCCTCCATCATATTTCCAGATACAGGGAAAATCCACAGCTATTGTTGCCTAATAAAATACATCTGGACCTGTCAGACACAGTTTAACAGAAATCACTTCAAACCCAGGTGGCTTTAGTGATATTTTTATTGTTTATGCTTTGGGTTTTTTACAGTCAGCTTGTGATGCATCTGCAAACAAGTAGGCAGCCAAGATCTGCCAGAGCAAATGAGTCACACAGCAGGGACAATTGTCTGTAAGCAGGACCTGTGCCTCGTGTCTCAAGTTTCAAAGTTATGACCAGCATTTATGTCTCCTCCCTGGGGATGTTCAAGGCCAGGCTGGATGAGGTCTTGAGCAGTCAAGTCTAGTTGAGAGGTGTCCCTGTCCATGGCAGGAAAGTTGGAGTAGATGATCTCTGAGGTCCCTTCCAACCTAAGCCATTCTATGTGTCACAACTTCTGGCTGGAGAAGAAAATGAAACCCTGGTCATAAGTACTGCAAATGAATGTCTGAAATTCAGGAAAGCAGCTTAACTCACCCTGTCTGCAGAAGAGGCTGAGAGAACTGGATGGGGTAGTGCAGTGCCTCTGAATTTTCCTAGAAGCAAATTGCTTTGCACTGAAACTGGAGAACCAGAAATTCTCTGCTGTACTGTATGTAACAAGCCCAGGGACACTGGATATCTCTAATACCATAAATTACAGCAGGAGCATATGGATGGCTGAGAGCTGGGAGAGAGTTTGCTGAACACGTTAGGAATGCTTCATGGAAGTTTATCAGTGAAGAAAGGCTAATATAACTTTTTGTTTCAGTAAGAGATTATTGCTTACTGTTTATAGAGCTGCTCTCAGGATTCACAGAATCACAGAATCAACCAGGTTGGAAGAGACCTCCAAGATAATTGACTTATTACTCCAAGGCTTAATGAAGATGTGTTTCAATTGTACTCTGAAGTAAACAAACTCATATTGAAAATCTCTTGAAATTGACATTTCCATCAAATGTTTTTATTGTTAAGTTTATATAAGGACAAGACAAGAGCCATATAGGTGTAAATATCTAACAGATGGATTGTAGTGTTAGAGAGGGAATTGATTTACTGCAAGAGTGGTCAGGCATTGGAACAGGCTGCCCATGAGAGTTGGTGGAGTCACCATCCCTGGAGGTGTTCAAGTGTGTGGATGTGGTGCTTCAGGATATAGTTCAGTGGTCATGGTAGTTGGGTTATGGTTGGACTTGATGATGTTTAAGGTCTTTTCCAACCTTAATGATTCTGTGATTACAATTTTTTTCTGATGACAGTTTTTCCTGACTCAATTTTTGTTTCATAGACTGCATCAATGGCCACGGTGGTGTTAGGTTGCAGGTTGGACTCAATGATCTTCAAGGTCTCTTCCAACTGAAACAATTCTATGATTCTGTGACTCCGGAAGAATATACCAATATGCAGAGGATAATAGTCCTTGACTTTAGAAGGAATTGCCTCATGTTGTATCAGGGAAGGTTTAGGTTGGATATTAGAAACAACTTCCCCAAAAGGGTTGTCAAGCCCTCCAACAGGCTGCCCAGGGCAGTGGTGCTCCCTAGAGGGGTTTCAAAGCTGAGTAGATGTGGTGTTGAGAGACATGGTTTAGTGGTGACCTGACAGTGCTGAGTTAACAGTTGGACTCAATGACCTTAAAGGACTCTTCCAACCTAAAGGATTCTATGATTTCTTAAATTAAAATGTAGAAACAGGAAAGAGAAGGAAAGAAGGAAAGAAAGAAGGAAAGAAAGAAAGAAAGAAAGAAAGAAAGAAAGAAAGAAAGAAAGAAAGAAAGAAAGAAAGAAAGAAAGAAAGAAAGAAAGAAAGAAAGAAAGAAAGAAAGAAAGAAAAAGAAAGAGAAAGAAAAAAAAAAGAAAGAAAGAAAGAAAGAGAAAGAAAAAGAAAGAAAGAGGAAGGAAGGAAGGAAGGAAGAAAGGAAGAAAGAAAAAGAAAGGAAGAAAGAAATGAAGAAAGGATAAAATTAAGATACAACCAAATTTATATGCAGAATGAAGTGGTGAAGAGATAAGTCAAAGCTTGTTTGCAGTATTGTGGAGACAACTATGGCACAACACATTTACCTTTGAGCAGTGTCTCACAGTCTCTGTGTGTGTGTGTAGCACACCAGCTAAATACATTTGGCTAACTGTCCTAAAGCATTTAAATTAGCTTGCCCCTAGAAATAAATAAAGTGGATTTAAACCCATATGCTGTTATTACTTCAGGCTTCAGTATCCTTAAGGTTTGTATCAGAGAGGCCATTCTGCATCATGAAGTACATGAGTTGATTTCACAGAGATGAGGATTTGCTGCAGGAAATCCTTGTGGGTCAGAGCCTGCAGATACACTCACCTGCACAACCCTGTCTCAGGGTCTGACTGACTTTCCCTAGAGTTTTCTGAGCGCAGGAGTTGGTTAAAAGGATCTACTTCCAGAATCCAGCTCTTTCAGGGAAGAAGTCACTACCTGCTTACTCTGTGACTGATGATAAAGACCACAGCTTTTGGAAGGCAGTGTCTTTGGTGTTGTGCCAATGGGAAGTCGGGTGCTATTTTCACAAGGAAGAGAAAGAGTCCCAAGATTTAGCTTCACTGTTTGGCTGAGGAGATGCTGAACAGGGCAGAGGAAGGTATGCACTGCAGCCAGCCCAATAGCAACCACATTTAGTTGGAAACTGCTAAAATGAAGAGAGTTTGTTCAGGGTAAAACAACCGAAATAACTAATATGAACAGACTGTGCTATGGTTCCATTCCAGCAAAACAAGCTTACTGCTTTGTTACCAGCTTCATATATAATATTCCTATTCTTGTAAAGCAATGTATGCAATTTGAATTCTACAATGCATGAAAAAACCCCAAACAAACCATCAATTATATTCCCACCCCTCTTCTTTGATCACTTCAGTCACATAGGGAAACAATGAAGTCTTTTAGCTGAACTATAAAGCATAGAGTTTATGCATCACCATATAAAGAAGATATTCCTTATTTGGAGTATTTATGTGGTAGGTTGCTATTGCTTGATTTGATCAAGGTCACTTTCTTTCATGGCCTCTTTGTGTTGGACTTCTTTTGTACCCAACTTGACTTAACCTTTTCGTCAGCAATGTCTTCTTATTAAAAAAAAAAAAGAAGAAGAAAATAAATCTTATGGGGGAATAAAAGAATAATTTATAGCTTATATATCTTAACAGCACATAGAAGCTCAGTGCTTTGAAAGTGGCTCAGACTGAATAATCCTGGGTACAATGGCAAAGTTTGTCTGCAGCAGGCCTTGGCTTGGGAGGTAAGGGAGTAAGATTTGATACCCAAAATGTCATCATAAAGTGATTGTATACCTTGCTTTTTTTGTTTGTTTGTTTCCCCCAGCCAGCACTACACTCCCACTCTTGCTACTTGTTCTTCTGAGCCTCATAGAATCATGGAACTGTTTTGGTTAGAGGAGACTTTTAAGATCATTGAGCCCAACCTTCCACCCAAGACCACCATGGCCACCAAACCATGTCCCTAAGTGCCACGTCCAAGCATTTCTTAAACACCTCCAGGGACGGGGACTCCACCACCTCCCTGGGCAGCCTGTTCCAATGCCTGTTTTACGTACTAACAATACAATTAAGGGACAAAAAGGGAGTTCCCAACTCTACACCCCAGGATTGTAGTTACTGCCACCAACTCAGCAAGCCCTGCACCCCAGTGGCACCAGTACTCGATCTCTGCAGGGGCAGCTTTTTATAGAGGGAGAAAACACCTCAGATGGTGAAAATGTAAGACTGAAGGATATGCCTGGACAAATGCAAGTCTAATACCTGGGTGTTCAGATGCTAAACACATTGTAAACCCAACCACTAAACACAAACAGATCAACCCCAGGAAGAACGCTAATAGTTTGCAGCTTATTTTGGAAAGTGTGTTCCAGTTCTGTTTCCCTTCCACTTCAGTGTGGTAATGTTTGAGTTTCTTTGCTTGGCTTCCTTCTTTGCCTTTTTTTTTTCTTGTAATTATTGTATTTCTTTGCATGTGCTACATTGTTTTATTCTCTGAAATTTCCACCCTATCCCTGTTTCATTTGTTCCATGACTACAATCCTTAATCCTTCCACTCTTTAAAAAGGAGGTTAAAACTTTACAGCCATTCTTCTGTCAAAATCACCTCTTCTGGAAGCAGTTATCCCTCTTTTCTTTCCCTTCTTCTCTTTATGCTACTCATGGTCTTATTCCTATTTTATATTAGGATATTTAAGCTCCTTTTGCATATTTTGAGGAAGTCTGTACTACTCTTTATCCTATTATATGGATATGTTTAATCTTAAGCCATGCGAATATTTATTGTACACTCTGCTCTGTGTTTATTTGTTTCTCCTGGCCCAGCTCTTGAAGTCAGATACATGGATGTGACTCCTGTAGAGTCACATAAAAGCTGCAGTGTGTGCATTAGAAGACTCATTAGGGCCAGGAAAATGCTCAGGGGGTGGGATCACCTCTGCTATGAAGACAGGCTGAGAGTGTTCAGCCTGGAGAAGAGGAGGCTCCATGGGGACCTAATAACGATGTTCCAGTACCTGAAGGGCGCTTCAGGAAGGACAGAGAGACGGTTCACAAAGACCTGCAGTGATACGACTAAGGCAATGGCTTCAAACTAGAGAAGAGTAGATATAGATCGGATGTTAGGAACAGGTTCTGTACCATAAGGGTAGTGGATCACTAGAACAGGTTGCCCGGGGAGGCATTGGGGCCCCATCCTTGGAGATATTCAAGGTGAGGCTCAGGAGGGCTCTGGGCAACCTGATCTAGTGGAGGATGCTCCTGCTGACTGCAGAGGGGCTTGGACTGGATGACCTTTGGAGGTCCCTTCCAACCCAAACCATTCCATGAGTGTATGACTCCTTAGGCTTCAATGTGACATTCAGGAGAAAACCAACTCCATAAGAACTTGAATGATTCACATTTTTCGGTTTTGTCCTTGGTTGATGCAATCATAGTATGAGATTTTCTGAAGTTTTTTTGGTAGGTCTGAGGAAGAGAAAAAAGAAGAGAACAAGCACTTTTCCTAACAAAGTTTGGAATCTCCATGAGGTTTGTCTTGCAAAAGAGTGCTGCAAAACTTTAGTTAAATCTTTGATAATATCCTCTGAATGCTTTAGTACACTGGAATAAGTGGATAACTTCTGGAATCTAATGGGAATAAAGTACTGAATCACACTATTCTAGAGACATGGGAATATCTATTTCAGCCTTCTAGAGCTCCTGGTTGCCATTCTCATTCCAACCTCCTATTATTTGGCAACCACACCTCTTCCTGGAGGGTACCAGTAGCCAAAGACTTTGCATCATTTTTTTTTTTTTCTTATTTGGGGCTTAGGAGAGGCCAGCCCAGCACTGCTGCATTTTTCCTTACCTTTGCTATGCTTCTATGGGGTTAATATGACTTCAGCTGAATGCACACTTTGGTTTATATTGGAATAAACTTTCTTCTGTAGAGAAATCCCAAATAAGGCTGAGAGAATTTTGCTGGAGGCTCTTTTAGAGCAGTGCTTATTTAATTAACAATTAATGTGACTTACACGACTGTAAACACAAACACCTATGCTCTTTTAAAAAGCAGTTCTAGGAGAAATGTTTTACTTTGCAATGGCTATCCTCAGAAGTTTTGTTTTGGGATGATAAATTAACTCTTTACCATTTAATGTGCAGTGCTGCACAGTCGCAAAGCCTGACCTGAAACAGGTTAGTTTGCAGTGCACTGGAAGTTAGCAGCCAGCAGAGTCCTTCGGTATCTTTACACCCTTACATGGAGGCTGTGAGGACGAGAGGAAATGGCCTCAAGCTGCACCAGGGGAGGTTCAGGTTGGACGTTAGAAGTTCTTCCCTGAAAGGGAACAGGCTGGCCAGTGAGGTGGTTGAATCCCCATCCCTGGAGGTGTTTCAAAGAGAGACGTGGTGCTGAGGAACGTGGATTAGCACCAGCCTGGGTAGACTTAGGTAACAGTTGGACTCGATGATGTTAAAGGGCTTTTCCAAGCGAAACAATTCTGCGATTCCCACACGGGGCATGGCTGGCTGACAGCTGTTCCCTCCTGACAGTCTCCTCCAGGAAAGGAGGCTGCACGCTATGTATTTTTTTTTTTTTTTTAATTTCTCCACAGATACCTTTCCCAGCAGTTCACACCCCACCCCTCTCGGCACGTACCGCCCCTTGGGAATTTCTGCCTGTGCTCTACAGAAACACGATTCGCTTTCGAGCAGGTAAGACCGACCGGCTCCGAGCTGGGAGCGCGGCCGAGGTCGGGGGCTGCTCGGGGAGGGGAAGGCTTTGTCCCGGGGTCCCACTGGTGCCCACCCCCCGGGAGCTCACTCACTGCCGATGCGCCCCGTTTAACTAATTGTCAGACAACCAGCAGATTTAACCTGGGCTAGGGAAAAGCGAGGGGCATGCGGCTGCGGGGAGGCAACTGTCCCGCCAGGCTGGAGGCAGCACTGAGGGGAGACAGCCCAGTCACCTCAGCCTGGCCCGCTCCAGCTGCCCCGGAGCTCACCCTCCATCCCCAGACCGGTTCCTGAGAAGGGACGGAGAGGAAAGGCGGCAGGATGATGATGAGGAAAACAGCTCCCAGCAGCTAATCCCCTGCCTCCCCTCCCAAATGGCGGCCCGCTGAGGGGCGGAGAGCAGTGGTTCTATCGATAGCTCGGTGCTCCGCCGTCAGGCCGAGGGGCGGGGAGGAGGACGGGAAAAGAAAGAGAGCCAGGCGAAAGGGAAGGAGCCGAGTGCTGAGAGGTCGATGGACGGAGGATAAATGTCTCGCTGAGTGTGAGGCCGCCATTTTAGATGAGGAACGAAACGAACGGTGCCGAGCAAGACAAGAGCCTGGAGGGACTCGCCGGGAGGGAGTGACATAGGTAGGAGCAGGGTCGGGCTGCTGAGCGGCAGGGTACGTGGCAGGGAACGAGGGAGCGGAGGTCTGTCTCTCCTTTTCTTTCTCTCTCTTCTCCTCCTCTCTCCCTTTCCTCGGTGCTGGCGCCTGGAGCGGCGCCGGCTGCTCGCAGCGCGCTGACCCGACGGCCGTCTCGACCGTGAGGGGAACCAGTTCGGAGGGGAGCGGCCGCTCACCCCCTGACAGGGTCTGAGGGCACGAAGGAGGAGAAGAAAGAGGGGAAAGAGGAATCGACCACCTCTGTACCTGCGGGTCGCGGCTTATCGCGGAACCCTTTGCGGTCGAATCGTTTAGTGCCCGCCGCCGGGGCGGGCGTCCCTGCCGCGGGGCCCGGCCGGAGGCTCCCGCCTCGATAGGAGAAGAGGCTGTGCGATGGTACCGGCCCGGGGAGTGGGGAAGGTGCCAAAAAGGTCGTGTGGGGGGTGGGTGTCTGCGGCCCGTGGCGGCGGGTCAGGTGTGTTAGGGCCGCCGCCTGTCAGTGCCAGCGCGGAGCCCCGGGGCCGCAACCGCCCCCGGGGGAGATGCGCGGCCCAGGCGGGTGTGCGCCGGTGCTGGGGCTCCGCCCGGCCCGGTGCTGTGGCGGCTGGCGGGCGGGACGGGTGACGGGCATCCAAAGGCACCTGGAAGGGTGCCCTGGTCGCTGGAGGAGGGAGATGCAAGCGGCGGCTCCACTTGGCTGCTGGCAGCTTTGTCCCTCCTGTGCTTCCAGCGGGGACTCCCTAACCTCTGTTACTTTGATCTGCTGTTCGCTGAGCCGCGAACGGAAAATGCGTTGAAGTCGTATTAGCATAGCTGCATACATTCTGCTGAGGCATTTTCCAGTTTAAACTGCTTGTCTTTTTTTTTTTTTTTTTAAAGTCAGTGTAAGTTCTGTTAGATTTTAAAAATGGCATATGTCAACTGGAGTAAGATTCTTTACTTTCCGGATTTCTTCTAAACTATTCCAACTTTGCCATGTAGAAATGGTGTTCCACCAGAGCCAGGGCTCTGGGATTGTGCTGAGGATTCTGGGCTCCTTTATCTACAGTGTAAAATGTACACACAAATAATCTGCCTGTGCTAACAGCAGAACGTCTTGCATCCATTGTTTGTCTCGCTTACCTCAGGCTAAATAACTCTAGATTTTTATTTATTTTTTTTTCCTTCTTGGCCTTTAAGTGATATCCATAAATACAGGGACCTTACCTGGGACAATGAGACGTCAAAACCAGTTGTAGTGGAATTGCTACAGCACTGTGCATTCCAGGTGCAATTGTAGGTTGTTGCAGATGCAAAACAAGAAGGGTCTGTAATGGTGCAAAACTAAGGTTCTTCCAAAACTAAAGCCATCTTAAAATATCTGAAAATAGTTTTGGACAAAAGAACTTTAAAATGTCTTTTATTTTAATGCTTCTGAAAAACTTGGCTCCAAATACTGCCTAAAGGAGTACTGCATTGTGTAAAATGAGGATATAATTTGAATGGACTTGTTTGTCCTTTAGGACATGTGTGCAGTGTTGGTGCAGAAGAAAAGATTGAATTGGTGAATGTGAGAGTTAATTTCAGGCAGTTCAGTTACATCTGTTCTGGGGAAACCCATTCAGAATGAAAGTCGCTTTAATGTACTTTGTCTAAGAGAAATCCTGCTTTAATTTAGTTTATCTTGAAGAAAATTTTCTGTAGGTAAACCCTAAGGCTACAGTTAATCATTAAAAAAAAAAAAAAAAAAAAGTATGGATCTGTATATATGTTCCTGAAATGGATGAGTGATGAATATGGTAAGCAATTTAATTTTAGAGGATTGAATCAGAAGTGACCTGGCTTAATTGGGTTGGAGCTGTGGTGCTTCCGTAAATCTGGAACGTGTTTTCCATATGGTTTGTTGCCATACTCAATATCTTCAGGACTGGACAACTTATTGTGCAACGCTGCTGTCTAACCTGCTTTGAGACAAAATCTGGAAGTGGCAGAGAAAATTCCTGTTTTCTTCTCCAAAGAAGATATTTAATCTAATGCATTTGGTGTTTACCTATAATTGTCCATTTTTAATTCTTTAACAACAACAACAAAGTCTATTAAAATTACATATGAAGTTAGTGCTGTCTCAGGGCCTGAACTTACTACAACTTATTAAAGTAACTCTTATTTTATAAACCACAAGCATGACCCACAGAAATCATTGGTCAGCACTTCTTGGTATGCTACATCAGCACTAGTTTCTTCTGGGACATAAACCCCTTTCTTCCCCCTGTTTTATTTTTTTGGCTCTTTCACTGCTGTGAAATGAAGAGCTGAGGAAAAAAACCCAAATTTTCCTTGTTTTCTGTCTTTGAAAACAAACTAGATGGAGATGGTGAGAGCTGTTGGTTCTGAAACTTCTGTAGGAGATGGGAACCAGTGGGTACGGGTAAGTCCTCAATCAGTCTGAAGTGGAGGAGTTGTGCTGATGAATTTGCTTTCGTGTTATGGGTATAGAATGTTGTTTTCATATTCCTAATAAAGCTATGAGAGGAAATGAACTAAGAAAGTCTAGTTCAGTACAGATCACAGATGGGTCTGTGATCACCTCTGCTGCAAACACATGCTTCCATGACACCTTCCATCATTCCCTTTACCACACCTCTAGCTCCCCTCTCTTCCCTGTATTTGCTCTTGCCTTACTTAAACACCCTCCAGACTTTTTCTCCTCCTCCTCTCCCTCCATTCTTACATGGCTTGTCTACATTGGCCTGTTAGCTAGGCAGGAGGGAAGGTTTGTGTTCTTGGTTTGCTTTGTGCTGCAGTGCTCTGGCTGATGAGGAGGCCTGGGCAGCAAAGGATTCTTCCGTAGTGTGGCTACCTATTTCCATAGCCTGTGGGAATTGACTGTTCTTGATGCCTCTGCCTAAGTGTGTAGTTGAAGCAAGCTAATACATCCAGGAGCTGCTGGAGGAGAGGCAGCAAGAGACCTGAGTGCCATGGTCACATAACACCGGTTGCTTGGGAAACAAGGGTACTATGGTTTGGTGTAGTGGGATTTCCAAAACTTCCATGCAAATTCTGCTTGAAACAAAGCAATAATTGAAAAGGAAGATTGTCTTGTGAGGAATGAGTTTGTGGACTCTCTTCACACTCAATGTAATTCACACAGAAATGTAAAGGCTGTGTTACTGTGTGAAGAGAAACAGAAGTTCTGTTTCTCCTAAAAACATCGAATTGCACAACTGAAAATAATGTATGTTTGGGGCAATAACAGAAACAGTGAAAACAAGATTAAAACTTGTGCTGTGACTAAAATTTCAAGTATGGTAGTTTAAGTGGTGAAGTTTCACAGTTTAGCTTGTAAACAAGCAGACATTTACAAACATCTGCATTGTGCTCCTTTTGAGGAATTGCTTAAGCAAAACACTTCAGTATTTTCTGATGTGAAACGTATCCACTGTGTGTTGAATACGGTTGTGGGAAGGTTTTGTCATCTCTAGAAATTAAGAGATGTTGATAGAATGCAGGGAAATCAAGTGAAAACACTGACTTTAGGACCTAGGTACCTATGAGAAGGTATTTCAGCAATGAGCATCCCTTAGCTTGTGAGTTTTGAGACAGCATGAAGTCAATACAATGCAATGGGCAATCGGATAAGTATGTAGTGATGTCCCTAGTGTTTCTGGCAAGACCTGGCCAACTGCTGGATCCTGCACTTGGGTCATCACAACCCCATGAACGCTCAAGTCTTCGGGTAGAGTGTCTGGAAAACTGTCCAACAGAGCAAGACTTGGGGCTGCTGGTGAACAGTGACTGAAGATGAACACACGGCAATAGTGTGGTCAGGAGGACAAGGAAAGTGATCTTGCCTCCTGTACTGGGCATTGGTGGGGTCACACCTTGAGTACTGGGTTCAGTTTTGGGCCCTTTACCACAAGAAGGACACTGAGGTGCTGGAACACGTCCAGAGAAGGGTTACAAAGCTGGGTCTAGCGAACAGGTCTTGTCAGGAGCAGCTGAGGTTGTTTAGCCTGGAGAAGAGGAGGTTGAGGGGAGAGCTTCTCACTCTCTACAAGTCCCTAAGAGGAGGCTGGAGCCACATGGGGACTGCACTCCTTAGTAATAAGTGCTAGGGCAAGAGGAAACGGCCTCAAGTTGCCCTAGGGGAGGTTTAGGTTGGACTTTTGAAGAAACTTCTTCCCTGAAAGGGTTTCCAAGCTCTGGAAAGGGCTTCCCAGTGAGGTGGCTGAATCTCTGTTCTCGGAGGTGTTTAAAAACTATGTAGATGTGCTGAAGGCCATTATTTAGCCCCAGCCTTGGTAGAGTTAGAGAGTGGTTGGACTCAATGATCTTAAAGGTCTTTTCCAGGCAAAATGATTCTATGATTCTAAGAAAGTCTGTTTTGGACCAAGTTGTGTGAGTAATTCTCAGTGCTCTGTTGGCTCTTGCTGCGTACGCTATTTTCTTGTAAACAAGGGTTTTGCTTTGAAAAGCAGCTGGCGCTGGTTTATCTCTTTAGCGACTTGAATGTTGTGTTTGTACTCTAAATGCCATCTGTTTCACACAAAGTTGATTTTATTGCAGCAGCGTGTGCTGACCTTTTACAGTTTAACAGAATATGGTCATCTTGGCTGAAATGCTGCAGCCTGTACAGTAGATGAGGAGAAACAAAGCACTGGTCTGGAGTCATTTGGAAATGAGTAAAGCCTTTGCTTGGCTTCAGAGCTCAGAATTATAACTGATAAAAAACCAGAATGTTTGTTTACATGAGTGAGTATCCTTTTTTCAGGATTCTAAGCCACATAGTCAATGTGATTGAACTCTGTTTTCCAGAGGTTTTTTGCTTCCAAGCTTTTTACAGCTAAGGTTTCAAGGCAGGAAAACTGCATCTATGTAGAAGAACGTGGTGGCAAATGCGAGTCACTGGGTTTGTTTGCAGTTGCAGGTGTGTCTGTGTCCTGCTGTTTCTCCTTTGCTTGTTCCAAATGTCTCCTGCACAACCAAGCAGAGCAGCAACACAGTTAAATCAAAGCTGGTGGGTTTGAACTGCAGGCAAAAGAGTTGGAGACTTGCCTTGCAAATCATCTGTGCCCGTGGTGAGTGTGTGTCTCTGCCGCGTTTTCTGCAGGCTATCTGAAAATTTGCCAAGAGGTCCTGTACCTTCAGCTCTCCCCTTGGCAGCCCCTCTTTATGTTAGCGGTGGTGGTGGTGTGCTGGGTTTCACTGCTCTGTGGAATCATTTCACTTGCAGTGGCTCCCTGCAGATGCTGAGCTGATTAGAGTAGTGCTGTCTGTTCTCTTTGGTTGCTTCTCCTCAGATTTCAGCTTGCATTGCAAGCTGGCTGTAGGTTTGCCCCCAAAACGTGTCACTTCTGACAAACAGCTGACAAAAGGCTGTTAATTAACGCTGCATTCCGATTGAAATACGTAGTATCGGTTAAGAGCAGTTGAGACATCTTGTATATTTTTAGTTCACAAGCTGGAGGGAGGTTGCTTCACCGACTTGCAGCTGGGTGTGGCATGGGGTAAACCATGTTAATTAAAGCTGGCTCAGAGGTTTAGGCTTTGAAAAAAATGGCTAAGGGCCCCCACTGCAGTCTGCTGTTACATAAATTTATTCACTATAGAACAAGCTGGAGTTTTGAAATGAGTGTTTTAAGAACATCTCTGGAGAGACTTAAGCAAGAGGGGGGTGCAAGGTAATGCACAATCAGAAGGAAGATCTTGAATGGTGTTGTACCACTGTAGGGCTAACATTTATGCATTGAGGAACTTCAACTGATTTTACTTTTTCTTCTTCTCTAATATCTTCTGTTTTTCAGTTACTTGCTTCCAGTTTATGTCCCTGTCAACTCTCTGTGCACACTCATCTGTGCTCGCTTTTGCATCTTTCACTTTCTTGTCCTGTTCTCAGTCACTTGACAGTGTTTGTTCAAAGTCTAGTCATGGTTTCACTATTTTCTAGAATGCTTTTTTCAGTCTTCTGGCGACAAAAGCCCTGGTCTCTTTACTCTTGCTACCTGTGAATGAGGTAAACTGTCTCTCTCCCACTGTGCTTGTTAGGCAAACAAATTCTTGCTATTTTTTTTCTTTATAATTTTCCTTGTGTAGAAGAAACTGAGATTTACTACCAAGAGTTTCTCCGTGAAACTGCAGGAAGCGGAGTGAAACAGGTGAAGATCTGTGTGCTCCTTTTTGTTTGCATGAATTGTTGCAGAGAGGAATGCAGAGGGATAATCCTGCAAAGTAATGCAGTTGGTGTGGGGAGGACCATTATGCTGGAAGCTTCAATGGTGGCAGTGTTGCTGAGGAGAAAAAATACAGGTTAATCATATTTTAACCATCTTTTGACTAAGTCCCAATTTATTACTACCAAAAAAAAAAAAAGAAAAAAGTGGTAGTTATGTTATTCTCAAGTGATTATCATATGAAGTACAGCATTTTATCACAGAAAAAGTGTGGTGGATTTTAATTCCACTTAATGTGGAGGTGAATGAAAGAGCATGTAACTCCCTCTCTAGCTTCCAGGTGAAAAGAAGGTGCATTTTGATATACTGTAACAACTTGGGGGGTATCTTAACTTTCTTTTAAGAACATATCATGTTTATGACATAGAATCCCATGCTGGAGTCTCATCCTATAAAACGTTTTATTAGAATTCCAGAAGTTCATACTTTACCCAGCAGTTGTTAATTCCAAAAAAATTCCTGTCAGGTTAGTGTTTTCTGAATTATGACAGTTCCTGATAGAATTTGAATTCCTTCATGTCTAATATTATTTCATAAGCCCATTAAAATAATTTTTATCAGGTTTTATGGACTTTTTGCTGCAATTTTCTGGGCTTTTTGTAAAACCTGTGTTGTAAAGCTCATGCATTAAGTAGGACAAATGTGTCTAAACTCTGCTGTTGAATTTGCATGAGACCTGTGTGTATTTCTTTGTATAGACACAGCACTGGCACCACTTTGTGCAAATAAGAAACATATTTGACTGTACCAGCACTTTCAAACTTGAGAAGAGTTAAATATGTTGATGATTATTTGGTTTTTCTTAGACTGAGGAGAAAAAATGGAATAGCGACTGTGGAAGCTACGTGGCATCCTGCTTTTTTATGGCTTTTTCCCTCCCTTTCTCCCTCTCCAATAGCTTTGGAAAGCTGTGTCCTATCAATCCCAGTCTGTAGGCATGAGCAAGCAGAAACCTGTTTGTGGTGTTGAAGATGGGAGGAGACTGGTTTCCCTGCTACCTAATTAGAAAGCTAAGCAATTGCAATCTTCTCTAAGTCAAGCTGCTGGCTAAGGAGCCTGAATTTCTTCTAGCAAAACAACATTTCTGCCTGTTTGATCATAGGTCTAACAGTTTTAGGTGTTCGTGTTGTGATGGTTGTTATCTTCATGTTGAAGCATGGAACAAAACCCATCCAGAGCTGAGGTGCTGAGGGCTGCTTATTCCAGGGTGGTTGGAGTTTAGGGGGTGCATTTGTTGAAGGCTCCATTGGAGGATGTCTGCAAGAGAATATAATAAATTAAGTAGCTTCTAAGCCTGTGTTGCAGCCAAAAGAAACAAGAAAACGTGCAAGCCTCTAATTTTATGCTGACATTTCCCAAAAAATAAGCCGTATTCTGGATGACGTCATTCCTCAGTGAAATGCTTTAGAAGCAAGTATAAAGCTTACCCAGGCAATAATAGCATGCTGAAACAAAGTGGCTGTGGCAGGGTGATAGAGTGGATTGATTTCAGCTGAAAGGGAGCTCCAGAGCTTACCCTTGGATTTCTCAAACCTTTTAAGTTGACTGTGTAACTCGTTCACTGGCAATCAGGAGGTTATAAAAAGAGAGCCAGCTGATGTTGCAATCTAAGCGCTGGCCATATAGTGGAAAGACTCTCCTTTGGCATGTTCACTAGTGCTATTTTTACCTATTCCAGTAAGATCTGCCTTTGGGATGTTGAATTACAGGGCAGTACCTGGAATTATTTTGTTTTACAGAAGTGCTGTATGCTCTGAAGAAAACTTTCAATAAAAATGTCAGGCAGATTGAGACTAAAATTGTCTTACCTTTTAAAATAGCTTTTCAAACCTATTGGGGAATAGGTCTTGTGAGGAGCAGCTGAGGGAACTGGGGTTGTTCAGCCTGGAGTAGAAGAGACAGAGCGGGGACTTTGTGGCTCCCTACAACTCCCTGAAAGGAGGTTGGGGCCAGATAGGGGTTGGTCTCCTCTCCCAAGTAACAAGTGATAGGACAAGAGGAAATGGTCTCAAGTTGCACCAGAGAGGCCTAGGTTGGACATTAGAAGAAATTTCTTCACTGAAAGGATTCTTAGACCTTGAAACAGGCTGTCCCTGGAGGTGAATCCCCATCTCTGGAAGTGTTTCAAAGATGCAGAGATGTAGTGCTGAGTGGCTTGGTTTAGTGCCAACCTTGGTAGAATTAGGGAATGGTTGGACTGGATGATCTCAAAGGTCTTTACCAGCCTAAATGATTCTATGATTCCATGATTCTGACACCCTGAATAGTCTCACCACTGTAATTGTAAGATTCTTTCACTTTTGCTTGCATCTTTATGTCTGGATTTTTAAAAATTTGGTTTTCTTTGCATGTTGAGTGTTTTGTCTGCCTTGCTTTCTCATGTGGAGGCTTTAAATGGAATAGGTGTATCAGGAAGTTTTTGTCACAACTTTTAAAAAGCTTAGCTGATTTTGATGAAACTTTAAGTTGATAGTTCTTTTCACAGAATATAAAATGAATTGATTGTTTATTTCCAAGAATAGCTTCAGTGTCAAAGAGCTGCATCTCCCAAAGTGATCATAGTGAAAGCTGGAAGAAACACCAGGAGCTCTGTGAGAGTTTTAACTGGGGTTTACTTGTAGAAGCATCACATCTAGGATACCACACATGCAGAGGTATGACAACCTGAATCACAGTTCTGACATTTGTAACCTTTGTGATTACCTGATCTTTAATACAGCAGGGTCTAGGTACCTTCTCTAAAACTAACAGCATCTACCTCAAAAGTGACTTGGCCACAGTGCAGCACAACCCTGTCACTACAAAACTCTGTTCCAAACTCCTGGCCTGGCTGTTTGTGCAGTAGCTGTGTATTTGTAAAGGAATTTGTAATCATTCAAAAGCATTGCTTTGACACTGAAGCGTGATCAGCTTGAGCAAGTTCCCTTGCCAAAACACCTGCTTCCCCTGCTCCTTCTGCACTGTGGAGTATCTCAGGTAGAAATCCTGCAAGTAGGCAAACTTCCTCCAGTGCAGAAACGTTTTCTTCTCCCTTGGCTTTGCTATTGTCTTAGGTGAACAATTCTGCTTCTCAGTTTTAATTGGATCTCCCATCTGCAATAACCGCTGGTATTTTTGTCAGCTCTTTTGCTTCTCAAACTCTTTGTTGCCAGTTCTAGTAGCAAATGTTCTCAGTGGTTTTTGGTTTTTGTATTTCTTACCTGCTCCCTTATGGCTATTATTTTGGCTGCAGGAAGAAATACTGTACCTGCTTCTTTAGCTTTTCACTCTTATTTTGTGCTATCCCTTCTCCCCTTGGTTTGTATATGAGGTTCTCTTTTTCTTCTGGTTGATGTTACAGTAGAAGTGCTTTTAGTTCTCAGTCTGTAAAACCAACAGCCCTCCCATCAGTTTTCTCTCTCTTTCATTTAACATTATCCATCATACTGACTGGATTAATTTTCTCAGAGTTCCTTTCAACCTCTTTTCAGGTCAGTTTTTATCTCTTATTTCCCTCAGGAACTGGTACTTTTCAAATCTCTTGACCTCCTAGCTAAACATGAGGATCATAACTGTATCCTAACTCTTATCAGTTTGCTAATGGCCAACTCAGCTGCTTTAAAAACAAACAAACAAAACCCCCACCATGTCCCCCTTACTCCTCTATGCCTATATTGGTTCCTATCAGAATGTCTTTTCCTGGACCACTGCTTATTCTTAGGATTCTTATGGTGCTTTTGATCTTCCCTGTTTTTCTCTGCTTCTGGCCTCCTCATGCCCTCTCGTCCCATGGCTTTCCACATGTTATTCCTCAGTAATGTAATCTGTTAAAAAATAAACATGATGGAAACCATATTCACAATATTTTGCATGTCACATTGCTAAATGTTTGCTGTGGAGAGGTACACAAGTTAGGAGAATAAATGTTCTGTTCAGACTGCAAGTAGGTTTGAATTCTAAAATTGCTAAATTGCTGAACGTAAAGATCCCAAAATATTCTTCTGGTTCTTTGTTAGTCTTTGGGAGTTTGCTATCATGGATTAAAAGCATTGCAGCATTTTCCTGATTTCTTTCTACCTGCTCTGTCCAGGAGAGAGGATACTTCTAACCAAATGTGAGCTAGCAGTATGTGAGCTCTTCTTCCTGGTTTTATTTATTTATTTGTTTGTTTGTTTATTTATTTATTTTTCCTCTCTGTAGTTTCTTGTATTTCATTTAAAGAAATGTGAGAGGAAGCTGGAACAGTTCACCTGGAGAAGAGAAACCTTTGCAGGGCACTCTGTCAATGTTATGACTACACTGATAGGAGGGAATGATGAGGACCACAGCCTCTTCTCACTACTGCCCAGAGACAGCACAGGGGGCAATGAGCATGAATTAAAATTCAAGATCCTCTGAGCACAAGAAAACAAGCATGAACAGGTTGCACAGAGGAGTTGTGCATGTATCTTTGTGGAAATGCTCAAAACTCTATGGAGATGGTCCTGGGCAGGCTGCTATCACTGACTGCTTGAGCAGGAGGGTTAAAAGAAATGATCTCAAGAGGTCCCTTCCAGCCTCAGTGGCTGTGACTCTGTCGCATCTTTGCCTTCTCTAATCTCTGCTTTAGAGTGGGAGTGCTTTAGGAATTGCTAATTTGGATGGGAACTTTGGGTAAGAAAGCATTTGCCATTTACTGTCTAGCGAGTACTTTTGTGTGTTTGACTTACACTTTAACTTATCTCAGCTTCCAATCTGTTAATCAAGACTTTTACAGCTTCCCTGGGAATTCCTCTGCTTACGGTTTATCATATGCATGATCCAAATAGCCTTTAGAGGGTTCTCATCTTCCTGCTCGCTTTGTTTAGGATCCGAGAGTACTCAAAACCTAACACAGGCTCTCTAGGGAGGTGGTCGAATCCCCATGCCTGGACGTATTTCAAAGAGGCAGAGATGTGTTGGTGAGGGACATGGTTGAGTGCCAGCCATGGCAGAGTTAGAGAATCAGAATTGTTAGGGTTGGAAGGGACCCCTGCCATGGGCAGGGACACCTCACACTACAGCAGGTTGCTCAGAGCCACATCCAACCTGGCTGCAAAAACTTCCAGTGATGAGGCTTCTACCACCTCCCTGGGCAACCTGTGGCAGTGTCTCACCACCCTCATGGGGAAGAATTTCTTCCTAACAGCCAATGTGAATCTACCCATTTCTATTTTTGTTCCATTCTTCCTAGTCCTATCGTTACCTGACACCCTAAAAACTCCCTCCCCAGCTTTCTTGTAGGTTGGACTAGGTGATCTTAAAGGGCTTTTCCAACCAAAAAGATTCTATGATTTGTCACAGCAGTGGAATCAGTGAGGTGTTTCTGTGTTGAAGTGAGGAACTGCTGTCTGAGAAGGAAGTAATCAACTTGTGATTAATTTTTGCTTCAGTGAATTTTCAGCTGTAAAAGATGTTTATGACGTTCTTGAATAATAATGGGATGATGTTGAACTGAGGTAGCATTTGGTTATCATGTGGCCTGGCATTGCATGGAGCATCTTGTTACACTGGAAAATGAAAGGCCAGAAGGCCCTGGAAGCTCTAACAGTAGAAGAATGATAAGTTAACTCCAACATCCAGCCAGGCTGAATAGGGCTTTGAGTAAGCTGGTCTGGTGGAAGGTGTCCCTGCCCATGGTAAGGGGTTGGAACTAGGTGATCTTTAAGGCCCTTCCAACCTAAACCAGTCTACGATTCTATGATAGTGTTGATGGAATTCACAAAATGATTTTTTTTTTTATTAATTTGATACGCTGTGCATGTTTGTCTGTTAAAATAGTAATTGTCTTCTGCTTTTTTGTTGCCTTCCACAGATGATGAACTTCATCTTTTTGTCATAGGACTTCATCTGCCTGAAGGGGAAACTGAAGGTATAAAGAACTTTTTCTGGTTATCTTTTCTTTCCCCTGCCTTGTTCTTTCTTCTGAGGTCCTTGGCTCTTTTCCTGGGGGAAGAGAGACTTACACAACCCAGCTCTGTGCTTGTATTCCTTCACTGCTACTAAAATGTGTTTTTGGGGTTTTGAAACATTCCACAGAATGGATAGGATACCTTCAGTTGTTCAGTGTTTGCTTTATCAGCAGTGTGTGTTTAACTTAAACTTTTGCTTTAGCTAGTCTCCATCCATATTTACTCTGCAGGGGGAAAGCCCTTTCCCAGTTTAGAACTTTAGGTCTTGATATTTGCCTGTCCTCTCCAAAGAACATTAGCCTTTCCACCCAGCTGCAGATCTGTTGTGAGCAATCCAGACCTAATGTAAATCATGTCTGCAACTTTATCTTAAACCTCTTTTCTGAGACTGTACCTTTGAAACAAAGTCTTTGTTAAATAAACACAACCCACCCAAACCAGAACTGTGATTTCATAGAGTCGTAGAATGGCTCAGGTTGGGAGAGACCTTTAGTGATCATCTACTCCAACCTCCCTGCCATAGGCAGGGATGCTTCTCATCTAGACTTGGCTACTCCAGCCCTCATCCAACCTGGCCTTGAACAGCCCCAGGGAGGGGGCATCCACAATCTCTCTGGGCAACCTATTCCAGTATCTCACCACTCTTGTACTGAACAACTTCCTAAGATCCAGTCTAAACCTGCTCTCCCTCAGCTTAAAACCATCCACCCTTGTCTTACTGCTAGACACCCTTATGAAAAGTGACTCCCCGGCCTTCCTGTATTGGAAGGCAGCTCTAAGGTTCCCCCAGAGTTTTCTCTTCTCCAGGATGAACAAACCCAGCTCCCTCAACTTATGCTTATAGCAGAGGTGCTCCAGCCCTTGGATCATCCTTGTGACCCTCCTCTGGACTTGCTCCAATAGCTCTGTATCCTTATGATGGGGACGCTAGAACTGTTTCATGGATTTCATCGATGTGTTGAGTAAGACAGAATTAAAATGGAACATAATTGTGTTTTGGAGGCAGTTAGGATAGTAAAAGTTTGAAGTCTTTTATTTGCCATTTCATACAGACTACTTTGCAAATGCCACTGCATAGGGACAGTAAAATAAAGCCGGTAGAGCTGTCCAGGCAGTTTGTAACTAAAATAGTCCGGTAGTATCATGTAAGATTTAGTTCCTGTTTCATAAATGTGTGTTAGATCTTCCAAGGTGTGCTTTATAATAAAATACAAAAGAGAATCATTTGTTCTATCTTCTCACAGAAAAATACCTTGACGCCCCTTCCAAACCTCTCTTGGTGCTGTTGCCCCTGTTCCTTGCCCCCTGCCCCATGATCTCTACGTTGTTTCCATGCCCAGGCTCTTGGAATAGAGGTATTGACCTCCTGGTGGCACTGCTGATTCTGGCACAGAGCCAATGTTTAATAAACGTAATTTCTCAGTTTAAAGCAGCCCTGGTTGAACGCAGAGGACTCCCAACTCTTGAACTGGCTGGATCACCGCATGCCATTCTGTCTAACTGGCATTGTCTGGAATTGTGTAAGGGTGTTTTAGCAGGAACTGTGGTGTCTGAAGTGCACAGTTAACCTACCTAACCAGCAGCTCCCAGCCGTTAACCTGAGTAACCTAATCTCAGGCTGTCTCTCCACCAGCCAGGGTTGGTTTAAAGGCTGATGTGTCCTCAGTGTCACCTCATTTACTATGTGCAAAGCAGGGAGGACAGAGCCAGCGATTCTTTGTGCTGAGGTTCTCAGTCACTGTTGTTTAATCCTTGAGAACTTGTGTGGGAAGGGCATTTGGTGGATTGCTGACATTTGAGTAACTTTTTCATCCTTGCTGTAAAGTGGATGAGTTCCAGGCGACTGTAAACACAGTCTGGGGCTTTCATCCCAACTTGAAACAATTGAAGCATGAGCAAGTTCAGAATGCAAATAAGCACGTGTCTGAGAATGTATGTGCGGCTGATTGAAAGACTTGGGGGGGGAAAAAAATGCTTCTTCAGAGAGTCTTGTCTGGGTAACTCATAGCCTTGCTTCTGTAGTGCAAGGTCGTCTTTAAAGATCTTCCTTTCTAAATCCTCCTTTGGAGGATATTGCTGTGGAGAATTTAATATGATGGTGAAGAAGCAAGAAGTTTATGCATGATAAGAGTGTCATACAATGTCATCCTTACAGAATCAGATGTAGGAAAGTGGTGTTCACTAGTTATTTCTAGTAAGACATTTGAATTTGCCAAATGAAAAAGGAGAACATCTTAAATACCACTTCAGCTTAAATTGTCTTCATGATGTTGAGAATGCATTTGACCACCTCTCAATATTTATCCATTTTGATTGTAAGATTAAAATTGTAAGTTATTATGCTAAAAAAAAGTGGAGGTTCTGGTGCGTTGTTATCAAAATTGGTACGAAGTATATGAATGAAATTTGTGTACTTTCCTTGCTGACCTTTTCCTTTCCTTGCTCATTTAATAGATTTACAAACTTTGTAGCGAATCTGTATAATCTGTACTTAACTGAATCGTAAGTTCTGATCCAAGTGCTTGGAGATACCTGCTGAATTTTTCCCTAGGATTGCTTTTTTGCTTTGGAAGAGGGAAGGATTTGGATTCTA
Organism: Indicator indicator; assembly: GCF_027791375.1. Classification (NCBI taxonomy): domain Eukaryota; kingdom Metazoa; phylum Chordata; class Aves; order Piciformes; family Indicatoridae; genus Indicator; species Indicator indicator. The sequence continues at coordinate 22,217,920 of NC_072024.1, read as the reverse complement.
TATCCAAAGTGCTCCTCTTTCTATAATAAAGGAATTCAGGTTTTACAGGGACACTTGCAGAGCTCTGCATTTGAACTCGACAGCAAGTTGCAGGTGGAAAGAAATGGGTGACTGATATGGGAATGATCTGTGTGGAAAGGACAAAGCAAACAGATCTTTCGAAGAATTGGGTAGAGGAGGTAGCAGAACTCTGATTCCTTCCTCATCTGTGCTCTGTTGCGTTTCTGTGCTTTTGCTTGTGTTCAAGCTTACACACTGAAATATTTCTGCTGAGGAGTTTGCCTGCTGCTAAAGGGCTACACTTTGTAGTGGATGAAACGCCTGCACAGATGGCTTTAAAACATATCTGTCGATCAGTATGATAAAATGCTATCAAATCCACCCCCACACGGTGAGGTGATGCAGCAGTCTGAGCTGTACCTTATCACATGCTAAAATAAAGCTGAGCATTGCTCCTCACGCAGTTCTCTGGTGTGATGCTTTGAACAGCATCTCAAAAAGAAAGACTGTGAAGCTCGTTAAGCAAACCACTGGTCAAATGACAAAGAAAAGGGATTTTGATGGTTTCTGTAGTACTTGGTAAATGTCTGTCTGGTTAGATTTTGATCGCTAGAATTTGCAAGGATAGGGTGAGACTGGGTAGCAGGATAGGAGCCTGAAAGCTGGATGGGTGTGCCCTGGATGTTTTTAAGGCCAGGCTGGATGTGGCTCTGGGCAACCTGAACTGGTGTAAAGTGTCCCCGCCTCTGGCAGGAGGTTTGGAACTAGGTGATCCTTGAGGTCCCTTCCAACCCCGATAGTTCTTTGATTCTGTGATCAACATAGGAATGGGCCCATATTCGTCTTGTATTGCTGTGAAAAGCAGCTTTTAAGAAATGCTGCTATGTATCACAACAGATATTTATTAGGTGTGGGGTTGGCTTTTTGTTCTCCTGGGACAACTTGGTCACCTATGCAATGTTAAAGCAATTGTGAATTATTGTATGAGAAAGGAACTGAGAAAAGACCATAATAAGTGTCCAACCTTTAAAAGGTCCAATCTTTTAAAGGTTGAACCTGATGGTCTTTGGGGTCCCTTCCCAAACTGGTATTAAGTGATTCTGTGATTTTTTTTTTTTCTTTTTTTTCCCTGTCAGAGATGAAAACTTTTCTTATAAGCAACTTTTAAAGCTTATCTTTTCTAACAAAAGTGTTCATTTTGGAATGGATTCTGGATTCTGTTGTGGGATGATTTGTCTTTGCATATATCATTAAACAGAAGTGTGACCATTGATTGTTGTGTGGTTAGAAATGGCAGTGTGTGTCTCTGTTTTGGGAAGGGGAACTATTTACATTTTCTTTGAAAGCATTTGGTATTTGTTTCAGAAACAGGGAAAAGGGCAAGGCACCTAGACTCTTTACTGAGAGAAGTTTAGCTTTGTATGCTGTGAACCTCAGGCCTCTTCATGACCAGTTTCAGCATTCCTTAAGAGAATTGCTAACAGCTGAAATTGCTAATAGCTCAGACTAAACACTATTTGCCAGTCATGGAAAAAAAGCTAAAGTACCTGAAGGTGTGTTTCAGATATGAATGAATGATCTGAGTAGATATGAGTAATTGATCTCCAGGAATTTGTTGCTGTCAGATGTGCACATTGCCCAGCAGCTGTTTTGTGCACTTGTTTTTAATACTTGTTCAAACAACTAATTCTCAAAATTAGTAATCACTGCCAAAAGTACCAATGAGGAGTGCAGTCTTGCTGGAGTGTGCAGTTTGCCTGTGGGAGTTGGGGGAAATAGGAGGGTTTTTCTCTGCTCACATTGAATGTTTAATATGAAATGAATTGGTATCAGTTTCTGAGCAGCAGTGGATCTACAATGGGACTGACGTATTTTAGTATATTAGAACAGTCTCTGAATGCTGCTGTTGCAGCTGCAGACAGGCTGTTTGATTGACTTTCATCTTCATGAAAGGGAAGAGTTGCAGGAAGAAATATGTTAAAGAAAAAATGCAGAAAGCTGCATGAAAACAGCCAGCTGGCAATGGATTGTTTGAGCATGGCATAAGCAGGAGCCTAGTGTCTGGTAATGATTATGTTTCAGCAAAATGCTGTGGTAACTCATGTAAAGGGAGCAAAGCTTGTTTAGATAGACTAAGAATTAGGTACCTAAGTATTGGGTACCTGTGTCAGGGCAAACCCAAGCACAAACACAGACTGGGTGGAGAATGGAGCAGTGCTGAAGGGAAGGATTTGGGCGTGCTGGGCGAGCTGATCCCCAGCAGCATGGGCAGCAGGTAGATGAAGGGGATTCTCCCTCTCTGCTCTGCTGAGACCCCACCTGCAATGCTGCGATACCTCTGGAGTTCTCAGTACAGGAGAGGACCTGTAGAGCAGGGCCAGAAGAGGTCAGAAAGATGATCACAGAGCTGGGAACTCCTCTGCTATAAAGGCAGGCTGAGAGCATTTGGGTTATTCACCCTGGGGAAGAGAAGGCTCTGGGAACATCATAGAGCAGCCTTTGAGTATTTGAAGGGGGCTACAGGAGAGCTGGAAGGGGACTTTTTACAAAATGCTGGAGTGGCAGGATGAGGGGTGATGGCTTCAAACTGGAAGAAGCTGAATTTAGATTAGGAGGAAATTCTTCCATGTGATGAGAGTGATGAGGCACTGGAACAGGTTGTTCAGAGAAGTAGTAGATGCTCCAAGCCTGGAAGTGTTGAAGTCAGGTTGGACAGGGCCTTGAGCAAGCTGTGCTAGCAGAAGGTGTCCCTGCCCATGACAGAGGGTTGGAGTTAGATGATCTTAAAAGTCCATTACAACCCAAACCATTCTGTGATTTGTGAAGGTATCATTGTAAAAATCTTTCCTTTTTATTTCAAATAAAATTTCTCTTTAGAACATATCTTTTCATTGGAGTGAATAGGTGTGGCTCTTGGGAGAGTCAGATAAAATTAATTTCAGCAGAAATAGCTTTTATCAGTTACTGGTTGGAGCAAAAGACTCTAAATGACTGAATAGGTCAGTGCTAGAGCTCAGGTTACAGGACACAAGGTGAGCTGTGCTGTGTTCTGATGGGCACAGGAACCTGTGTCCCGGGCAGTAGTCTGTCATCTGCTGCTGTTGTGCTTGGTTCTGTGGACCAGCTAGAAATCCCTTGTGTTTTTGTGATGTTATGTGGTGTGACTGAGTGTTTTTGCTAGTTCAAAGATGGTCAGATAGTTGCCTTGCTGATTCTCTTGTGCCATATCTATATATGCAGGGTTTGAGTTCAAAATGGATGGGTTTATATATAATATATTAATATAATTGTTTAAGCTAGCTTTCTTCAGAGGGAAGGGGAAAGGTGTAATTAATTAATGAGTTGCTTCTCAAGAAGCAGCTGTTAAGACTGTCTGTTATTCCATGTTCTTGTAGCACCCCTGCTTATGAGGACAGGCTGAGGGAGCTGGGGTTGTTCAGCCTGGAAAAGAGGAGGCTCCAGGGAGACTTAATAGCATCATTCCAGTACCTGAAAGGGGCCTACAAGAAGGATGGAGAGAGACTGTTTGCAAAGGCCTGCGGTAACAGGACCGGGGCAATGGCTTCAAACTGGAGAAGAGCAGATTTAGGTTGGATGTTAGGAACAGATTCTTTACCATGAGGGTGGTGGTACACTGGAACGGGTTGCCCAGGGAGGTGGTTGAGGCCCCAGCCCTGGAGATATTGAAAGTGATGCTCAACAGGGCTGTGGGTGACTTGATCTCGTTGAGGATGTCCCTGCTGACTGCAGAGGGGGTTGGACTGGATGAGCTTTGGAGGTCCCTTCCAACCCAGACCACTCTATAATTCTATGGTAATCATTTGGGATAAAAACAATGACTGTATCTGGGAAGTGAACATGTCCAGTGGCTGCTCATGTGGCATCAGCATCAAAGTGGTGTTGACTAGACTCTTCTTGACCTGGAAGAAGAGGTGTTTCTGAGGATCTGGAGCCTTCCCATCAACCCACATGAGGGTTGCCTCCGAATAGTTGCAAAAGTAAGCAAAAGAACAGTTGATTACTGCTGTCTCTGCAGCCAGCTCCACCTTACCAACAGCATGCCCCAGTACTATGAATGCCAAGAGCAGTTTTAACAACTTCTGAATGTGGAATTACCTACCTCTTCCCAGGAGATACTGAGTGCTTTTAAACTTCCTTTTCTTTTCCTCTACCCCTCCACCCTCAGGCCACTTGCAGCTTTTTGTCCACTCCAGACCATATCTGAGCTAAGTTTTCATCTGCTTCCTTCAGTGGTGGCTCCTTTTTGAAGTGTGTGAGTATAACCTATAGTAGGAGGTACAATTAATTTCCTAAAAACAAACAAACCCAAAACCAAACAATAAAGCGAACAAATAAAAACCACCTCCCAACCAACCAATAAAAAAAAAAAAAAAAGCCCAACCCAAAAAAAGAACTCTTGGTGTCTGTGAGGAAACCCAAACTGTCAGGGACGCAGTCATCAGCTGTAGCCAGAAAGATGGCAAAAATACTCTGCTAAAGCATGATGGCAAGAGGGAGCAGGGCTCTGCTAGGAGAGAGGATTATGCCGAGCACACGCAAAGCTGAGAATATCCAGCACTTGTGAGGCAGAGATCTTCAGAAAGAGGAGGATGCAAATGCACAAAGATACAGCTGAGGTATGTGTTGTACAGAAAGGTGATGGCAGTTGCTCTCTTTGCTTTTTCTGTGTGTACAGCAACCTTAGAACATAACTTTCTTTGATCTTCTGTAGCAGGCTATCCCTAGGCAGTGGGCTGAGGGAACACCAGTAGAGCAGGGAAGTACCTTTTCTGGTGTGAAACTTGGCTCTTACTGAGGTGCCAGTTTGAATTTTTTTTGTCATTTCCTGTTTTCTCTTGAATTTTTCAGGAAATGTTGGCAGCATGTCAAAATACTAACTAAAAAGGCTGTGTTGTCAACTTAGGTCAGCAGTGACGCCAAGGAGGCTGTGATGGTTGCCCTGCTTATTCCTTACCTCAACTTACTCAGCAGAGAAATCCAGTTGAGCTCTTGTTTTGTCTTATGCCTTACCTAGGAGGAGGAAATAAAATGGAGCTTCCCATAGTGGGCGATTTGAAGAGGAACAATCCAGCTGTCTGGATTTCATCTTACCCCTCTTATTGAGCAGCTCATCTCCACTCTGTTTTTATAATGACCATCTAACTAGTTACTCTCTTTAAGCATCACATACTTGTTGTAACTGTACCTCACTTCTTCATCTTTCTGATTCCTGATGCATTTGAGTGATGAGCTTGTTGTAGTGGCTTCTGTATGCTGAATGCAGTTATATTCCTCAATTTTTCTCTCCCCTTGTGTGCTGTGGTAGATCTTTATATAAACCAAAGCTTTTCCTTTAAGTGTGTTGTTACCTGTTTCCTTTCTACCTACAAGTGAGGTTTGAGTTTAGGTCTGTAGCAACATTAAGTACTTCCAGATCTGGCTAAGACTTCTTGGGGTTGGGCTGGCAGTGAAAACATTCAGAAATGCACGGTTTATCCTTCTGGGCATCCCAAAATAGACACTTAAGACTACTGGAGATCTCTTTTTCCATGAATTCCATTGCTTTAGCTCTTGAACTGTAACAAGCGCTTGTCTTTCTCTCTGACATAAACATGTCTGGGATAAGAGGACCTCCTTCCTTCTCCCCTTGTTAGGGTGCAAAACAGCCCACCAGAGAGGCAGAGGCATCTCTCTCCCCATCATTTCCTAGTGATGCCTTGAGGTCTTCAAGAGGTAGTGTTGGGCTTGATCTTAAAGGTCTTTTCCAACCAAAATGATTCTATGATTCTGTAATGAATCTTACTACTTGGGCGTTTATCGATGAGTACATTTCACTGTTTAAAACTGTTTCAGACTTTGAGTTTTGAATCAGGTGCATCTGGAGTGTAGTTTGGAGTTCAAGTTGGACTGACATTGTGATAGCTAGGGATAAACACCCCACCCTGATACCTTTTATCTTTCGTCCCTGAATGTGTAAAAATAGTAATGTGTGCTGATGTAGAAGTATGCAGGGGGTTGTTCATGTCCCTGCACTGGGAGAGGTTTATGCTGAACTGTAACTAAGCATAACTTGGGACAGAAGGTGTCCCTGCCTGGTTGGTACTAGATGATCTTTAAGGTCCTTTCCAACCCAAACTATCCATGATTTTCTGATAGTGTGTGTGTGTGGTTAGAATATTTATATACCTATCTATATATATCATAAATGTGATGTATTTTGCTGTGTGCTAACAGTATTAAATTTACTACCATTGTTAGAAAAAACAAGCCAACAACCAACTGCCCCTCCTCAAAACCACAGCTCAAAAATCACTGACAGAAATAGAATCTCTTCAATGAATTCTTTTTATTGTCATTCCTGTTGGGCTGCTTTTTCTTAACAGTACAGTCTGTGCTAATGCTGACATGTTATATCTGGTTTACAGGACTATTCAGGCCTGCATCTGGCATCTAGCCACCCTTCTTGAGTTCCTTCACGCATTGATTATCTAAATTAACATGATGGTAACTGCTCCAGTGACATGAGAGATGGAGAGAGAGGAATTACACGTGTATTACTGATTATCTGTTTATGTGCAGAAGTCAAATGCTTTCCAGACTCAGGCTGATTTTGCAGATGTGGGTGAGCTGTGCCATGGATGTGTAGGATGATTGTGTCACAAGGGAGAAGGCAGTGCAGTTTTCAGATGCCTTCAGGAAAGGCTGTGAGGTCTGCTGTCTCAGAAGGAGAGAGCACCACTTTATAGTGAAGAATATTGCAGCAACGTGCTCAGGTGGCCAAGAAGGCCAATGGCATCCTGGCCTCTGTCAAGAAGAGCGTGGCCAGAGGAGGAGGGAAGTGATCGTGCCCCTGTACTTGTTACTGGTGACAGCTTTGGTACTGGGTTCAGTTTCAGGTGCCACAGTATAAGAAAGACATTGAGGTCCTGGAGGGTGTCAAGAGAAGAGCAAGGAGGCTGGTAAGGGATTTGGAGGGTGTGTCATATGAGGAGTGGCTGAGGGAAATGGGGTTGTTTAGTCTGGAGAAAAGAAGGCTGAGAGGAGACCTCATTGCTCTCTACAACTGGAAGGAAGTTGTAGTGAGGAGGGGTTGGTCTTCTCTTCCAAGCAACTAGCAATAGGACAAGAGGAAATGGACTTAAGTTGTGCCAGGGGAGGTTTAGGTTGGATATTCAGAAAAATTTCTTTCCTGCAGGAGTGGTCAGGCATTGGAACAGGCTGCCCACAGGAGGTGGTGGCGTCATCACCATCCCTGGAGGTGTTCAAGAAGTGTGTGGATGTGGTGCTTCAGGATACAGTTTAGTGGTCATGGTTACAGTTGGACTTGATGATCTTGAAGGTATTTTCCAACCTTAATGATTCTATGATTGCAATTTTTCCTCTCTCATTTTTTGTTTCATAGACTGCATCAATGGAGCACATTCAAGGAGCTTGGAAGACCCTCAGTAATGGGTTTGGACTGAAGGATTCTGTCTTTGATGGCCCAAACTGTATTTCACCTACTATTGTCCAGCAGTTTGGTTATCAGCGCCGAGCATCTGATGACGGCAAAATCTCAGATACTTCCAAAACCAGCAATACCATTCGTGTCTTCTTGCCCAACAAGCAGCGCACAGTGGTGAGTCCTCCTTGCCTCACTGTGAGGAACATCCTACTGCTCCCATTGCTGGCACTGTGACCTCTGTCTGGGCAGAGAAGTGCCAAGCTTCACAAGAGATCTTGTTGTTATTAAGTGTGGTGTCAACAGGTTGTTAATTCTAGAGGAGACCCTTTGGAAGCACGATGTGTTTTGAGAACCTGGATTTTTCTACCCCAGTGCTGTATTTTTCCACTATACTTGAGCAGTGTGCTTGGCTTGCATATTCAACATGCAAAGCCAGTAGCTGGCTGACCTAAACAATGATGCCTGTATGAAGTAAATTGTGTAGTCATTTCTGTCCCAATTTTCTTCCACTGGATGCCCACTGTTTGAAGTATGGTAGTTAAAGATGAAGTGAAACTTCTTAAAGGAATACTTCTGTTAGATTTCTTGGAGCTGACTGTACTAATAATAGACTAATGACACACAAAGGTCCTTGAAGTCTAAACTAAACCTTTTTCTATGCACAAGACAATTCCGTTTGCTGGCATTTCTGTTACTTCTCTAGTAACACAAGGAGGGGATGGAACTGCTGGATTGAGTCCAGAGGAGGACCATGAAGATAGCTGGAGCACCCCTTCTGTGGAGATGGGCTGATAGAGTTGGGGTTGTTTAGCCTGGAGAAGACAAGGCTCTGGGGAGACCTTAGAGCAGCCTTCCTGTACTTAAAGGGAGAGCTGGAGAGTGACTTTTTTAGAAGGGCATGGAGTGACAGGAAAAGGTGGGAATGGCTTCAAACTGGAAGAAGTTAGATTAGACATCAGGAAGAAATTCTTCCTGATGGTAAGGCACTTGAACAGGCTGCTCAGAGAAGTTATAGAGGCTCCAGGCCTGGAAGTGTTGAAAGGGGCCCCCTGAGCAAGCTGGTCTAGCATGAAGTGTCCCTGCCCATGGTAGGAAAGTTGGAGCCAGATGTTGGAAGGTTGGAGCCAGGTCTCTTCCAAACTAAAATGTTCTATGATTCTGTAGGCTATATACTTTTGACTGCTGTATAAAGTCATGTTTCACAGAAAATTAGGCATCTTAAAGATGTCAAAAAGTTATAAAAATGCCTTCAAAAATTCCTTTGTAAAAATACCCAGTAGTTATTCAGAAGCAGAAAATGGGCCTGCCTGAAAGGTTGGCTTCATGTGCAGTGGGGTCAATCAGAAGGTCTGGCAGTCTGCAAGTGCTTTTTACTTATTTATTAACTTCAGTAGTGAACCAAGCTGCAGTTTTACTGGAACTTGTAAAGAAAAGGAGAAAAAAAACCCTGCTTTCCCTCCCCCCTCAAAAAAAAAAAGAGAAAAACAAACAAACAAACAAATAAACAAACCTTACCTAAGTTGTGCAGCCACTGACTGTGTGTCCCCTTTGGTCACAGGTGAATGTGCGCAATGGGATGACCTTGCACGACTGTCTCATGAAGGCACTGAAAGTGAGGGGTCTGCAGCCAGAATGCTGTGCAGTCTTTCGACTCCTAGCTGAACCAAAAGGGTAAGAGTCTGGGGTTATGATCTGTGAAACTTCAAACTGGAGGGTATAAAAATCTTGGCTTTAGAACGGCATCAATAATGCTTTCCTCCTCTCTTGCTAGTTTCTTTGAAGAGCACAGTTTGGCTGTAAGCATTTCCATGTTCCTCTCTTCACCCTTCTCTAGGGTAACTTTACCTTCAGCTTCCTGACTACTAAGGGTTTTGTTTAAAGGAAGCATTGCTGTGCTTGTGGCAGTGCTTTTGTTGTACTCTAGTTAAACAACGTGATATGCTATCATATTTGAGCTGCGTCTGTCCTCTGCATTTGGAGTTGGTAAACATCAGTGCCAGTAATTCATAGCCAGCTAAAATCAACTATGTTCAAGTACTGGGTTCAGTTTTGGGGCCATCACTACAAGAAAGAGGTTGAGGTGCTGGAGCGGGTCTGGAGAAGAGCAATGAAGCTGGTGAAGGGTCTGGAGAATAGGGCTGGTGAGGAGTAGCTGAGGAACCTGGGGTTGTTCAGTCTGAAGAAGAGGAGGCTGAGGAGAGACCTCATTGGTCTCTACAGCTCTCTGAAAGGAGGTTCAGTGGGGTGGGAGTTTGTCTCTTCTTCCATGTAACAGGTGATCGGATGAGAGGACATAGCCTCAAGTTGCACCAGGGGAGGTTTAGGTTGGACATGAGAAGAAACTTCTTCCCTAAAAGGTTTCTAAAAGGCCTGGAACAGGCTACCCAGGGAGGTGGTTGAATCTCCATCCTTAAAAGTGTTTCAAAGAGGCAGAGCTGTGGTGCTGAGAGACATAGTTTAGCCCCAGCCCTGGTGGAGCTAGGGAATGGTTGGACTGTATGATCATAAAGGTCTTTTTCAACCAAAGTGATTGTGTGGCTATCATCTCTGTGTGCTCAGTTTTAAGGCTCTCCATTCCTCTAGAATTTCTCAGTGTTTGGATTTGAATCTCACTTCAGATGTTCCTTATTTTTCGTAGGACCGGGGATGCTGCTATTAAATACCAAATGATTCTTTTACAAGCAGAGGGAGTGAAGGTATCTCATGGAGTTAATACATTTAACTTCACACCTCGTAAGGCTTGGGCTTAATGCTCATGTGAGCCTCATCGTGAAGCAGCATTTGTGGGTTTACATCTCTGTGTAACTGAGTTCATTCTGGGGTCCCCAGTAACTGTAGTGCTGGAGCACATAGTACAGCTTTCGTGTCACCAAGTCTGCCGTTCATAAACCCTTATGTTTCCTTTCTAAGAGTATTTCTGAGACTCCATTCCAGCTTCTAGGTGCTTGATTTCAAATAATCTGTGTATCTAAATGACTTACACATGACAAAATGAACAGAGATGAGCCTTGATGTTTTTAGAGTTGCTTCTAATTCTGTTTTAGGAAAGACACTGAAATATAGATCACTCTAAGAGGTTAGGCACTCTTTTTTTCCTACATTTTTTTGATTTGCTCAAGAAGACACTTGATTAATGTCACTAGACATTAATCATTGACTAGCCCACGCTTACCTGCTCAGTGGCTTTCTTGTCCCCTTTTTCTTCCAGAAAAAAAGTGCGTTTGGATTGGAATACAGATGCTGCCTCCTTGATTGGAGAGGAACTGCAAGTGGACTTTCTTGATCATGTTCCACTCACTACACACAATTTTGTAAGCTGCTTCTTGTCTGTATTTGGATGTAGCTTTGTGGAATGGTTTGGGTTGGAAGGGACCTTAAAGATGATCTTAATTCCTAGGCCAGGCTGGATGTGGCTCTGGGTCACCTGATCTAGTGGAAGGGGTTCCTGCCCATGGCAGGGGGGTTGGAACTAGATGATCCTTGGGGTCCCTTTCAAACCCTGACAATTCTGTGATTCAGACAAAAAAAATCTGAACAAGTTTGTCAGCTTCATTTGCCTGCTGGTAATTGTACTAAATATACAGGAGTGTTTTTGATCCTGCAAGGTCACAACATTGTTGTGTGAGCCAATGCTGCCTTGTGAATTGACAGAGTATTTTTGGGGGGAGATGAAAGACTTCAGATTTGCTATAGTTCCTTCTGAAAAACAGATTACTTGCTTTATCTAGAACAACTAAATAAAGCTAATTTCTTGTTGGTGTGGGTTTTTTTTCTTTTTTCTTCTTTTTTAAACAAAGAGGTAATGCCTTAACAGCTTTACCTTGCATTATTTTGTTCCCCCTGGGAAGGGATCCTGTTCTTATATTCCAGTCTTTTTTTTTTTTTGTCCCCCCAACCCCAAAATATATTGTCAGGTATCAAGCTTAAAGGATCATCATTAAATCCATTAAGTTAGAATTGATTTCCAAAGCCTGAAAGTAGCTTTGCTGCTGCTTTATTTACAGTTTTGGAAAACTACAAATAAAATTTTCTGCAGTTGGTCACCAGAAACTGAATATTTTTCTGCATATCTGGAAGAAGCTCTGACTTGGAGCCTTCCTCGACAGTATGCTCCAGAGGAAAAAGCCTTTTGGTTCAAAGGAATCTTTTGTTTTGTGTTTCAGAAGCTTTAAAAAAAAAGACTGAAGTGACCCAAAGGGCTTTCTCCTCTGGAGTGTACTGTGGAGGAAGGCTCCAAGTTGGAGCTTCTTCCAGATCTGGGAGAAAATGTTCAGAAGTAGAATTTTCTTAAATGGTGTTATTTACTAAGGAAATTCTTTGCTATGCAAAGAGGGGGTAGTGGTTAATCAAAGCATTTTGACTAATAAAATAATGAGGTGGTTCTTACCATCTGATCCTCCATCATCTCCCTGGTCATACAAAAAACTCAATTCTTGGCCCACTCAACTCTGTCAGCTTCCTAAGCACAAAACAGTGCTTTTGAATTTGACAGAATACCACCTTTTGAATTTCTTTTCCTTTTTTCTCCCTGTCTTCCTTCATAATCAGGTAATGAAAACTCAGCTTTCCAGGCTTCCAACCAAACCAGAAATATGTGCAAGAACACTCCTGTGGTTTTTCAGTTCATAGCACTTGGGGGGCACTGCTAACATTTTAACATAGCACTTATTTATGTCAGGTTCTGAAGTTGTTCATGTCATAGAGTAGTTTGGGTTGGAAGCAGCCTTACAGACCATCTAGTTCCAAGCCCCTGCTGTGGGAAGGGACACCTGCCACTTCATATCAGCTACTGAAGTAGCTTGGATTAATTGTTGAATGTGTTTTCTAGGCTCGGAAGACGTTTCTAAAGCTTGCTTTCTGTGACATCTGCCAGAAGTTCTTGCTGAATGGCTTTCGGTGTCAGACGTGCGGTTATAAGTTCCACGAACACTGCAGCACCAAAGTCCCAACCATGTGTGTCGACTGGAGCAACATCAGGCAACTCTTGTAAGGACTGTTTCTGATTCATAGCAGCTATAGTTCTCTGTGACAGACAAGCATTGGGGTTTTGATTCCCTTATGGTAGAGAGGAGTTTGGATTGGTGGGGAGCGTAATTACTGTGATCAATATACAGAGCCTGTGTGCTGATTTCCTAAAACAGCCAGCAATGATTGTCTGTTCCCAGGTAAAGAAGGCCATTTACATGAAGTGCACTTCATTCTTGCTCTAAATGTTAACGTTCTGGGGCAAGCAAAGATCTTGGATGACCAGACAGTTGCTATAACAGCCTCTGTTTCAGCAGATTAATAGTACCTTCTGTTGCATAACACTTGTTAGAAGGAAAAAAAGGTCATGATTCGGTTGTTTTTTAGCTGTTGAAAGTGTGAGTGTTCAGGGCTACCACAGCTTTTGACACCCTGTTGAAAATGAATGGAGTGGTGAGAAAACTCATGAAGGATAATCGTGGACTCAAAGAATGGTTTGGCTTGGAAGGCACCTTTAAAGGTCATCTAGTCCAACCTCCCTACTTTTACTAATACTGATTAGGAAAAGCTGAAAGTCATTATGTTAGAAGAAGACTTATGCAAAAGTGTTAAAAGCTGAAATAGATTTTATGTATCTTAGTGAATGTATTTTTTTCCCCCAGTAACTGAAGTTGGCCTTTATAGTTCCACATTTTCTTACACCCACAGTCGTTAGACTGTAGGGTGACTTGTGCCACTTGGTGCTACCCAGGTTTAATAGAACTGCTGCCAAAAACCCTTTCAGGAAGATCTGAAGTCTGATGTAAAAAGATTTGTATCTTAAGTTCAGAAAGAACTGATGGAAATTTCCTCTGGGAGTCTGAAGACATTTTTCAGTCCTACCATACACAGAGGAAAAACACCATGTGAAGATAGGAATGTGTTCATGAAATTAATCATCCTGGAAAGAAACAGCCCTTGAGCTTTTCAACTTTTAAGAGCATTGTACAGGAGGTAGTGTAGCAGTTGAAATTGTAATTGTCTTTGTTGATATTTCAGATTGTTCCCAAATTCAAATATCAGTGACAGTGGTGTCCCTGCACTACCTCCCTTGACAATGAGACGGATGCGGGAGTCTGTCTCCCGGATACCTGTTAGGTAAGCTAGTATTTCCTGTCATTTCTGTTTGGGGAAATACAGTTGTCTAAAACCCAAACCAGACCACCCCCAACTCCTCAAAACCAAAAGGATCTTCAAGGAGGTTGGGATCAATGTGCAAGAAGGCAACACCACTTTGCCGCAGATAATGCCTAGTGTCCATTCTTGTGCTTTAGATTCAAGCAAAACTTTGATTTTGGGATTTTACATTACAATTCTTAGTCTTAAGATTTTAAGGGAGGGTATTAAAGGTTTTCTGGAGACCTTTGTTTTCCTAGCCAAGAAAATTCAAGGCTCCCTTTTGGTATTTGTGTGAATTAATTTTATCTGATCAGGTAGTCAACGTGTAAGGGTCCGTGACTTGTTTTGCATGACTTACATACATCAACTAAGATAATGTTCTAATGTTATGATGACAGATAAGAGTTCAAAGAGGGAACAGTGGAAGCTGGAAATCTGCTCCTTTTAAAGAAAATTGAGACCTAAACAGAACATTCCTGTAGTTTTAAATGCTAGAATAAAAATTGCTTTTCTTTTAAAGGGACCTGTCTTCTGATCCTTACATGTGCCTGTATTCTTCTCCTTGAAATTCTAGAGGCTGAAGAGGGCAGGCCACCTTTGCTTTATGCTACACCTCTGAAAAAATCCTGGGCTATTCAGGAATGAGGCACAGAGCACGTAGCTGACTTGCAAATGGTTCTGTGTATTTATTTGTTTATTTTAGTGGGAAGGGAACCAGGGATTGATCTTCTGTTCTCTTTGCCATCTTATGCTGTTTCCAGTCATTAAACTGATGGTTTTTTGAAGTTTTTTGTGAAGGCTGGCTGATTTCAGTTAGGATACTTGTGATTTGGGACAAATAAGGTTTGAGAGATCTTAGCTGTGATTTGTAACTTTTTGCTGAACTGGATTTTACTGTTGGCCTCCTTTTTAACTGGTATTGGGTTTCATGACTTCCTTGCTGGCTGTTCTGCATGAACCATTGAACAGTCTTGCAAACCGGCACAAATGCAGGGCTTAGCTGTAAAAGTAGCTCTTAAGCTGTGCAGTTAACAGACTTGACGTGAGCAGTTCTTTTAAATTTCACAGATCTGAATGAATCCATCAGAGCCAGTGTTCGCTCAGTTTGTTAGATGGGATTTGATGGGGACTCAGGCGAACTGTGGTGAAATTTATCATGGCAGAAACAGTCTTGTGTTAAACACACTAGATAAGTATGTGAGCTGGCAACATCTTCTAATTTATTTCCAAAGTTAAGCTGGGAGTGATTCAGCTGACCAGATAATTTAGTTAGAGTGTAAGTCCCAACTTTTTCCCTTCAGAATTCTGTGTATGTTGCTTTTGGACAAGTTACATTGAACAGTGTTTTTCAGTTGCTAGACGGGGAACATCATAACCACAATTTTCCTTTTCTCTTTTTTTTTTTTTCTTCCCAGTTCCCAGCACAGGTATTCTACACCTCATGCCTTCACGTTCAACACATCAAATCCTTCTTCTGAGGGCTCTCTTTCCCAAAGACAGCGATCTACATCCACACCAAATGTCCACATGGTTAGCACTACGATGCCTGTAGACAGCCGGATAATTGAGGTAATCCTGGGAATAGAACAAAGTTAGACTGCAGTTGTGACATGGCCAACCAGTCACTGGTTGGTTTTTCTTCTTGTCTTTCTGTCGTTTTCTGTCATCTTACTGTTTGCCATAGTTGGCTGAGTGATGAAGAGTGTAGGTGACACACAGCGAGTAATTAGTTCTTACAGCCTTTATCAACTCTGAAGTTCTGCTTAGAAGTTGGGGAGCTTTAGTAATCAAGTTTCACAGATCCAAAATGAAAATAAGCTCAATTTTGCTGAAGAAACCATTTTTAACCAGGCCTAATTTTCTTTTACCCTTAAAAATCTGGATTTGTTGGAGGGGCCTGATGTTTAAATTAAGGTATAGTCTGGAGTAGTTCTTTGAGTTGGAATATACCAAAGTCAAAGCTTACTGGCAATATGCTTTGTGTTGTACAGGGTTAACAGCCGTTCTGGACTTGTGCTCTAAAGCCATCTCTATCTGAGGATATTTTTGCTGTTACTTGCTTTCAAACACCTTTTTTGCTCTTTCTTCCCCCCCCCCCCAACCTTAGACTGGCAGTAGTGAGAGACATCTGTTTCAAATTAGACTTAAAGTGCTGGTTCTTTTCTGTGATAACTTGAACAAAATCAGGGAGTGGTGTTGCAGAAAAGGCTTGCAGAAAGGAAGTGCTGAGCTGCAGCACTTCAGAGAGCACTGATAGCTTTTTGCTCTGAAATAGTTAAAAAGCTCTTTAGGCCAAGCAAAATCCTTTGACTGCCAAGTTTACTTGCATCTTCAGCTATTAGTTTATGGGCTTCTGTGAAATGTGAAGACTGTTAAATATGCTAGAGGAGTCCACAGGACCTTTAGAGCTGAAGAAAAATGTGCTGCAGGCCCCTGAAGCTTTTTTCTTTTTTTTTTTTTTTTTTTTTTTTTTTTTGTTAGAAGCTTTGGTGTCAGCTGTATGGAAAGGTAGCTTCCATTTCTCTTTGATTTTTCTCAAGCTTACAGCTTTTTTTAACTGCTTCAGAAGCCTGGCTGCCCCAAAAATAAAGCAGCACTCAAGAAAGCAAACAAGAATTATTGATCCTTGTAGCATGGCAAGCCTCTAGGGAGACATTGCTTTCTTTTTTATGAATAACATAAAGACAGAAATACTTTCTGTTCTTGATAATATCATGGGGACTGAATGAAAATAGCTGTTATGCCTTAAAGGCATTTGCTGATTTTCCAAAAGGCTTTAAAAAAACCTACAAACCCCCCCCCCCAAACCCCCAAAAGTTTAAAAAACCACAGCAAAACACCACAAAAAAGGCAGTGGAGGCCTTCTAGCATGACAGGACAAAGGCCTCCCTCATAAAGTGGTTTCCCAGAGCATAGACGCTAGTGAACTTCGGGGTTTGAACAGGGATACTTAAAAGTTATACTGCACTTAATTACCATATATCAAAACAAATGAGGTTATTTTTTAGTTTTCATTTACCCTAACATTTAATTTTTAAAGTATTTTTTCTTTTATACTTCCTCTGTTCTTTTCTTTTATCTCTTGCTGTGTTGGCCTAGAATAACAGCCTGAATGCTTCTCCCAGTTCCTGGTGCAGACGGTTTTGTTTGAGGGGAAGAGTAGGTATTTTCTTGGTGCCTTTTGGTTTCTTTTTTTTTTCTTCTGTGATTAACAGGATTGCTATAACTTGTGAGCCATGGCCACATGAAATGTTTAATCTGGAGTTGATTTGGTGAAAATCTTTATAGCATGTTTATGAGGATGCTGATTGGAAAGGGGCAAACAGAAGAGTTTTGGTTTTAGTTTAGCTGGGTGAATCCATACTATGAAATTTGGTGTGAATTTGGATTAGAGATGCATTTGGTCACACAGTTGTTTTTTTTAAAACAAAACCTCCTCAAACACATCTTGTGTGGCTTTTCTCTGGAAACTATTTTGTTGACTATAACTTTACAAACCCCTTAGGTTAAGAACATGATATATTATTTCACATCAAAGCAAAGGTAACAGGACTATAGTACTGCAAATGGGTTTGTATTGTAAGACCAACTGTAAAGAACTCTGGTTTTGGTTCGTTTGCTGTAGGATTCATAAGCAAAAAAAATCCCAAATATTCACATTAGGATTGAAGCTCAAAAAGATTCATAAGCAAAAAAAATCCCACATATTCACATCAGGATTGAAGCCCCCAAATACTTTTTTCTCTTGAATAAGAATTCCATATACATTTAAAATTACTTAGTTATCCCTTGTCAGCTTACTTGGAAGCAGCTACATTCTCAGGCTGATGTATAAAACTCATCACTTACAGTTAATTCAGGTTCTTAACAATTTTTCTTGTCCTCAAATTGGACAAAAGTAGAAGCTTTCAAGACTTTTTCATTGGTTGTTTCTGCACATTGTAATCTACTCAGGAGTAGAATTGTACTCTGCAAGGATAATATTTATGGAGTCAAGCCCGGGAGAATGCAACTAGCTAGCTAAAATGATGCATTTCATAAATGGATCTTGACTAAAGATGCTCTGAGTTAATTTGCAAACTGTGTGGTGGAATGTAGGCTTGTTCTGTCCTCCTGTGAAATCATACATTAATTATTCTACTAATCAGTTAGCTTGAATTGATTTCTATTAACTCTGACGGTATTTAACATTTCTGTAGTGCATGTTCTTGCTTTGTACTTATACAGTACCTGGATATTTTACCTTTCCTGTATGTACTTTGGGATAATGCCTAGCAGGTGAGAAGCTGTAAAGTCCTCTTTGTCAGAGCTTAGTTGATCTTGTGCATGGCTGTAGAATTGTGTTGTAAAGTGCCTGTGGCATGAGGTGAGACTTGTCGCACTGTGCCAGCTGGTGACCTGTGTAACAACCTGCTTCTCACACAGCAGCATACTGGGAAAAGTTTTGCACAATAGAGGCTTCAGTATTAGGGCACTAGATGTAGTCTTTTGGGGTTGAAATAGTGTGGTAGATATTTTTAAATGTGCATTGTTAGGAGCTTTAAAAAGTTTTCCTGCTTGTAACCCAAAACCTTGTTGAGCACTTGCCCCCTAGAGGTACAGGCCCATCACAGTGGCTGTGTTCAGATCTCAAATACAAGCATGTACAGAAGTCCAGTGGTGGGAATGTAGATAGTATTTCTGGTGTTTCTACTTGTTCTGTGTCTTTTTTTTCCTCTTTTCTATTTTATGGTAGCAATACCTCTTCATATGCTGTAAATATTTGTAACGTGTAAGAATTCACAACTTGCATGTTTATAGCAGAAAGGTGGTGGTTTTTTTTTTTTTAACTAGAAAACACCCAAGCTTTCATCTTTTGTAGAGTGTTGGTTGATAGCATAGCTCTCTTGATCAAAAATATCAGGGATGATTTCAGCACTGTTCCTGCTTGTTCTTTGTATGCTTTTATGTAACTCTGCTATCTGTCTCCTTTGTTTTAGGATGCAATTCGAAGCCATAGTGAATCAGGTATGGTTTCATCAACTCAAGTAATTCATAATACTATTTGGTGTTTGTTTCCTGGTTCATAAATATTTTTCCCCTCTATTTTTCTATTTAAGCCTCACCTTCTGCTCTGTCTGGAAGTCCTAACAATATGAGCCCAACTGGCTGGTCTCAGCCCAAAACCCCAGTCCCAGCCCAAAGAGAGCGAGCCCCTGGATCTAACACACAAGAAAAAACCAAAATTGTAAGTATGGTAATATTTGATTTGAGTTTTTTAATATGTTAAACTATGCTGGGAGAGGTGGTGTGTTGGAGTAAAGTTCTGTACTTCATGGAATCATAGAATGGTTTGGGTTGGAAGGGACCTTAAAGATCATCTGGTTCCAAACCCCTGCCAGGGTCAGAGACACCTACTAGAGCAGCTTGCTCAAGGCCCCATCTCCAGCCTGTCTTTCAACACTTCCAGGCTTGGAGCCTCCACAGTTCTCTGGGCAACCTGTTGCAGTGCCTCAACACCCTCATCTTCCTAATACCTAAATCCAGCTTCTTCCGGTTTGAAGCCATTCCCCCTTATCCTGTTACTCCAGGCCTTTTTAAAAGGTCCCTCTCCAGCTCTCCTCTGTCCCCCTTCAAACACTGGAAGGCCACCAGAAGCTCTCTCCCAGGAGCCTTCTCTTCTCCAGGCTGAACAACCCCGACTGTCTCAGCCTCTTCATAGGAGAGGTGCTCAAACCCTGGTTTAGGTTGCCTGGAGAGGTGGGAGATCCCCCAACCCTGAAACCATTCCAGGTCAGGCTTTTGGGGGCTCTGAGCAAGCTGCTCTAGTTGCATATGTCCCTACTTTAAAAAGGAATTTAAAAGGTCCCTTCAATCCCATCCAGTCCATGATTCTATCGTCTAAGAAAATGTTTTGTCTCTTTTTATTTTGCAAACAAACCCACCACCCCTCATAAACTGAGGAGAAGAATAAAATTCCAAACTGCAGGACAAACCTCTCAGGCTTTCAGTGCATCTTAAACTTGTCTGAAGGAAATTATTTAATTCTTGCTGTGTTTCTGTAACATATATGATTAAATACTTAGAGTAAAAGCCTTGTATCATTTTTTGTTCCAGAGGCCTCGTGGACAGAGAGATTCCAGTTATTACTGGGAAATAGAAGCAAGTGAAGTGATGCTTTCTACCAGAATAGGGTCAGGTTCATTTGGAACAGTTTACAAAGGCAAATGGCATGGTAAGTTCTTGCTGAGGGTTACCATCTTCTCAAAATGTTGATATGGTAGGACAGCAACCCAGAAAAGGTAACATTGGTTGTTATGGTGCTGCGTGCTTGTCTACCACCCGAAGCTCTAGATGAGAGAGATTATGTCCTAATACTGGCAGTGGGGGGAAAGAAGGCAAAGAACAGACATCAAAATCTGAATCTCCCAACTGCCATCTGTGTGTTTACTGTGTTGGAGCCTGCAGTTGTTACCATATTCTGCAACAGCTTGTCTGAAAAGATCTTGCTTTCCATTAGCAGGATTGAATTAGCTTGGAAGCTTCACAGACTGTTGTTAAATTATATTAACCTTTTTTTTTTTAATCCCCCTGTGGTTTAATTAGCATACGTAGATTCAAGGTGGCAGGTGTATAAAAAGCATAATTTGCTTTTACTGTGGAGTTTTGCCAAGGGAAAAATGGTTGGTGTGTGAGAGTTTATGATACTGAGTTAGGTGGAATACTTTGAAAAGAAGCACACTGTGGAACTGCAGAGGTAATTTCAAATTCAGGGCTTGCAATTTAAAAAGAAGCACACACAAAACCCTCCAGGCCCTAATTGAAATAGCATTTTCATTATAAAACAAGCAACCAAAAAATATCTGTAGACTTATCTTCCACCCTCTATTTTTAAAGATTAAATACTTGCAGGCCTTGAAGTCCAAATAGTGCCAGCATCAATGGAAGGACTATTCTTGTGCTAAAGGTTATGTCCATGAACAGTTAAAATGTTAGAAGTGAAATAGTACACAAGATCAAGAGGAAAAACAGATTAAGAAAGATTTCAGGAAACCAAAGAAGAAATGAGAATTTCTTGTTAGTAGTTTAAGAATAGACATTTGCTGTTCTACATGTATCAAGAGGTGTTAAACAGGAATGGATGGAGCTACCTATCTAGAAAAGGGCCCTCAGCTGTGTCTACAAGATGGGTGTACTGCTGTTAGCAAAAAGATTTACTCTTATTTGTTCATAGTTTTCCTGACTTCTCAGGAGTGGATAAGTTAAATGACTAAATGATTTGCAGCATCATCTTAAATGATGTCAATGTTTATATTTAATGACTTTTCCATTTAGAATTGAGGAAACTGCACCAACTGGTGAAACTGCAGACCGTTTTTGTAGTACCTGTCCTGGTAGTACAAATGTAGCAATAAATATGTCTTGAAGTAGCTAAATCATAGAATCCCCAGCATGGTGGGGTTGGAAAGGACCTCTGGAGATCATTCTGTTCCAACCCCACTGCTAAAGCAGGGCACCCACAGCAGCTTGCCCAGCATCACAATGTCCAGGTGGGTTTGGAATCTTCCCAGAGAAGGAGATTCCATAACCTCTCTGGGCAGCCTGCTCTAGGGTTTCAGCACCCTCACACCAGAGAATTTTCTCCTGATGCTCAGGTGGAACCTCCTGGGTTCCAGTTCGTGCCTGTTGCCCCTTGTCCTGTCACAGGCCTCACCAAAAAGAGTCTGGCCCCATTCTCTTTCCCCGCACCCTTTTAACTCTCACTGAGCATTAAGAACATGCCCTTCTCAAGGCTCAACAACCCCAGGTCCCTCAGCCTTTCCTCTTCACAGACAAGTGGGCAGATTGCTGCAGTTCTAGATTGTCAGAGGTGTTGGATTCCCTACTGGGCTCACCTGCAAAGGGCTGTTTGCAGTGAATGTCTGGAGAGCACCTCTGGAAGATGGTGTCAAACTGTACTGGCTCCCCGGTAGCCTTCCCTGACTTAGGCTTCCAAAGTAACATGAAGTGTCAAGGGCAGTCTTGCTCTGAGGAGGACATCTCTGGTTGAACAGCTATCTTGCACTTCCCTATTTTTCCAGGTTGTTCAGATGGTTAAGTACTAATTTTCCTGTTTGTACCACTTCTGTTACAGACCCCATTTGGATCCTGTAGTGTCCTGTAGCATGCTTCTAAATTTAAAAGGTGGAAAGAGAACCAAGGCAGTTTAAATGGGTTGGAAGACTACCTATCATAAACACTCACATTCCCCCCTTGACCCTGGTAATCTGTTCTAAGGGGGTTGGTGGTTGGGGGGGTGCTGGAATCTGAGTTGTCTTCAGATTGCTGCTGAGCACCACAAGTGCTGTTGTCTGTCTGTTTCTGTAGAGAAAGCTACTTGGGAAATGCTGTCAAGGATTGAAAGTAGTGTGGCACCTGATTGAGTAAGAACAGTGCAAAGTGAAAAACATCTCTTCAAAGAACAAAGATCATAATGGAAATACTGAAAAATAACCTGAGAACATTTGGCCTTTAATCAGTGGATGCTGCCTCCTTACCTTGTCTGGACATAGCTCATTGCAACAGGCTTCGAGTGTTGGTGGACCATCTGTTGGTCTTGCTTTGTACCTCAGGAGGAGCTGCAGTAGGATTTGGCTACTTCAAAGCCTGTGGGTTTGGTAGTTACAGGAGAGGGTAATCTCTTTACCAGGTAGAGTCTCCTGCTCTGCTAGCAGAGGTCTCTAAGTTACAAAACATCGTGCAAACTGCAAATGCAAGGTGGTTCTCTTTATGAAGGTAAAATAGGAATTCCATTGCCTTTATTGCAGTTAAAGGAAGAAGGTATAAATGTATAGCAATGTGTTCAGTATTTATGCACCTTTGTGACTTCAAATGATGCATAAAGGAGCTGGTAACTACAGCAGAAGATACTGCAGCTTGCTCAGGGTACTCTGAAACTCAAGTGTCAGTCTGCATGGCCTTCTCACACTTTGTTGGAAGTATTTTGGTTTTTAATCATAGAATGCATCAGGTTGGAAGGAACCCTTGAAAGTCATCTTGTCCAACCTCCTGCAGTGAGCAGGGCCATCTCCAACTACAGTAGATTGCACAAGGCCTCATCAAATTTGCCCTGGAATGTCTCCAAGGGATGGGGCCTGGCCTCTCTGGGCAACCTATTCCAGCATTTTACCACTCTCACTGTGCAGAACTTCCTCCTAATGTCCAACCTAAATCTCCCCTGCTCTAGATTCAAACCACTGCCACTAATTAAGCAGTATTCCTAATGTATTCACTTGATGATGATATTCTAGAAACTTCCTAGCAGATTTTTCATGTGTCTTCAAAAAGAGACCATACAAAGCAGATCAGTGATTGTGGCAGCAAAGAAATCTGTCACTCCAGGGATATTTTTAGTGTAGCTGATGATTCTGTAGCACTTAAGTGTAAAGCAGCCTTTAAGCTATGGGATAAGCCTGTTGGAACATAGCAACTCTCCAATCTTGTTACTGCCTGGGGCCTAAGACTGAAGTTCCAGTTTTCCTAAGTTGCTGTTGCCATCCTGTAACAATGTCAAGGCAAGTTTACCCCTTTTTGAAGTCTCAAAGGCTGTCCATCTGTACTTAAAAATGAATGTGGTACTTACTGCTTTCAGTGAGGAGTTGTTGGGTGCTTTTGCTTTGTTAGAACAGGCAGCTCCATTCCACTAATCCACTTTTTTTGATTCATAATTCCACTGCTTTCTGGATGTACACTGTGTAAAGGGCTTTACACAGCTTGATACTCCAGAAACAGTCTCTGAGCAGGTATCACTGAACCATGCTGTGTTCCTCCCTACCACCCTTCCACAGATGCTCAAATTCAAAACAAACTGACACTGAAAGCAATTTAAATGAAGCTTTAAAGTAAAATTTTATAATGCATCAGCTTAAGGAACAGGCAGATCTGATGATTTCCATAGTCCTCAAATTTGTTAATGAAACATTAAAACTGGTTCTAGCATTCATGGGTTTTCTGCCATTCCTAGATAGTTTTATTGCTCCTGTTCCTGAAATTCAGCAGTATTTAAATCTAGAAAGTTTTGGGGTTGAAGTTTGTATTAAAAAAGCAGGTATGTTTATGCAGTTAGAGTTTAGATAAACTTTAATATCTAAACCTAATTATATACAAATACAAAGGTGTATGTGTAGGTGTGCTAAAACTGGATAGGAAAGAATAGAACCATTTTGGCTGGAAAAGACCTTTAAGATCATCCAGTCCAACCATTCTCTTAACTCTACCAAGTCTGGTGCTAAACCCTGTCCCTCAGCACCACATCTCTGCCTCTTTGAAACCACTCCAGGGGTGGGGATTCAGCCACCTCCCTGTGCAGCCTGTTCCAATGTTTGAGAACCCTTTCAGAGAAGAAGTTTCTTTTAATCTCCAACCTAAACCTCTTCTGGCACAATTTAAGGCCGTTTCCTCTCATTCTATCAACTGATGCTAGGGAAAAAAGATCAACCCCCTCCTCACACCAACCTCCTTTCAGGGAGCCATAGAGAATAATGGTCCCTTCAGCCTCCTTTTCTCCAGGCTGAACAACTGGTGAAGCTTTGGGTGCCATTTGGAAGCTGTGAGACTGTGATGTGATTGTGGTTGAAATGCTGTGCTGAGAATGCACACCTTCTCTTTTGAGCACTACTGGAGATTTTAGTAGTTTTATATCCTGCAAAAAAACATAGAGGTAGTTCTAGCCAGCCACAGCTGTTAACAAATGGAAGGGAAGCATGTGAACAGTGAATTACTTTTTCCATTAGCCTGAAATTTAGGTAAATTAATTGCCTGCTACTACAGAAATTGATGTCAGCAGGAAAATCTTCACCTATGAACAAATAAGTAGAGGTGTGCATGAATCAGGAGTTTTAAGCATACTACATATTAATGTTGGGGGGGGGGGGGAGGAAGAGGAAACCAAACAACAAACCAGCTGCATTTGTATTAACTGTTATGGTAAATGTATTTTCAGGGGACGTAGCAGTGAAGATACTAAAGGTTGTAGATCCAACCCCAGAGCAGTTCCAGGCTTTCAGAAATGAAGTGGCTGTATTAAGGTGAGTTGGTAGTTCCATTGTTAAATTCTCTTCTTTCAAGGCACTGTATTTGACTCCTACCCCTCTTTTAAACAGTCTTAACCCATATTCTGTGTTTGATGGACAAAAAAAGAAAAGGCAGATTTCCAGAGAAGACGTATAAAAAAGCAGGCATATAGTGATACTTGGAGCAGTGAGACAGCAATCATCATTCAGAGTATTTCAGTGGTTCTTCACTGTTTCTGAACATTGTGTTTTTGGAGAAATAATACCAACATCCATAGTAGTTCAGGTCTCATTTGGCATGCAGTGAAAGGTGAGGAATGATAAATTCTGTTAAGTCTCATCACCAGACAGAATACTCAAACTGCACCATTTAAAATTGCAGCATACTCTAATCTAAATAACTGTATTCTGCTTTCAAATGCTGGTTTTGTCCAACTCTCTCTAATGTCACTCCTGAAGCTGAACCAGTACCTAAGGGCTATCTTCTTGTCTGTTGATTGCTTCACAATTTACAATGACCGTTCAGTTTCCTGTTGAGTCACAGAATTGCCTAGGTGGGCAAAGAGCTGTAAGGTCATCAAATCCAAGTTAAGCTAACACAGACAAGTCCTTGAGCACTGGCAAGTCCTTGAGGTTCAGTCTGCTATGTAAAGATGTCAGTTTTTCACAGCTTTCAATGTGATTACTGTTGCAGGAGAGTGTCCTGAAAAGGGCAACAAAGCTGGTGAAGGATCTGGAGAACAGGGCTGGTGAGGAGCAGCTGAGGGAGCTGGGGGTGTTTAGAGTGGAGAAGAGGAGGCAGAGGGGAGACCTCATTGCTGTCTACAGCTCCCTGAAAGGAGGTTGGAGCCAGATGGGGAGTAGTCTCCTCTGCCTTGTATCAGGTGATAGAACAAGAAGAAATAAATGGCCTGAAATTGTGCCAGGGGAGGGTTAGGTTGGAGATTAGGAACAATTTCTTTCTACAAGAGTGGTCAGGGTTTGGAACAGGCTGCCCAGCTATATGGTGGAGTCCCCATCCCTGGAGGAGTTCAAGAAACAGCGTGCACATGGCACTTGGGGACATGGTTTAGTGGCCATGGTGCTGTTGGGTTGAAGGTTGGACGTGATGTTTTTGGGGATCTTTTTCAACCAAAACATTTCTATCATTCTATGACTCCAGAAACTTTTTTAATACCACTTGTAAGCTTGAATGCTGGATACAAATTCCAAAACCCTTGAATTTTCAATGACATCGTTTTCTTGAAGGTTGATTTTAAAAGACTTCCTTGTAACTAAAAGGAAGTATTTGAGCTAAAAAGCAGAGGATCAGCTCATTTTATTTTAAAATTATAAATGGGCAACTCGTGACAGCTTTTTAAAAGCAAATTTTGCACACAAATTCACTTAGCAAAAATTTGGCAGGACACTTAGGCTTTGGGACTCCTTCTGGAGCCCGTATTGCAAGAAAGATTTGGACATGCTGGAACATGTTCAAAGAAGGACCATGAGGATGAACAGAGGGCTGGAGCTCCTCTCACATGGAGACAAACTGTGAGAGAGTTGGGGCTGTTCAGTCTGGAGAGGAGAAGGCTTTGAGGAGGCTTTCTTGTGGCCTTCCAGTATCTGAAGGGGACTACAAGAAAGCTGGGGAGGGACTTTTTAGGGTGTCAGAGAGTGACAGGACTGGGGGGAATGGAGCAAAACTAGAAGTGGATAGATTCATATTGGATGTTAGGAAGAAGTTCTTCACCATGAGTGTGGTGAGAGACTGGCAGAGGTTGCCCAGGGAGGTGGTGGAAGCCTCATCCCTGGAGGTTTTTGCAGCCAGGCTGGATGTGGCTGTGAGCAACCTGATGTAGGTGTCCCTGCTCATGGCAGGGAGGGTTGGAACTGGCTGATCCTTGAGGTCCTTTCCAGCCGTGACACTTCAACGATTCTGTGACTCACTAGCTGAAATCTGTTCCTCCAACCAGGAAGGAAGAATTAGGAACCATTTTGTATAAAGATCCTGATGTCTCTTTGTCCTTCCTTCGGTTAGGAAGACTCGGCACGTGAACATTCTGCTCTTCATGGGCTACATGACTAAAGACAACCTGGCCATCGTCACGCAGTGGTGTGAAGGAAGCAGCCTGTACAAACACCTGCATGTGCAAGAGACCAAGTTCCAAATGTTCCAGCTCATTGATATTGCTCGGCAGACGGCACAGGGAATGGAGTGAGTAGGATCAATGCTGCTGGCTGCTTCTCTCCTTGGAATGGTGCTGCCCTTCTCTTCCCCAACCCCTGATGTGTGACTTGTTTTTTTTGTGTGCTAAAATGGGTCAACGTGGCAGAAGTGCTGGTGGATGAGGAGCTGGATGTGAGCCAATGATGTGTACTTGCAGCCCAGAAGGCAAATGGCATCCTGGGCTGCATCAAAAGCAGTGTGGTCAAAGATGGAGAGTGGTGATTCTGCCACTCTGCTCTGTTGAGACCTCACCTGGAGTACTGTATCCAGCTCTGGAGCCCACAACACAAGAGAGACATGGACCTGCTGGACTTGGGTCCAGAGGAGGGCCAACAAGATGATCAGAGGGCTGGAGAGCCTCTCCTATGCAGACAGGCTGGGAGAATTGGGGCTGTTCAGCCTGGAGAAGGTTCTGGGGAGACCTTAGAGCTACATTTCAGTACCTGAAGGGGACCTGCAGGAAGGCTGGGGAGGGACTGTTTACAATAGCTTGTAGCATTAGGACAAGGGGCAATGGTTTGAAACTGGAGCAGCGTGGATTTTGGTTGGATATTAGGAGTGTGGTGAGACACTGGAACAGGTTGCCCAGGGAGGTGGTAGAGCCCCATCCCTGGACATGTTCAAGGTCAGACTTGGTGTGGCCCTGGGCATCCTGACCTAGTTGAAGGTACCCCTGCTCACTGCAGGATGGGGTGGACAAGATGGGCTTTGAGCGTCCCTTCCAACCCAATGCAATCTGTGAAAGCAGTAAAGATTTTGTGCAGTGTTACTTCAGTACTGAGTTACCTTCTTGACTTCCATTTAGTATTTTTCCCCTCCATGGATTCTTGCCCTAGTTCATGTTAGACCACTAGTTACATAATAGCCTTTCAGTATGTGATCTTATTTTGTAACTTGAGGCCCTAATAACAAAAATAATTAGTCTAACAGCTGTAGGGTCTGCCTGCTTGCTTACAAGAAAGGGCTAGAGGAACCAGGGTAAGTGCAAGGCAAGGCCATCCCTACCCCCAGGGATAAAAATCAAGTATGCCAGGTGCTCCTCCTGTATGGATTGGTTATATCACTTGGATTTAAAACTAAACCACACACAGAGGGAGGTCTCAGCATATGTTCATAGCATAGAAGATGCTGATAGTGTCAATGCTCCACCATTTGGTAGATCAGGATCCCTGTTTCCAGGCATAAAAATGAGGGACATGGATTGTAACTGCCAATTAAAGCAGGTCACAAAAAGTAAAACTTAGCACATGGTACACATTTCATGCGTGTGAGGACAGTGCCCAGCTTTAGATTTCATAGAATGGTTTAGGTTGGAAAAGCTCTTTAAGATCATCCAGCCCAACCATTCTCTAACTCTACCAAGGCTGGGGCTAAACCATGGCCTCTGTACCACATCTCTGCCTCTTTGAAATACCTCCAGGGATGGGGATTCAACTGCCTCTCTGAACAGCCTGTTCCAGTGTTTGACAGCCCTTTCAGGGAAGAATTTTCTTCTAATGTCCAGCCTATACCTGCCCTGGTGCAACTTGAGGCTGTTTCTTTCTTCTCACAGCACTTGTTACTAGGGAGAAGAGACCAAAATGCCACCTGGCTCCAACCTCCTTTGAGGGAGTTGTAGTGTCAGAGGGTCTCCCCTCAGCCTCCTTTTCTCCAGACTCAACAACCCCAGGTCCCTCAGCTGCTCCTCACCAGCTTTGTTCTCCAGACCCTTCACCACCTTTGTTGCTTTTCTCTGGACCTGCTCCAGCACCTCAGTGTCTTTCTTGTAGTAAGGACCTCAAAATTGAACCCAGTGCTCAAGGTGTGGCCTTGAGTTCTGCAGTTCTGCAGTTACAGAACTGATGCTGCTCTGTCTTCCTGGGATTTGTTTACTGCATTGCTTTCACTGTCTGTAGTGCTCGAGGCAGTAGCCATCATCTAGCACTTGCTGCTTTTCTCCCAAAGCAGACACATCATTGTAGAGTCACTGTAAAACTGACAGCAAGAGGGCTGGGAAGTGGTGGAGTATGTAGTAGATAGTCACAGGGTCTTACCTGTCATTTGAAAGGCTAAGTTAGTCAACAGCTTTCATAATGCTGCTTCTCTCTTTTTTTTTTTTTTTTTTTTTTTTCCCCCACAGCTATTTACATGCAAAGAATATAATCCACAGAGACATGAAATCCAATAGTATCCTTTTTTAACCATATTTCCTTTCATCTGAGTGATTTAGTGTTAGTCTGGAGCTTTTTTTGGGGTGTTGAAGTGACTGTTTCAAATATCCATAACAACTGAGTAATTCCTGTTGATGAGCACTAAGTTACTTTTTAACCAGGGCTGCCACAGAAGATTTGTGCTTGCTTGGCAAGTTGTGATAAAGCTGGGGGAAAAAAAAAAAAAAAAGATATGCAGGTTGTGTTCCAGGAGTGTCTTATTTTGCTGCAGTGGTATTTATGCAGTTCTTTGTTGTCCAGATGCTGTACTGGAGAGGAGCTGCACTCTTCACTTGAGAAGAGATCTGTGTGTGCACATGTGGGTTATCTTACTGTTCCCCTGATATTTTCAGTAAATTTAAACTACCTTCACATCACTGCCAGAAATTAAGCCCCAAAATCTAATTTCAACTCAAGACAAGGCACTGTTTTACCACTATCTCCTGAAAAAAAAAAAAATAAAAAAAATAGAACTTCAGTGACACATGTGGAGTAAAAATGTTGTGAGCTCAGGTCTTTTGCCTTTGGAAATGCCTGCTTTTGAAACTGCCACGAGGAGCATCCACTGAGCTGGCACCATAAATTGTAACTTCCTGTCGTAAAAGGTGAGCAGAATGTTTTGCAGATGTCATCCTAAAAGCATCCCCACCCAACCCAGTAGCTCCAGAATGTAAGGGGCTGCCTATTTGTACTGAAGCTAGAAAAAACATTGTTTGGGTGGATAGGAGGTGAGGGCTGTGTGAGTTCTGGTAGTGAAATTAACTCTTCTGCTGACATGGAGATGAGAACTGGGAGTCTGTTCTGCTTCTATTGCTGAAGGATCTTTTTGAGTCACAGAAACGTTTGGGCTGGAAAAGACCTTTAATATCATCAAGTCCAGCTGTTAACCCAGCACTGCCAGCTCACCACTAAACCATGCCACTCAGCACCACATCTACACAGCTTTTCAATCCCTCCAGGGATGAGGACTCCACCACTGCCCTGGGCAGCCTGTTTCAGGGCTTGACAACCCTGCTGGGAAAGAAATTATTCCTCATGTCCCACCTAAACCTCCTGTGGCAGAACTTGGAGCCATTTCGTCTCATTGTGTCTTGTACTACTTTGGGGAACAGACTGACTCCCACCTTGCTCCAGCCTCCTTTCAGGGAGTTGTAGAGGGCAATGAGATCTCCCCTCAGCCTCCTTTTCTCCAGGCTAAACACCCCCAGTCCCCTCAGCTGCTCCTCCCCAGCCCTGTTCTCCAGACCCTTCCCCAGCTTTGTTGCCCTTCTCTGGACTTGCTCCAGCACCTCAGTGCCCTTCTGGGAGTGAGTTGCCCAAACCTGAATTCCAGTACTCAAGGTGTGGCCTCACCAGTGATGAGTACAGGAGGACAATCCCTGCCCTGCCCCTGCTGGCCATGCTCTTGCTGACCCAGGCCAGGATGCTGGAGGCCTTCTCAGCCACCTGAGTACACTGCTGGTTCATCTTTCTCTAGTGGGCAGTTTCCAGGCACTCTACCTCAAGCCTGGAGCATTTGTGGGGTGGTTGTGACCCAAGTGCAGGACCTGGCACCTGGCCTTGTTGAATTTCAAAGGTAAAAACATTCTTAAATGAAATTGTAAAACAATTCTTCTTGAGAAGAAGAATGACTCAAACAAAGAAGTCCCTCCCAAACAGTCTTACCAGGCAGCTCTAGTAAGTGGATGGATTACAGATTGAACAGATGTGTATGTTTCAAGTTGAAATGATTAAATCTCAGGAGATCTGCCAGAGAGCTTTATGTAAATAGATTTTTCTTTTGGTATTTTGATGTTTCTACTTGTAATTGTTTTTCCTTAGTGTTCTCTTTGGAGTTATGGTGACTTCTGATACCAGTTATTTAAGTACCTGCAGTTGTTGATGTTAATTAACCCTCTTGCTTTCTATCCTACCTCACCCTAAAGATAAATGTACAAATAATGCTGAAACATCTGCTCTGGTTTACTCTTAAATTTAGCCTAGACGCCATAAAACCGTTTTTCCTCCGTTTAAGATACAACTCATAGGAGGTTTAACTAAAATAATCAGCAGTTTCTGGGGTAGTTGGCTTGTTTGTGATGTCAGAAAATTCCAAGGTGGTCACTCAAGTTTTCTACAGAGTTTCTTTAACAGATGTTTAGATATATTTCTTCATGAAGGCCTCACAGTGAAAATAGGAGACTTTGGTCTGGCCACTGTAAAGTCCAGGTGGAGTGGATCTCAGCAGGTGGAGCAGCCTACTGGTTCAATCCTGTGGATGGTGAGCAAAACACTGCACTGCTTTTTCCTAGCTGCCTTTCACTCTGTTGTCAAAGCTTCACACCTCAATGAACCAAGATACGCTTTAAGGGCTGTGTAGGCTCTTACTCCAGTTGCAGGACAAGGCAAAATTGAAGAGGTGTCTCCAAAGCAGACAAGACACTACCTAAGGATTCTCCTTTCAATTTCTGGAGTGATTTTCACTATCTGGGGCAGAGGCAGAGCTGTCAGTGGAACCATAAGTTCCTTTCTGAGGGAAGAGGAGAGCTTTTTTCCTGCTGTCATCCTGCCTTTCCCCGTATGGGATTGTCTCATTCTAGAGCAGGCTTTCACCTGCTTCATGGTGGCTTTGTGGATCAGTGAGACCCTGCCTTTCCTCTATGTTCTTCATTGCAGCCTCTTCTTCCCCAGCTCCCTGCCTGGGACTTGGGCATTATCCTCCTCACACTCCTGCTGATCACACACTGGAGGCTTGGGGAGAGGATAGGGAGTGCTCCTTGAGGTGTGGGAATGGGTACAGTTCCTCTTTGGTGCTGTAAGGTGTTCTGTATGCACTAAAATATTGCTGTCAGGCCACCACTGCTCCCTACCCTGCACCAAAGAGTTGCAGGAGGTGATGAGGTAGCTCAAACCTACTGTTTTCCCCTTTTTTCCACCCCTTCTCTTGCCCTTTTCCCCTTTTTTCCACCCCTTCTCTTGCCCTTTGCCCCTTTTTTCCACCCCTTCTCTTGCCCTTTGCCCCTTTTTTTTCCACCCCTTCTCTTGCCCTTTGCCCCTTTTTTTTCCACCCCTTCTCTTGCCCTTTGCCCCTTTTTTTTCCACCCCTTCTCTTGCCCTTTGCCCCTTTTTTTCCCACCCCTTCTCTTGCCCTTTGCCCCTTTTTTTTCCACCCCTTCTCTTGCCCTTTGCCCCTTTTTTTTCCACCCCTTCTCTTGCCCTTTGCCCCTTTTTTTTCCACCCCTTCTCTTGCCCTTTGCCCCTTTTTTTTCCACCCCTTCTCTTGCCCTTTGCCCCTTTTTTTTCCACCCCTTCTCTTGCCCTTTGCCCCTTTTTTTTCCACCCCTTCTCTTGCCCTTTGCCCCTTTTTTTTCCACCCCTTCTCTTGCCCTTTGCCCCTTTTTTTTCCACCCCTTCTCTTGCCCTTTGCCCCTTTTTTTTCCACCCCTTCTCTTGCCCTTTGCCCCTTTTTTTTCCACCCCTTCTCTTGCCCTTTGCCCCTTTTTTTTCCACCCCTTCTCTTGCCCTTTGCCCCTTTTTTTTCCACCCCTTCTCTTGCCCTTTGCCCCTTTTTTTTCCACCCCTTCTCTTGCCCTTTGCCCCTTTTTTCTCCCCCTCTTCTCTAGCCCTTTCCCCTCTTTCCCCCTATATCATCTCTCTTCTCTTGCCCTTTCCCTGCCTGAGTTCTCAGACTATTGCTCACGATTTGTGTTTTCCCTCGTTCCCCAGGCTCCAGAGGTGATCCGGATGCAGGACAGTAATCCATTCAGCTTTCAGTCGGATGTCTACTCCTATGGAATAGTGTTATATGAACTGATGACAGGAGAGCTGCCCTATTCCCACATAAACAACAGGGATCAGGTAAGAAATGTTCCCAGAGTGCTGCATATTGTCTGGCCATAGTATGGTTGCCCTCCAGAAATGTAAGACACAAAGGCAAAACAGGAGCTGAGATGTTTACAAAGTGCTTGGTTTCAGCAGTAAATCTGTGTAACTGAATGCCTGTTTCAAGATTGAAAGTGGCACTTACTCAAGGGAAAACAATTCTTTTCATTAATGTTTTAAGTGCCCTCTTAATTTATTCATGGTGAGGCACTGGAAAGGTTTCCCAGAGAAGCTGGGGAAGCACCAAACCTGAAAGTGTTCAAAGGCAGATTGGATGAGGCCTTGAGCAACTTGGTCTAGTGGGAGGTGTCCCTGCTAATGGCAGGGGGTTGGATGTTTAAGTTCCTTCCAGCTCAAAGCATTCTGTGATTCTATGGAAACATGTGACACCTGATCCCCAAGTAAGCTTTCCAGGGAGGAACAGAATATTTCCTGGAGAACAGCACCTGACACCTTATTTTTAGCAACATGATATTGACCTTTTTTGTTATTATTTCCTTTTTTTTTTTTTTGAGACACCATGAGCTGAAAAAGAAACTCTAACCCAGTTAGTTCTGTTTACCTCTCCTCCCCCCCACCCCCAAATAAAATCCTCAACCAACCAAACCACAATTTTACCAGGTATAGTCTCACCTAGACTACAGAGGCAGCTCTTAAGGTTACTGGCAGGCTGATGAAAACCCTAAGTGATGAACATACTAACTTGGGCTAAACAGAAAATGTATTTCCCAATACTGACAATGTCCTCTACTGTCTTCTAATGTCTTATTATCTGGAGGAGGCTGAGGGGACATCTCATTGCTCTCTACAATTCCCTGAAAGGAGGTTTGGAGTGAGGTAGGGGTTGGTCTCTTCTCCCTAGTATCAGGTGATGAAGAAATGGTCTGAAATTGTGTCAGGGGAGGTTTAGGCTGGAGATCAGGAAAAATTCCTTTGCTGCAAGAGTGGTGAGGGATTGGGTCAGGGATTGGAACAAGGTGCCCAGGGAAGTGGTGGAGTCACCATCCCTGGAGGTGTTCAAGAAACCTGTGGAGATAGCACTTCAGGAAATGGTTTAATGGCCATGGTGGTGTTGGTTTGGCAGTTGGACTCAGTGATCTTAGAGTTCTTTTCCAAGCAAAACAGTTTTGTGATTCTGTGAAACAAACCAAACCCTGTTTCCTTTTTGCTGCCTTATGATTAGTTCTGATGATCTCTCCCAACTTGCTGCCTGTACATCTCTTTTTGCAACACTGAGACCTGAAGATAAAATCCTGCTGACATGAATCTTTTGTGCCAAACTGGCTGCTTTTAACTGCCTAGATTGAGGCTCATTTGTCCTTGTGGCCTTCAGCTGAGGGAAATTGCTATGTCATGTTCAGGTCACGTAGCATCTTCCAGTGTCCTTCACTTGGTGTCATTGTGATTTAATATAGAACCACAGAATGGTAGGGGTTGGAGGCACCTCCAGAGATCACCGAGTCCAGCTCTTCTGCCAAAGCAGGATCACCCAGAGCAGATCACACGGGAATGCATCCAGATGGGGCTTGAGAGACTCCAGAGAAGGAGACTCCACAACCTCTCTGGGCAACCTGCTCCAGGGCTCCAGCACTCTCTCACCAAAGTTTTTCCTGGTGTTGCGATGGAACCTCCTGTGTTCATTTGTGTCCATTGCCCCTTGTCCTGTCTCAGGACACTGAGAAGAGCCTGGCACTGGCAGGATCATTGTTCAATTCGGGAACTCGGAGAAACCCCCAGGGCTCTGCTTTTGTGTGCACCTTTGGTGTGTACTTTCTTCACTCTTAAGACACCAAAGCTCCCAACCAGTGAAAACAGCTTTTGTTTTTCAGCTGCTTGCTTGTCCTTTTCCAGATTATTTTCATGGTTGGCCGGGGCTATGCTTCTCCAGACCTCAGCAAACTCTACAAGAACTGCCCCAAAGCGATGAAGAGGCTTGTAGCAGATTGCTTGAAGAAAGTGAGGGAAGAACGACCTCTGTTTCCACAAGTAAGTGTCCGCAGTGTGTCAGCAGTTGATGAACAGCCATTAGCACACACCACACCGTCCACAGAAGTCTGGGGCTCTATGAAGTGCAGCCTGCTGCCTATTTTGGTCTTTATTCATCTGTGCATTTTTCATAGCACAGCTCCCTCAGGCTGTTTCTAACTCTCATGGTAAAGGGCATCAAAAAATCCTATGCCTGCAGACTGAAGCAGTGTTGGACCAACACTAGAGCAATTTGCTTTCAGCAGCTGACACATCTCAGGGATAAGCAGAATAACCACCCCCAGCCATAATAAAAATCAACTCTATATTTGTATTTATATTTTATTTCAGTGTAGTTTTGACAGAATTAAGAGCCTGTTCCTCCTTTCCTGCCCCACAACCATGAGCAAGCAAACAAAATCCACTGGGGATATAAATTCATGTAGCAATGTTTTGGTATTTTTACAAATAATACTTTTCCTGTCACTATGAGGATGATTGGAGGTACCTTCTTAGGATATTCATTAAACAGTTGGAATCAAATATCAGCAGCTTTTGGGAAAAAAATACTTCTTGCTGTTACAGTCAAGTAGAACTTTTGTTGTTGAAAAGGTTCTATTGTTTTGTAACCAGACTGTAAGGCAGCAGAATCATAGAATGGTAGGGCTTGGAAGGGACCTCTAGAGAGCAAGTCCAACCTGCTGCCCAAGCAGGATCACCCAGGGCAGGCCACATAGGAACACATCCAGATGGGTGTTGAAAGTCTCCAGAGGAGGAGACTCCACAACCTCTCTGGGCAGCCTGCTCCAGGGCTTTGTCACACTCAGTGTAAAGAAATTTTTCCTCAAGTTGAGGTGGAACCTTCTGTGTTCCAGCTTATACCCTTTGTTCCTTGTCCTGTCACTGGGCACCACTAAAATGAGCCTGGCACCCTCATCCTGACATTCACCCCTCGGATGTTTGTAGACATTGATCAGATCCCCGCTCAGTCTTCTCCAGACTAAACAGCCCCAGGGCTGTCAGTCTTTCTTCATAGGAGAGATGTTGCAGGCCCAAATCATCCTCCTAGCCTCTGTTGGACTCTCTCCAGTAGATCCCTGTCTCTCTTGAATTGGGATGTAATTCCTTCCCTGTCACTCTGCTGGAGAGCTGCAGAGGTGCTTGCGAATGGATGAGAATTCCTGTGAGCTAAGGACAAGTATCCTCCCATCCTCTGGAAGCCGTGAGGCTCCCACCAGCAAGGGAAGCGTTTGGCAGAGTTGGCTCATTCCTCCCTTTGGCAGGGGATACTCATTGCTGCTTGTTCTCAGCTCCTCCACATAGTGTGGTGTTGCTCTTAAAGATCTGCTTTGACTCCACAGTAGATGAACTCCAGCAAAGAGCTGCCTGCCTAAGCAGCTTGCTTCTAACGTGCTGTGTTTCCCTCAGATCCTGTCCTCCATCGAACTGCTGCAGCATTCTTTGCCCAAAATCAACCGGAGTGCTTCGGAGCCGTCCCTGCACCGCGCTGCCCACACAGAGGACATCAACGCCTGCACGTTAACCTCCACCAGGCTGCCTGTCTTCTAGGCTCCTGCTCCCCTTCCCTCCTCCTCCTCAGGGATGGGAAAGGAACAGAAGTTGTGCTTTTTAATGCCTCCATGTACAGGATCAGTGCCAGCAGGATTATCTGCATCCCAGTTTGAAGAACAAGCTGCTAAGGGTTTCTGCGGTTCTTACCCTGCAAGGACACAGCTCCACATTGCCTTTTTTCTACAGTTTCTTTCACTGGGATGGTTCACAGATGAGAAATCAAGAGATCTATTACTATTTTTTTTTTAATAGATGCACTTGAGCCTTATTTTCCCATCCACAGAAGCCATGGATGTTCCTTTGGCAGCGTTTCTGGACTGACTGGGATCTGTTTTTTTTCACAGCCAGGATGGCTCACCTTGGTGTTTTGAGGAAAAGTGATGCCTTGTGGTGCTCCTCAAGTGCCCTGTGCCACTCCAGGGTGGGGGAGCTTGGCCTGACATAGGTGGCTGCAAACTAGACTGAGGGGGAAAAAGAAAAAAAAAAAAAACAAAACAAAAACAAACCAACAACAAAAAAAACTGTCTGGAAATCAGCTCCTGCCTAAGAGCTTTCATCAAGCCAATGAAATAAGTGAAAATGCTAATTCAACACAAAATAGTTTTGCAATAGTTTTGCACATAGAAGAAAAACTCTTGCAAAAGAATGGAAAAATACCTTCTGAATCTTACTGCTCAGAGAAGGAAGCTAAAGCCAGGCTTGCTATGGTCATCTTCAGTAACTTCAGCAGCTTACTTTGGTACTATGGACTTGTTCTTGCAGCCCGGCGAGTGCAGGAAGGGACAGGCTTTGGGGGCTGAGGAAAGGCTGAGTAGCAGCTGAGTAACATCATCCAAAACTCTTCTGCAGAATGAGTCTTCATCCCATGGGAAGCTGTCATCCAACAGATGCACTATCAAGAGGAAACTGAGCATATACAGTTTTTCTTGCTGATTTGGGGTTTTAATTTTGTTTTTATTGCTCCTGAGAAAATGCATTTATTGTAAGCCAAGGTTCCTCTGATTATCTTATTTTAATAAAATAAATTAAATTTTAGGTTTCAGACTCAATGTCATCATTTGATGTAGTGAT
Organism: Indicator indicator; assembly: GCF_027791375.1. Classification (NCBI taxonomy): domain Eukaryota; kingdom Metazoa; phylum Chordata; class Aves; order Piciformes; family Indicatoridae; genus Indicator; species Indicator indicator. The sequence continues at coordinate 22,180,456 of NC_072024.1, read as the reverse complement.
GGCACAGTTCTGACATGTGGAAAACTGCCCCCAAAATGACATTTTGAAGAATGTTTGACAAGTTACAAGGTAGGTAGTAGCAGTTCAAGTAAAAACACCAAGGATGTGACAACCAACAGGTTTCCAATCACTCCAAGGTGGTTTTGAGTCTGCTGTCATTACCTTTCAGCAGCATCTACTCTTAAGGTACCTGCTTGATGCAGTATTAGGCTGTTCAACTGCACCATTGCTGATCTGCGTTTTATCTGCTGTGAGCCTGTTGTTTACTTGGCTTAGAAGGAAGTGTCTTGCCTTGGCTGAGCTCCACAGATGACAGAAAGGAGGTGCTTTAAGCTCAGGATTTGTTTTCAGGTGTTCTGTTTTGATGCGTTTATTAGGGAAAGAACGGCAACCAGGTTTTCCAGCTTGGAATGGCAGCTTGGGATCTTAAGGCTGGGGGTCCTGGCTGAAGGCATCACTGGTGGCTTGGTGACTGAGGAGACAAAAGATGTCTGCAACCACTGTGATCTCCATCTGAACAGCTGCCCCAACTCTGTAGGGCAAAATGCTTTTGCAGTGGATTTTGAGAACCCTTAGCTGTCTGCCATGTCTCAACAGCCTTATTTTCAGTAAGGAGAAACTCTCAAACTGCTTTTGAGAGGGAAAAGAGGAACTTGAACTACTTAAGTCAGACCTACACTTAAAAATATATCTAGGCTCTCCTCAGGGTATCTTGTGGCATCCTAAGAAGGGTGGAATATTAATCCTTAGGTGATCATTTAGTGAGACCATGAAGTTTTGCTTGCTTGAAGGAAACTGTCCCACAGAGTTCTGCAGGATGTTTAGTAATACTCTTGGTATTGAACTGCAGCCTTCTATCAATGTCATTTCTCTCATTTTACCTTCTTCAGAAGTTTAAGAAGGGGGGAGAAAGAAAGGTAAGATTATTTTCCTTTATTTCTAACTTCTCAAAAGAAACCTTTAACTCCTAATTGTTAAAAAAGGTTCTTTATTGTGTGTCTTGAAAAATGATTTTTGGTAAGTAGGTTTGTTTTGACCAGCATTTGATGCCAGATTTAGATGATGCCTGAGTTTCTGAGGGCAAGGGCTTGGAATCAGATGATCTTTAGGCTGGTATGGGTTGGAAGCAGCCTTTATTCTATTTTAGGGTAGAAAGAGTGCCTGGGCAAGTGTCCTTGAGCACTCCTTCTGGAGAGCTACATCTCTCTTGGTGATAGTTTATTTTCTTTCACCTTTTAATGATGAAGAATTACACTAATGACTTTCTGGAGTAAGACCTTCGCTGCTGCCTTCATATGCCAGGTCTAAAAAGCAGCTGACAAATGCTTTTAGACACTGACAGGCTAAGGCCTGACTTGCAGGAAACCCTGTTAAAAATTAATTTAAGGGGCAAATGCTTGTGGAAAAGAAGAGAGCAAAACATGCATGTTCCATGGGAGGGAGCTGTTGGCCAGCAGAGATTGGAGGAGCTTTCTCCTCTTGAGACCTTCACAGAAATGCAGTATGCCCATCTAGAATGTTTCTCAGCTTCACTTTTGACCCAGAAATGCCAACCAGCAGCTGAAGTAGATAATCCCAGAGTCACTGATTTGGTGCTGTTTAAAAATGTTTTAATCCCAGATGAAGGTTCCTGCTGTTTGCCTTATGGCAGTGACCCAGATCCTAGTTTTCCCCCATCAAAGCAGCACTCAGTTTGCAGAGGGCTGTTCCCCAGGTGCTTCTAACTATCCTCTTCTTCACAATACAAAAAATGTTTGTCTCTACACAGTTAACACAAGGGACTTAGCAGAACCGACTGCCTATGTCAAACTTCACTCTCTGCTTTTGCAACACAAAAATGAATGGAGTTTTAGCACAGAAGGCAGTAACGGTTTTGTTACCTCTGAAGTGCTGTGCCCCAACACCTCCCATCTAGGCCTTCAGCACTGCTGGCCTTCAGCTGGAGAAGGCAAAAGGCAGCTGGAGATGGAGACCTCCTAAAAAAGAACTAGAGGGGAAGGAATCTCACTCTGACAGAGGTACATGGGGATGGAAGAGCCCCACTCCCTGTGATAAGAAAAGCAGCAGATAAAACTGCTTGAGTCATTTGTAACTGAAATGATTTGTTGTGTAGTGGGAAACTGTAAGATCACTGACAGAAGGGGATCAGAACATTATTTACTGCATTTAGTTTTGGCTGCTTCATTTAACTGACTGAGGGTTTCCTTTCCAGTTAAATCCATTTGAACAGATGAAACTGAACCAGACCATGACTTTGGCTGTTGCTGGAGGTACCTCCTCACTTTTCCTTTCCATAACCCAATCTGTGCTGTCAGCTGGATTTAGCTGTGCTGTGACTCCAGTGAGTGCACTGGAGATCTCCATCAGTCTGGTTGTGATGGCTTTAGCAGTGGGGCACCAGGAGATGCCTGCTGTCACTCCAGATGGGGGCAGGGATTGAGCTGTGACACAGCCTTTGGGAGCCAGGCACTGTCCAGACCCCACTGAACCACTCACTGCAAGAACTTATTCTGCACTCCAGCCACTACTTTGGGGTGTCCTGGATTAGTTCTTACCTTTCCTTTTTAAGGGAGAAAAAGCTACACTGACCATTATCCCCAGTGGGTTTTTGTAGATGGACATTTAGTTGCTTTAGTAAGAAATAAAACACCCAAAGTAGCTTTAGCAACAATTTCAGCAGTTAAGCTTCAGGTGACAAGAGTGGATCTGTATGTATGCTACTGTTCAGCTCGCTGTTAGGCCAGAGAGGGAGAAAACCCTCTTGGGATTCAGGGATTTTTTTTTTCCCATGCAATTGATTTAACTTTTTTTAAAATGTGTTTTTAGTATTTTTGTTGCCATACAAAAGCTATCTGGAACCTTGACCAGGACTGCACAAGTAAACCACAGGGCACGTTCATTCTAACTGCTGTAGAGAGTAAAAGCACTGCTAAAGAGTGAGCTGGAGGGCTGCAGGAGCCAGCACCTTGAGGTCTCTCTGTTAAGAAGCAGCAGGATCCTCCTCAGCCCCAGAAAGGTGCATGAAAAGTTCTCCCAGTTCTGTGACTTCGTCATCTGCGTTGGTCACAGTCCTGCTTTCTCTGTCCTCAATGAAGTCCCACAGGCGAACAGAGTTGAAGAACTGCAACAGAAGAGAATCTGCCTGAGCATGAGCTGGTACCTGTCACAGCCCCACCTAAGGATTCTCCCTTCTCAGTCTTCTCTGGTTTTTAATGAAGAAAGGAGGTGAGGCTGACAAGCTGGGTTTGTGCTGGGATTTACTAACCCTGAGCAGCGCTGCCTGGCAAGGTGACCACCCCCCAGTTCAAGAGGGACAGGGATCTGCTGGAGAGAGTCCAAGGGAGGGATACAAGGATGATGAATGGACTGGAGCACTGCCTGGTGAGGAGAGGCTGAGAGCCCTGGGGGTGTTCAGTCTAGAGCAGAGAGCCCTGGGGCTGTTCAGTCTGGAGCAGAGACGACGGAGAGGGGACTTAATAAATGTCCATAAATATCTGAGGGCTGGGAGGCAAGAGGGAGGGGACAGCCTCTGCTCAGTTGCACCCTGTGATAGGACAAGGGGCAGTGGATGGAAACTACAGCACAGGAGGTTCCTCGTAAACATGAGCAGGAACTTTTTCACTGTGAGGATCACAGAGCACTGGAACAGTGCTCCTCAAGAGAGGTTGTGGAGCCTTCTTCTCTGGAGGCTTTCAAACCCTGTCTGGATGAGTTCCTGTCTCACCTCTCTTGGATTCTCTGGTCCTGCTCTGGCAGGGGGGTTGGAGTTGAAGCTCTCTAGAGGTCCCTTCCAACCCCTAACATACTCTGATCCTGTGATTACAGAGCTAAGGGGCTGTACTGACCTTGCTCAGGCTGCTGGCCAGGTCAGAAGAAGCTTTTGAGGTAGCTCTAACTTTTGTAGTTAGTTTGCCAGCTGCACCCAGGCATGGGAAATGAGGCTTCAATGCTGCAGCTGAAAGCTTCAGCAGCACAACTCCTCTGAAGGAAGATTTGCCATCAAAAAAAAAAGCGCTACTAGATTTGTGCTCCTAAAAGGTGCCTTTGCCTCTCCTTACTAACAGACCTTTACCTCAAGGTGTTTCCTTCACTTCTCCAAGGGGTCTGACACATAGCTAAGGAGCTGGTTTTAGTGGTGCTGGTTGCCTTACCCGCACTGTCCCCTCGGAGCTGAGCTGTTTCCTTGGTTTCTCAGGCTCAGCTCGGGTCCCATCTGGATAAGCATGAAGGTATAGACACTTCCCTCCAAAGGGGCAGGTTCCTTTCCCCTGTTCAAAGTACTTGCAGGGCTTCTTCCTGATTGAATTAGAAGAGAGAATTACTGGTGAGGAAGTAAAGAGTTCACTCTCTAGGGCTGCCTATCTCAGCCTTAGAGCTGCCAGGTGCTGCTGCTGGTAAGATACTGAGAGCTCTGCTCCCCCAGCCCCTCCTGAACAGCCAATAGAGTTGGGAAACATTATTAAAAGCAAACAAAACTAGATCAAATAACAGTATCCTGAGTCAAAACCATTAAACTGGCTTAGGAGATGGGAAGTGAAGGATGGTCAAATAATGGCATCCATCCTACACAGCTGCAGTTTCAACTACCATGAACAAATCCTTTGCTGGCTTTCCACAACCTTCCTCTCCTGTGTTTCCCACCACTCCATTTTTATGAACCAGTTCCTCCCATCACCTCCTTTGGAAGATGGTTTAATGGTCATGGTGGTCTTAGGATGATGGTTGGACTCCATGAGCTTGGAGGTCTTTTTCAACTGAAACTATGATTCTATGGTCTCTGGAAATACTTTGTAAATCCAAATTTCCAGCAGCTCTGTGGCTGAACCAAGCTGGTGTGTGTGGGCAGTTTGCACACAAGTGTCCCCTACAGGAGCAGAGGGGTGGAGGGTTCTGGAGAGAAAATGCCACTGGTCAGCTGAACCTGCACCTAGTACTTAATATGTGAGCTTTAATGAAACTGCTTCCTAAGACAGACACAATCTGGAAAATAGCAACTAAATGGAGAAGAAAGTCCAGCAGTAACAAAACCCCACAACTCAGACCCTGCAGAATGAATTGGTCTTGTTTTGGAAGTTAAATGGTCTGTGACTCCCAGGGTCCTAGGCCTGGCTCTTCTTCATCCTGCACCCATATAAAAAATGTGACCCCTGCTCTTTCCACTCCATTTTTTCATCCCATGCACTATGAAATCTTCACATGAACCTAACTGCCCAGAGCTCTGCCCCTAGAATTTCCACACCAAAGATGCTTTTCTCTACAACACAATGTATTGCTCTTAGCTCAGCTGATAAGCAGTGCCCCTTTTTGCGTTCTCTTCCATCCAAGAGGTTGCCAAAAGCCAATGCCCAGCACTGCCTGATACCTCCATTCCAGAGACAGCAGCTGATGTGTAAAAAGCACCAAACTGAGGCTGCCCTCAAAGTCCTCATGGAAAACCAAAGCAGCAGCAGGATACTGGAAACAAACTGTACCTGATGAAGAACCTCAAAATCATTCCTTTTATTCAAGTATCTTGCCTGCCTGTGAGCATAACAAACAAGATGCTGCATTAAACATGCAGCAGAGTAGTTCTGCTTCCAGCTCTTCTGCTGCTGCATCAGGAGAGGACTGTAGGCCTGCCAGCTCCCCCAGCAGCTGAGCACCTCATAGCAACAGCCCCACACAAGGTTTGTTTTGTTCTGCACTGCCGAGAGCAGCTTTGAAGGTTGGTGCACATCACAGAAACAAAGCTGCACAACCTTCAGTCCGTGCTGGCTCAGGTCAGGCACAGCCCTGCTTGTTTACCTTAGAGCAGGCAAGGAGATAAAGCCAGGGGGGCCTGCTGTGAACCACTGAACCCCTACGCATTCCAGGCAAAGCTGCTGGAAAACCACCCCTCAGGAGACCTCTCCCAGTGCTCCAAGCAGGACACAAATCATTACTAGACAATAAAAGGAATGCAGCCAGGTGATATGTTCTATTTCCAGGAGACATGACAAAAGCCCTGTGAATTCTTATCCCTTACTTCTAAAGGCTATCACATTTCCCTCCCCTCTTTGTTCTCCTCAGTAGCTGCCAAGCTCCCAGGCACTTAGGGCTCAGCAAAATGCAAGTTGGGCAACTGAACTGGAACAGCTTCAGCACTGCAGAGCTCTCTGCAGCTCCTGAGGGGAGGCTGGAGCCAGGTGAGGGCCAGCTTCTTCCTGGTAACAAGTGACAGGACAAGAGGAAGCGGCCTCAAGTTGCACCAGGGGAGGTTTAGGTTGGACATGAGGAACAATTTCTTTGCTGCAAGAGTGGTCAGGCATTGGAGCAGGCTGCCCAGGGAGGTGGTGGAGTCACCGTGGAGGTGTTCAAAAAAACATCTGAATGAGGAGCTTGGGGACATAGTCTAAGATGTTAGATTATGGATGGACTCAATGATCTCTGAGGTCTTTTCCAACCAGGCAGTCCTATGATTCCATGACTGTGAAGACTTTCTGAACCACAGTGCTGTGTCAGACCCTTCTGCAGCAGAGGCAAAGGGCAGTGCTGAGAGAGCTGCAGAGTCCTCTGCAGAAAGGTCTGTAATTACCCTCTGACTAAGTGTCACTGTACCTCTCTTGAGGCTGATGTAAACAGTGTCTGTGGGTGCTGGACTCACCCCACTCCCTGCTTAAAGGCTTCAATCAGTTGGTTCTTCTTCTCCTGCTCCTCCACCCAGTAGGCGCTGGGGATGACGAACTCGGAGATGACGCGGCACTCGGGGCACGACCTGCGTGCAGCAAACCAGCAAAGCTGTCACTGCCCCACAGCAAGGGCTCAGCCAGCCTGCCCCCAACAGCAGTCTCTGAGGGAAAGGCAGATGGTTTGCCACCCCTCCTCACACACACACACACAGAAGCCTCTTTCTTATTTCTTACTTTTTCCAGAAACTCCTAGCCTGGTGGGGTTGGAAGGGACCTCTGGTCCCTACAGCAGGGTACCCACAGCAGCTTGCCCAGGATCACAATGGCCAGGGGGGGAGTTGGGATCTCTCCAAAGACTCCACAACCTCACTGGGCAGCCTGCTCCAGGGCTCCAGCACCCTCACACCACAGAAGTTTCTCATGATGCTCAGGTGGAACGTCCTGGGTTCCACTTTGTGCCCACTGCTCCTTGTCCCATCATTGAGCACACTGAGAAGTGTCTGATTCCATCCCCTCGCCCCCCCACCCTTTAGCTGTTGCTGAGCATTGCTCAGATCCCTTCTGGGGCTGCTCTTCTCCAGGCTCAACAGCCCCAGGGCTCTCAGCCTTTGCTCCTCACAGAGATGCTCCAGGCCCCTCAGCATCTTCATCGCTTCTGCTGGACTCTGCTGTCTCTCTTGAACTGGGGAGCCCAGAACTGGATGCACTACTCCAGATGTGGCCTCGCCAGGGCAGAGCAGAGGGGAGCTTGAGGAAGCTTGAGAAAAGTCCACTAATGAAGCACAGAGGACTAAAGTCACTGTGCACCAGGGTACTGTCAGGGAGAGGTTACCAAGATCTAAGCTGTTCCAGGGTCCACTATGCCCAGCACCAACACCACGAGAGGGCTACAGCTCCATGAGCCAATCTCTTCCCACATGGAACTGCAGCACCAAAGGATACCTGATGTGCCCTGTTGATCCTGGGGGTGCTTCTCACAGCCACGCTCCAAAATCTGCAACCTGTCAGCACCTGGACCAGGATTTTCTGAGCTCAGAACTTACTGCCCTCTAAGTCATTCTTTACAGCTAGGAATCCCTTCTCAGCAAGGAATCCCTTCTCAGCAGCGTCATTTCCACATGGAGACAAAGCCCATCTCACCTGCCCAGCCCACAGGAGAACTCTTGTTAATCACAAGAGATTGGGATTCATGGAATGGTTTGGGTAGGAAAGGAAAAGACCTTGAAGATCAGCCAGTTCCAACCCCCTGCCATGGGCAGGGACACTTTCCGCTAGCCCAGGTTGCTCAAGGCCTCATCCAGCCTGGCCTTGAACGCTTCCAGGCAGGGGGCATCCACAGCCTCCCTGGGCAGCCTGTGCCAGTGTCTCTCCACCCTCACTGTAAAGCTCTTTCTGGTGGTGTGCAGTAGTAAGACAAGGGACAACAGGTTCAAGCTTGAACAGAGAAGGTTTCACCTCAGCACGAAGAGAAACTTTACAGTGAGGTGACAGAGCCCTGGAGCAGACTGTCCAGGGGGGTTGTGGAGTCTCCTTCTTTGGAGACTTTCCAACCCCACCTGGATGCATTCCTGTGCAGACTGCCCTGGGTGATGCAGCTCTGGCAGGGGGGTTGGACCTGATGATCTCTGGAGGTCCCTTCCAACCTCTAATGTTCTATGACTCTATGATCATAGAATCACAGAGCCTTGATTAGAGGCTCTGAACATGAACTTAACTCTCACTGCACATCAACTTACTTGATGATCGGGTTCTCAAACTGCTTGGCACATCTCCACTGCCGGATGCAGGACAAGCAGTAGGTGTGATTGCAGTTGGAGAGGATCCCAAACCTCCTCTCAGAGGCCGATGGCTTCTCGTACACCACTTCCATGCAGATGCTGCACACTTTGTCCTGGCTTGCCTGGAAGGCAAAGGCCTTCTCCATCTCATGCTCAAACGTTGCCATGCACATCTGTCACAGGAGAGATGACACTGGTTACTGCACCCAGGCACCACCCTCTTCCCTGCCAAACACAAGTGTCTGTGGAAGGGCATCATTCCTACCCCTCAGCATCCTCACTCAAAGGTGGTGAAATTCAATCCCAGCTTCCAGCCCTTCAATCTTCTCTGCAGCTTCAGGAGTACCAGAACTGAGCTTGTGCCAACCCTCTGACTTTACACCTTTCCCTATCTCTGTCATGGAACAGGTATTGCCCAAGGAGGTCTTCAAACACCCCTCAAGCCACCTCTGTCAGATGGGTGCCACACTGAGGACAGCACTCTGCTTGTTGTTAAGGCCACACTCAATCAGCAGATCAACACCAAGCCCCAGCTGAGGGATCCATCTCTTCTGACAGGCTTTCCACAGCACTTCTCCAGCACCTCGATGTCCTTCTTGGAGTGAGGGCCCCAAAACTGAAACCAGTACTGAAGACAGGGCCTCACCAGTGCCCAGCAGAGGGGCACAATCCCTTCCCTGCTCTTGCTGATCCAGGCCAGGATGCTGGTGGCTTTCTTGGCCACCTGGGCACTGCTGGCTCATCTTCAGCCAGCTGTCCATCAGCATCCCCAGGTCCTCTTCTACTGGGCAGTTTTCAGCCACTCTGCCCCGAGCCTGCAATGTCTGTGGGGTGGTTGTGACCCAAGTGCAGGACCCAGCACTTGGCTTTGTTGTGTCTCAGCCCAGTGGCCTTGGCTCAGGTCCCTCCAAAGAGCCTCCTACCCTACTCCCACCCAGCCTGGTGTCATCTGCAGATCACTGATAAAGGTATTAAAGAGAACTGGCCTCAAAACCGAGCCATGGGGAACACCACTTGTGACTGGATTTAACTCTTTGGGCCCAGGCAGCCAGCCAGGTTTTACCCAGTGAAGAGCACACCTGGTCTGAGGCCTGAGCAGCCAATAACGGTGACCCTGGCTGCTCAGGATCAGTTTTAAAGATAGAAAAACAACAAACCAGCAGCTTTTTGGAACAGGGGCCTCTTCTGCAAAGCAAATCAACCAAACTCTTCAGTGAGCACAGCAAAGCACCCACCAATTACAATCACAGAATTGTTTTGGCTGGAAAAGACCTTTAAGATCATCACTCTGCCAAGGCTGAGGCTAAATCATGTCCCTCAGCACCACATCTCTGCCTCTTTTAAACCCCTCCAGGGATGCAGATTCAACCATCTCCCTGAGGAGCCTGTTCCAGGGTTTAAGAACCCTTACAGGGAAGAAGTTTCATATAATGTCCAACCTAAACCTCCCCTGGGGCAACTTGTGGCCATTTCCTCTCTTCACAGAATCACAAAACAGTGGGGATTGGAAGGGACCTCTGAGGATCTTTTGAGTCCAAAAAGCAGGATCACCTAGTTGCATCCAGATGGGGCTTGAAAGTCTCCAGAGAAGGAGACTCCACCATCTCTCTGGGCAGCCTGCTCCAAGGCTCCAGCACCCTCACAGCAAAGAAGTTTCTCCTCATGTTGAGGTGGAACTTCCTCCAGTTTGTATCCACTGCCCCTTGTCCTGTCACAGGACACCACCAAAAAGAGCCTGGCCCCTTCTTGACACCACCCCTCAGACACCTAAGAAAACTGATCATAGAATTGTCAGGGCTGGAAGGGACCTCAAGGCTCAGCCAGTTCCAACCCCCCTGCCATGGGCAGGGACACCTCACACTACAGCAGGTTGCTCACAGCCACATCCAGCCTGGCTGCAAAAACCTCCAGGGATGAGGCTTCCACCACCTCCCTGGGCAAGCTCTGCCAGTCTCTCACCACCCTGATGGGGGAGAATTTCTTCCCCAACATCCAATCTGAATCTCCCCACTTCTGGTTTTGCTCCATCCCCCAGCCCTCTCAGTGCCCATCGGATCCCCTCTCAGGCTGTTCCTCTCCAGACTAAGCAGCCCCTCGGCTCGCAGCCCCTCCATGCCTCATGAACTTTACCATCTCGTGAGCCTTCCTCTGCTCGGGGTCGAAGGGGTGAAGCACCTGCAGGCCGCAGATCTCACAGAGGTCTCCGTGCAGGTAGAGGCAGCGCTCCCCGAACTGGCAGGTGCCAGCTGCCAGGTAGGGACACAGCTGCTCCCCGGCGGCGCAGCAGCCGCCTGCCACCGGCTCCTCCAGCCCGCTGCAGATGGCTTCCAGGTAGGAATGGGGCTTCACTTCCAGCTGCTCCCTCTGGTCACTGCACCTCCACACATCTTCTGTGCTGCCACTGGGCTCCTGCTTCTCTGCTGGGCCACACAAGTCTGCAGAAAAGGAAACCCAGGGGGAAGCATGCAAGGGACTGCACACAGCCACCCGGGAGCCATGGCATGGCTCAGCTGGTGCAGAGTGCACCACAACCACAGCAGCACCCATGGCATGGCTCAGCTGGTGCAGAGTGCACCACAACCACAGCAGCACCCATGGCATGGCTCAGCTGGTGCAGAGTGCACCACAACCACAGCAGCACCCATGGCATGGCTCAGCTGGTGCAGAGTGCACCACAACCACAGCAGCACCCATGGCATGGCTCAGCTGGTGCAGAGTGCACCACAACCACAGCAGGGACACACTACAGAAGACTCCAGAGAATGGCTCAGCTTAGAAGGGACCCCAGAGATCATCTCCTTCAACCTTCCTCCCATGGGCAGGGACACCTCTCAACTAGACTCAGCTGCTCAAGGCCTCATCCAGCCTGGCCTTGAACACCTCCAGGGAGGAGGCATCCACAGCCTCCCTGGGCAGCCTGTTCCAGAGTCTCACCACCCTCACACTGAAGAACTTCTTCCCAAGGTCCAGTCTAGCCCTGCTCTGCCTCAGCTTCAAACCATTCCTCCCTGTCCTGTCTCCAGACACCCTCAGGAAAAGTCCCTCTGCAGCCTGCCCTTTAGATACTGGGAGGCAGCTCCAAGGGCCCTGCAGAGTCTTCTCCTCTCCAGGAGGGGCTGAACAACCTCAGCTCCCTTTGCCTGTCCTCACAGCAGAGGTGCTCCAGCCCCTGGACACTACATAAAGTTTCTGTGCACTGGTTACCAGGGTTGCTCCTCAAGGCAATCTGATCTCTGAGCCCCTTGTGCTCACAAACAAGAAGAATTTGCACAACCTCCCTGCTGGAAAGGTTGATTTCAAACACTTCAGATGTCTGCTGCTTACAAACAGACTAAAAAAAAAAAATAAATCCTCATTTCCCATTCAGTCTGACAATGACTGCAGGTGGTGAGGGACTCAGCTCCTCTGCCCTGCCCACCAGGCATGGATGGATGTCTCCATGCTCATGATCCTGAGGGCTGGCACAACCCTCTGCAGAGCACATGCAGGCTCCCTGGCACAAGGCAGCCAGCTTTCAAATACCCTCAAGCTGAGAACAAAATGCATCAAAACCCCTAAATAAAAAAAAAAAAAAACAACACAACAAAACCCACCCAACTCACACACTGACAAAATCCCACCACCCCAAAAGTCCCCCAGAACAAACCCCATCCTTCAGGAGCACCACTCAGACAGGCACCAGCAGTACAAGGTGCTGGTGGGCACCGGTGCTCCCAGGGCAGAGGCCTCCTTCAGCACACATCACAAAGTCACCATCAAAGGTCTTCTTGTCCAGCCCCCCTGCAGTCAGCAGGGACATCTCCAATCAGATCAGGTTGCTCAGGGCCACACCAAGTTTGACCTGGAATATCTCCAGGGATGGGGCCTCCACCATGGCCCTGGGCAACCTGTTCCAGCATTTCACCACCTTCACTGTCAAGACCTTCCTCCTGATGTCCAACCTAAATCTACCCTGCTCCAGTTTCAAACCACTGCCCCCCATCCTGCCTCTACCAAGCTCTTCTAAACAGTCCCTCCCCAGCTCTCCTGGAGCCCCTTCAGGTACTGGCAGGCTGCTCTAAGGTCTCCCTGGAGCCTTCTCTTCTCCATGCTGAACAAGCCCAGCTCCCTCAGCCTGTCCTCACAGGGGAAGTGCTCCAGCCCTCTGATCATCTTTGTGGCATGCTCATCCTCTGGACCCTCTCCATCAGGTCTATGTCCTACCTGTGTTGAGGGCCCCAAAGCTGGACAGAGTTACTCCAGGTGAGGTCTCACCAGTGCCAGAATCACCTCTCTTGATCTGCTGGCCACACATCTTTTGATGCAGCCCAGGATGTGACTGGCTGCAAGTGTCCACTGCTGGCTCATGTCCAGCTTCTCACTCCCCTGCACCCACAAGCCCTCTTCTGCAGGGCTGCTCTCAATTTCATCATCCCCCCAGCCTGTTATCAGTATCTAGGATTGCCCCAACCTCGGTGCAGGACCTTGCACTTTGCTCTATTGAACTGAATGAAGTTCTCCTCAGCCACCTCTGCAGCCTGTCCAGGTCCCTCTGGATGGCACCCATCCCTCAGCCTTACCAGCTGCACCACTCAGCTTGCTATCACCTGCAAACTCGCTCAGGGTGCCCTCAGTCTCCTCTCTGCATCACTGATGAAGGTGCTGAACAGCACTGCTCCCAGTAGTGGGACACCACTTGTCACCTGCCTCTACCTGCACATGGGGCAGCTGACCACTACCCTTTGTAAGCAACCATCCAGCCAGCTCCTTACGCACTGCAGAGTCCACCCCTCAAATCCAGACCTCTGCGGCTCACAGACAATCCGCCTGTGACCCTCCAGCTGCCCACAAAACGCCAGCCATAACAGGAGGAAAACAAAGTAGCTGCTCTCAAGGGCGAGGGAGGACAGGGACAAGGAGAGAACCACTCCCACTCACTTCTGTCCCTGAGCACCAGTGTCTTCTTCTCCCGCTTGCCAGGCCCCTGCAGCTTGCTCCTGGTGATGGGGGCAGGGTGCTCGGGCGGGGGGCGAGGGCTGTGCAGCGAGGCCGAGGGCAGGGCAGGCGCGGGGGGCACGGCCCCCCCCGGGGCAGGGAGTCTGACGTGGTCGTACCTGCGGAGGGAACAGTCACAGTGAGCAGCAGGAAGGGCCTGGGGTGCGGCGTGACAGCAGCTGGAATCAGCCAGCACTCTGCCCAGCTGGACAAGAAGGCCTCCAGCATCCTGGCCTGGGTCAGCAATGGTGTGGGCAGCAGGAGCAGGGCAGGGATTGTGCTCCTGTGCTCAGCACTGGTGAGGCCACACCTTGAGTACTGGATTCAGTTTTGGGGCTCTCACTCCAAGAACATGGAGGGGCTGGAGCAGGTCCAGAGAAGGACAATGAAGCTGGGGAAGGGTCTGGAGAGCAGAGCTGGTGAGGAGCAGCTGAGGGAGCTGGGGGTGTTCAGCCTGGAGAAGAGGAAGCTGAGGGGAGACCTCATTGCTCTCTACAGCTCCCTGAAAGGAGACCACAGCTAGGTGGGGGTTGGTCTCTTCTTCCTAGTATCAGGTGATAGAACAAGAGCAAATGGCCTGAAATTGTGCCAGGGGAGGTTTAGGTTGGAGATCAGGAAAAGTTTCTTTGCTGCAAGAGTGTTCAGGCACTGGAACAGGCTGCCCAGGGAGGTGGTGGAGTCCCCATCCCTGGAGGTGTTCAAGAAACCTGTGGCCATGGCACTTGGGGACAGGGTTTAATGGCCATGGTGGTGTTGGGTTGGCAGCTGGACTCAATGATCTCAAAGGGCTTTTCCCAACCACAACAATTCTCCAGATTCTATTCTATTCTATGCTCAGCTTGGCACTGTGCTGCCCTGATGAATATTTAAACAAAATAATACTGAGCAGCTGCTTTGTTTTTTAAAGGATCGTTGTGGTAAGTTGCCTGAGCTGTTCACTCTCTTTCCTGGCTAGACTAGAAGGTCTCTCAGCCTCCAAAAAGAGATTTCTCTAAAGCATGGCCTCTATTTTCTCCTCCAGAGGCACCCAGCCTGGCACGTGCATATTAAACCAGCTCCTTGTCATCCCCTCACACAAACAGGTTTGCTGGTGTTTCTCAAGGAAACATCAAAACACTGGCCAGGAGGGAGTGGTGTTTTGTGGTGTTTTATGATGTTTCCCGTTGCAAGCTGCAACACTTAAGACTTTGTGCTCCCACAGCCAGCAACAGAAGGAGAGGAAATGGCTCTAAGCTGTGCCAGGGGAAGTTTACATTGCACATTAGGACAAAATGTCTTTCCTGAGTGGTCAGGCATTAGAACAGGCTGCCCAGGGAGGAAGCTTAACATATTATTTCATCCCTTTTGTCATCTTTTCTTAACCTTTGATTAATGGTTGATGATCTCAAAGGTCTCTTCCAACCACAACAACTCTACAGTTCCCGGGGGTTTAGAGCTGCCTGCATGGGGACTCCCTGTTCCAAAGAGAGCCAGGTCTTTACCTGCAGCGTGTTCCGTAGGCACACTGTCCCTTCTGGTAGTACTTGCAGACAGTGGAGGATTTGCTTGTAGATAAGTCATGTGAGAACAGACACTTACTTCCCTCCCGACACACTCCCTGCAAATAGTACCTGGGAGGAGAAGCAGGTCTGTTTAGTGAAGATGAGCATCAGGACGCCTTTACTTCCCAGAGGAAACTGACAAGCGTCCCCGTCCAACCCCGACCTCTCGGAGTACTCTGCTTTCGCAGAGTGCAGACCCATGCCGCACACAGGGGAGTGTAGCAGCTCCCTGCGGGGTTCGCTCCCCGCCCCCGGCAGCAGCAGCAGGCACAGGGCGCCAGCTGCGGCCGCCGCCTCCCGGGAGAGGCACCCTGCCCATTCCCGACCTGGCAGCAAGCGCTGCCCAGCACAGCCTTTCCCGGATGGAGGACAAGGCGCTCCCTCAACGTGCGCCGGGGGCCGGGGCAGCGCCAAGCCGACAAAGTGGCGACAACTGGGGACGGCCTCCGCGACCTCGTCCTGGCTACGAGCAGGCCGCGAGCGGCCCAAGGGGACCGGCGCCGAGAGGCAGAGGACAGGCCCCAGGCCCGGGCAGGGCTCACCTGCAGGTCACCTGCTTCGTGCTCATCTCGCCCCGCGCCAGCTCTCCCTGCCCGCCGGTCCGGCCGGCTCCCCGCGCCGCGCTCCAGGGTTCCGCCGAGCAGCGGAGAAGAAGGGCGGGGCCGGAACGCCACCTGCCCCTGCCGGCGGCCCGCACGGACACTATTCAGCGACGCACCGCGGGTGGTGCGCGGCTGGGCCGCACCACGGAGGCGCCATGGCGGAGGCTGCCATCCTGCGGGTGCGGCACTGCGGCGCCGATATCTTCTGCCGACGGCCGCCGCGGCTCTGTCCCGCCTGCGGCATCCCCCTGCGCGGGGCCGGGCTGGCCGCCGCCCCCCTCCGCCTGCCCAGCCCCTTCCGCCACGGCCACCGGCAGCCCCGGGCCTTCCTGCTCCGGCCCACTACCGGCACCTTCCTCGGGTAGGGCTCGGCGAGAGAGCGAGGGAGGGCGGAGGGGAGCAATGGCTGTAGGACAACACCGTAGCCAAGGGTCAAAGGTCCGGGGGAAAAAAAAGCAGTTTTTAGGTGGTTTTCAGGAGTTTTCCCGGTGCTGGAGCGATGCCTGCAGGCCCAGCAGCACCGCTGACCGCTCAGGTGCAAAGGGCCTTCCCCAGCCCCGCACCGGGGAGGTGCTAACGACCTGGCTGTAAGCCCTTACGGAACCCGTTTCTGGAAGTGAAAACGCCTTTTCCAGGCTTTCTGTGTAGAGTTTTCCCTCTTGGGTCCTGGCAGCGTGATAAGTGTCACCTGCTGGGAGGGAGCCAGCCTAAGGGTGTGTTTATCGGGGACAAGCACTGCTGCCATCCATCGCCAACACCAGGCTTTCTTCCAGAGGATACGACGGGAAATCGGATCTTCATGTGGGAATAACCAACAGTAATGGTAAAAAGTACCTCATAGTTGCCTTACAGACTCACCCCCATCTCCCATACCTTGTAGTTCGGCTGTGTGCCCAGTTCAGCTTTGCCCCCTGCCTGCCTGAGGTAACCCAAATTATCTGACAGCCATTTCAGAGCCACCTGTGCCTTTGTGGTTAAAAACAGAAGCTGCGCCACCCTCAGTGTGCCGCAGGGAGCAGCACCAAGAGCTTAGCTGTTTGCACAAAAGGTACAATGCAGAGTTCGAAAACCTCTCTGAGGCTAAGAGTTCCTTTGGCCTTCCAGCATTGAGCCTGCAGAACTTCACATCACTGTCAGCCTGTGCACCATTCAGTGAGATCTGGACAGGCTGGGGAGCTGGGCAAAGGGGAACCTAATCAGGTTCAGTAAGAATAATGTAGAGTCCTGCACCTGGGGAGGAACACTATGCATCAGTATAGATTAGGGGTTGACCTGCTGGAAAACAGCTCCACAGAGAAGGACCTTGGGAGTCCTGGTGGACAATAAATTACCCATGGGACAGTAATGTGCCAAGGCCAGTGGTCTCCTAGGGTGCATTGAGTGTGCCCAGCAGGTCAAGGGAGGTTCTTCTCCCCCTCTGCCCTGGTGAGGGCAGACCACATCTGGGGCATTGTGTTCAGTTTTGGGCTCCCCAGTTCAAGAGGGTACAGAGAACTACTAAAGAAAGTCCAGTGGGGGCTATGAAGATGCTGAGGGGACTGCAACACCTGTCTGATGAGGAAAGGCTGAGAGCCCTGGGGCTGTTTAGCCTGGAGAAGAGCAGCCCCAGAGGGGATCTTATTAATGTTCATAGTCTGAAGGGTGGGTGTCAAGAAGGGGCCAGTCTCTTTTCAGTAGTGTTCTGTGATAGGACAAGAGGCAAGGGACACAAACTGGAACAGAGGAAATTCCATCTCAGTATGAGGAAAATCTTTACTGTGAGGGTGCTGGAGCAGGCTGCCCAGAGAGGTTGTGGTTTCCTTCTCTGGAGACATAAGGCCCATCTGGATGCATTCCTGTGTGACCTGCCCTAGGTGACCAGGCTTTGGCAGGGGCATGGTCCTGATGGGGGTTCTCTGGTGGGGGTGGGAAGGGGCCTCCAGGCTATAGTTCTGTGATTTTCCAAAGCCACACACTGCTCCTCACCCTGCACAGAAGGTGACTTGTGCTCCCCTCAGAAGGGAATCAAAAGCTAGGCAGTCTGCTTTACAGAAGTTTCAGGACATGGTTTTTGTTAATTCTAAGAATACCCCTAAATAAAAAAAACCCCAAACCTCACACCAACCCAAAACACAAATGGAACTTTCAAAAGCCACATTAAAAATACCACCACCAGGTGCTCCTAGAGGAGAAATCTCACCTCTAATGGCTAATATGAAAATGCTCCAATTTGAGGGGCTTAAAAAGGAAGCCTGGTTGTCCCTGAGTTGCTTTCATCATCAAGAGACATCTGAAATGCCAGTGGAAGAGTTTTTGATAAAAGCAAGGATTGACTGCAGTGTCTGCTGTGTAGCTGCAGCTGATGGGAAGCCTGGGTGTAGCTACTCCAAGGCAGTATGGCAAACTAGTAGTAGCAGTAAACCAAAAAGGCTTTGGCTCCATTCTGCAGTGCCACCTGACATCTGCTGCTCTCCATTTTCAGGTGTGGTATACAATTACGACCAAGAGGGCATCCAGAGAGCTGAAACTGGATGGGAACAGTGCATCAGTATCCCACTAGTACAGCCAGACATGTTTGGGCTGCTCCAGCAGTGGGATCAGCTCCTAGAGGAATTCTCTGTGGGAGAGGCCTGGCTTCCTCACAGGTATGTAGCTGAGGAACTGGATGCAGTAGCAGATTTGAGTCTGGGATGTAAACTGGGTTGCTCTACTCCAGGCTCTGTGAGGGGTCTGGAATTGAGAGCCTTGCTCCCTGGAGCACACATTTCTAACAGACCACTCTACACAACACTGGGGGGTGTCTCTGAAACTCACTGCTCTCACTAAACAGTGTTCTGAAGTTGTGAGTAATAAACTCAGCTGCTGGAATGTAAAAGCTCTAAAGTAAGATTGGTTTAGAGAAGTTCTCTCAGCAACAAAAAAACCCAAACCCACCCAGTTCAGTGAAACATTAAGAGTGTGCTGTTGGTTACAGAAGTAGAGCAGTCCAGGAGAAATTCTGTAATTCTTTCTCCTAGATTTCAGCCATTTCAGGTCTCCTTGCACTTGAAGGCTGGCCACAGTGATGAGATTCCTGCCCAGATCTCACATCCAGGTGACTTCTTTGTTCTCAATGATAAGAAACACAGCCAGGCTCACTGCCAGCTCTTCCAGCTGCTTTGTAACATACTTCCACATACTCTGAATCAAACCAGTGTGTATCCACCAGAACCCTCAGTTCTTTGTAGCTTTCCTTGAAGTTAATGCCTGGGCAGAGTGTTAGAAGTCATGCACTGCCACATCCCCAAGCCAGCTGCTGGAGAAGAGAACTCCTTGTGCTGACCATCAGTAACAGGACAGGTACCAAACAGCCTGTCTGAGCAGAGTGCTGGGAAGTGTTCCAAGTAATGAAATGTCACCTTACAGAAAAGAAAAACAAACTACATCAAAGGCAGGTTTTAGCAACTTGGTATGTGCTGGAATCAAATTTCAGAGATTATTAACTCCCCAAGACCAAGAGATGAGGTAGAGCTGGAATAGAGTTTGTGCATGGCTATGGCACTTGTAAAGCCAACAGGATTTGTGTCTCTCTCTTTCCAAGGCAGTTCCCAGTGCCTTAATGTTGTTCCTAAAGTGTACTTGCTGTTGCAGACCATTGGTGGAAGGTGGGTAGATGTGTGCCTCTCCTCTACAAGCTTTCCTTTGCCTTTCCTCCATCTGGGCACTTTCCTCCTGAAAAAGTGAACTACTTTCTCCACAGATGGACCAGTGGCCACTGAGCTGCTGAAGTTTTCCTCGTTTCAAGATGTTAAATTAACTCCTCTGTTTGCTTTTGTTGTTTAGTTTTTTTTTTTCCAAGGGTCAGGAACTGCATTAAACCAATCTTATAGCTCCTTTGGGTTCAGGCAAAGCCTAATTCTAATTTTGGTTGCTTTTTCATTTACTGAAAGGATGATACTGAACAGCAGCAAAGAACAGCAGCTACAGCCATGACAATCTCTTAAATTACTGTGAGAGGCAGTGGGTTTGCTTGTCAGAGCCTCCCAAAAAGGAGAAGCTAACTGGAAAACACAGCTGGTAATGAGGTTACAGTGGGTTACAGTCCTCTGCAACATTGATCATAGAATCAGTCAGGGTTGGAAGGGACCACAAGGATCAGCCAGTTCCAACCCCCCTGCCATGGGCAGGGACACCTCACACTACAGCAGGCTGGCCAGAGCCTCATCCAGCCTGGCCTTAAACACCTCCAGGGATGGGCCTCAACCACCTCCCTGCACAACCCATTCCAGGCTCTCACCACTCTCATGGAGAAGAACTTCTTCCTCATGTCCAGCCTGAATCTCCCCACTTCCAGCTTTATTCCATTCCCCCCAGTCCTGTCACTACCTGAGATCCTAAATCCCTCCCCAGCTTTCTTGGAGCCCCCTTCAGATACTGGAAGGCCACAAGAAGGTCACCTTGGAGCCTTCTCTTCTCCAGATTGAACAGCCCCAGCTCTTTCAGTTTCTCCTCACAGGAGAGCAGCTCCAGCCCTCTGCTCATCCTCATGGCCCTCCTCTGGACACATGATGCAAAGATAGTGTGCAAGCAAAGATGAGGAAATGGTGGCAGTGCTTGGGGGGGCACTTGTGCACTCAGAAGTTATCCAGGCACACTGTGACACTCTGCAGGCCCAGCCCTGAGATGCTGAACCCATTTTTCAGTGTCACCTCCAGCTGGTCTGTCCTGCAGAGTGATGATGGCCACTCTGAGGGACATGGTTCAGTGGTGACCTGGCAGTATGGGGTTAATGGTTGGACCTGATGATGATTATTTTTCCTTATCAATGATTTTGATAGAGTGTAGCAAATCACTTGCTTACTCAATGGGAGCTCACAGGTCATGTCAGACACCCTAAAGCCAGAAGAGCTTTGAAGGAAGCAGTGAAGTGTCCTGAAGTAGGGACTCCACATGGCTTTGGATAACCCCAGTCCTCAGATGTTGCAGAAACACCTTGTAAATTCTCCAGGTTGGCAGGTGAGCCTCAAAGAGTCCCAGTGGCAACTGTGGGATAATACAAAGCAAGGAATGGCAGAACAAGGGAGAATAGATAGTTTCATAGAGTGGTTTGGGTTGGAAGAGACCTTAAAGATCATCTAGTTCCAACCCCCTGCCATGGGCAGGACACCTTCTGTTAGACCAGGTTGCTCAAGGCCTCAGCCAACCTGGCCTGGAACACCTCCAGGGAGGGGGCATCCACAACTTCCCTAGGCACAGGATGAGGCAGTTAGGGCAGAAGGTTAAGGATTAGGCAGGTGGGAAACAGGAGTCTGAGCAGGCCTGCAGCAAACAGTGTCATACATGGCCAGTGGAAAAAAAAGCAGCACAGCTGCTGAGGGAAGGGGACACAGGAATGAAGATGTCAGTGGCCAAGGTGAAATGTTTGGAGAACCTGAAAAGCATTCTGCCAGTGAAATGAGGAGGTCAGGGACATGCTCCTAGGTTGGAGCAGTGGGATAAAAAAAAAAAAAAGAAGGCAAATGGCTGCTCCTCCTGTTTGGGGGTAGAGGTGCTGTCCCTGCAGGATGGGCACTAATTAGTGTCAGTGGGAGTTTGACTGGCAGCTGACTGGCAGTTTGACACCACAGAGCAACTGAACCAACAGATTAGGGACAATTTGCTTGATACTTAAAGGCACCAGCCTCAAACCATGACATTAAGCTTCCAAGTTCATGCCACACTGAAAGAAGGGCACCTGGTAGGCATGGAGTTAACACTGAGGAGGAAGGTTTTCAAGAGAAGACAGAAACAAAACATGGAAGAGCAAAGGTCAAGCAGGTAAAAGCCAAGTGTGAAAAAGAGGAACTCATTAGTGTTCTAGTCTGCAGCCACTGTTCTGAGGGCAGCTGCTGGATGCTGCAGAGTGCAGGATTCCTTAGCTGACCAACTGCACACTGCCTAGAGCAAAACAATCACATTCCCTGTGTGCCAAGAGCAACATCCTCACCTTGGCACCCTGTGATTGGAACATGCTGCAGAAGCCACCTCCTTGACATGCTGGCACCTCTGACTGGGAAAAGATTGGAGCTTATGGATGTGGTTGGGTTTGACTGGTTAAGGATTGATAACAAAGAGTATAGAAACAGCCACCCCAAGCTATAAGGCAGCCTGGGGGGGTTAGGGCTGCTAGGGCCTTCTGCTTCTGTTAGCTTCTTCTGGCTAGGGCTTTGGTGTAGGGATGCTGCTAGGGATATGCTTGGGACTTCTGTTAGCTGTTAAGGGCTTCTGGGACTTCTGCTGCAAGTGGGACTCTGAGATTCTGTAATGTTGGAGATTCTACAATGCAGCAATTGAAGGACTTCTGGGAGAATTTCTGAGATTCTCTGCACTCTGGAATCTTGTTGCTATACAGCAGTGGGGTCCATGCCTTCATTTGTCACCCAGTGGCAGCCAAGATCAGGGGAGAAAAGCAACAGTAGCCCTCTTTGTGTTTTCATGCTCACAGCTTCTACTGTCCGTGGCTGGAAAGTACCAGTTGTGATGAATGGATTTCAGCACCAGCATTGCAGGAAGGTGGCAGCAGCTGGAGAGCTGCACTTCCTTATTTCAGTCAGGCAAACAGTGATGAATGCCTTAGTGCTAACTGTCCTGCTGGGCTGTCTTCCCTAGGTATGAGGAGGATGAGCACAACTGCTACACGTTCGCGCTGGCCTTCCTCAACAGCGTCCTGGCTGCAGAGGGCAAACAGCAGCTGAGCAAAAGGGAATTCACTGAGAGGTTTGTGATCCCCCAGACAAAGAGAGCTTCCAAATACATCACTCTGCAGCAGGAGCTCACAGCTAAGGACTTCTACATCGTACCCCTCCCTGATCCCCCCAAAGAGTGCTGAACTGGCAAGCTGTCCTCTCAGAACATTGACAACGTGCAAAAGGAAGCCTTAAGACTCCAGACCTCAGGGGTTAAGGTGCATGATTGACTTCAAGTATGTAAAAGTACAAAGAACTTTACACAGTAACCTGCACACCAGGGAGGGATCAGCAAACTGAGCTTGAGCACTGAGTGAAACCACAAACATACAACAGACACTACAGAAGACTTCATAGAATGGCTTAGGTTAGAAGGGATCCCAGAGATCATCTCCTTCAACCTTCCTGCCATGGGCAGGGATGCCTCTCAACTATACTTGGCTGCTCAAGGCCTCATCCAGCCTGGCCTTGAACACTTCCAGGGAGGAGGCATCCACAACCAATCAGGGCAACCTGTTCCAGAGTCTCATCACCATTGTACTGGAAAACTTCTTCCTAAGATCCAGCCTGAACCTACTCTACCTCAACTTAAAACCATTTTTCCTTGTCCTATCACTGGACACCCTTATGAGAAGTCCCTCTGCAGCCTTCCTGCAGGATCCCTTTAGATCCTGGAAGGCAGCTATAAGACCTCCCTGGTTGTTCAGCCTCTCCAGGCTGAGCAACCTCAGCTCCCTCAGCCTATCACAGAATATAGCTGGTTGGAAGAGACCTCCAAGCTCATCCAGTCCAACCCTTGACCCAGCACTGAAGGGTCAGCACTAAACCATGTCCCTAAGCACCAGCTCCACAGGCTGCTTAAACACCCCCAGGGATGGTGACTCCAGCACTGCCCTGGGCAGAACATTCCAATGTTTGAGAACCCTTCCAGTGCAGAAATACTTCCTAACATCCAGCCTGAACCTGCCCTGGGGCAGCTTGAAACCATTTCTTCTGGTGCTGTTGCTTGTCACCAAGGAGCAGAGGCTGTCCCCTCCTCACTGCAACCTCCCTTCAGGGAGCTGCAGAGAGCAATGAGGTCTCCTTCAGCCTCCTCTTCTCCAGCCTCAACACCCCCAGCTCCCTCAGCCCCTCCTCTAGCCCAGGGGCTCCAGGCCCTTCTCCAGCCTCATTGCCCTTCTCTGGACAGGCTCCTCAATGTCCTTCCTGCAGTGAGGTACCCAGAACTGAACACAGCACTCGAGGTGTGGCCTCCCCAGCACAGAAGGCAGAACTGCTCAGCACTGCCCTCCTTCTCTCTCCAAAACACATACTCCTGGCCAGAGCAAAGAGAGCTACGAGTGCACTGTGAGAATACATGTACAGACTGTTGGAGCTGCTGGGTAAAACAGGAAAAAAAGCAGTGATGGAACTGAGACTCTGGCCAAGTCACAGAGACTGAGCTCCTCTCATTAGCTCAGCAAATCTTCAGTATTTTGTGCTCAGAAACTCATCTTCAGCAGAAGTAAAAGGCTTTGACGTGTGCTCAGGGCATCTTGCTGTCATGGGATACGTTTAGGCTGAAAATCCCAAGGGAAGACCAACATGGAAAAAGGTTCCTAACTGCTGATCAGTGCTCAGACCCCATCCTTGCACATTTCTATGATTCTGGGGAGAATTCCTCAATTGTGAAAATGAGCCACGAAATTCCAGGGTCTAGGCACCCAACAGCAATGTGTTCCAATGCTCAATATTGTAACAACAACAACAACAAATCTCTCCCCAAATCCAAGTCTGTGCAGCTGTATCAAGGCTATGAAGTCAGATCCAGCCACCAAGCAGGGATATGAAACCAGCCCTAGCCACCATTCAGACACGAGTGGAGGTTTTAAGGAAATAAACAAGTATTTGGGGGTGGGACTCAGCTTTATTGTTTCCCTTTTGCTCTCATTATTACAGTTCTCCCAGGACGTTTTCCAACGTCCTCTCCAGCAAACAGGTTATACCTGACTTAAAATCCCATCAATACATACCAACTGTGTAAGCTGAGAGAAACTGCTCTCAGGCAGGGGGTCACCATGAAAAAAAAACTGGGTAAAAACCAAGAAGTGGTTCTGAATAAGCTTCTCCTATGCAATCCGTTAAAAGTCATCTTGCTCACTGCGCTCACGGGAAGAAACCCAACGACTTACAATGAGTTCCTGAAATAAAAAGCAGGAGTTGTAAGGCAGGGGGAGAGAGGGAGGGAGGAGAGCAAGGCAGGGGGAGAGAGAGAGGGAGGAGAGCAAGGCAGGGGGAGAGAGAGAGGGAGGAGAGCAAGGCAGGGGGGAGAGAGAGGGAGGAGAGCAAGGCAGGGGGAGAGAGAGAGGGAGGAGAGCAAGGCAGGGGGGGAGAGAGAGGGAGGAGAGCAAGGCAGGGGGAGAGAGAGAGGGAGGAGAGCAAGGCAGGGGGAGAGAGAGAGGGAGGAGAGCAAGGCAGGGGGAGAGAGAGAGGGAGGAGAGCAAGGCAGGGGGAGAGAGAGAGGGAGGAGAGCAAGGCAGGGGGAGAGAGAGAGGGAGGAGAGCAAGGCAGGGGGAGAGAGAGAGGGAGGAGAGCAAGGCAGGGGGAGAGAGAGAGGGAGGAGAGCAAGGCAGGGGGGGAGAGAGAGGGAGGAGAGCAAGGCAGGGGGGGAGAGAGAGGGAGGAGAGCAAGGCAGGGGGGGAGAGAGAGGGAGGAGAGCAAGGCAGGGGGGAGAGAGAGGGAGGAGAGCAAGGCAGGGGGGAGAGAGGGAGAGGCAGGGGGAGAGGAGGGAGAGCAAGGCAGGGGGAGAGAGAGAGGGAGGAGAGCAAGGCAGGGGGGGAGAGAGAGGGAGGAGAGCAAGGCAGGGGGGGAGAGAGAGGGAGGAGAGCAAGGCAGCGGGGGAGAGAGAGGGAGGAGAGCAAGGCAGGGGGGGAGAGAGAGGGAGGAGAGCAAGGCAGGGGGGAGAGAGAGGGAGGAGAGCAAGGCAGGGGGGGAGAGAGAGGGAGGAGAGCAAGGCAGGGGGGGAGAGAGAGGGAGGAGAGCAAGGCAGGGGGGGAGAGAGAGGGAGGAGAGCAAGGCAGGGGGGGAGAGAGAGAGAGAGGAGAGCAAGGCAGGGGGAGGGAGGAAGGAGAGGTACCCCCCATTTTCCTGTGCAAATGCTTATATTCACAGTATCAGCCACATAAAAATTAGGATTAGAATATTAGATTAGAATCTTCTAAGTCTTTAAAGAGCCCCAAAAGCACTTCCTGTGAACAGAACTGAGTTAGTTCTGTTCTAGCTGAAAGCAGGACAGGGGCACAGAGGAATCTTGTGCTTTTATTGCAGCTTTATAAAGCCCAAAGCAAGCTGAAGAGAAGCAGCAGCTCAAAGGGGCTCTGGCAGTCAGCTTTTTGGCAGCCCCAAAGCAAAGATACATGGGCAAAGGAGGGAAGCAATTACACACCTGAACCTTGATCCTTCTCATGCATTCTGGTGTTGCCATCTCCTCATCAGTCATGTCAGATGGTCTGATCAAATAGCACAACATCAGCTCCTGTGGTACACAGGACATAGAATCAGAATTAGGCTGGAAGAGAACTTCAAGATTGAGTGCAACCATTAACCCAACACTGCCAGGTCACCACTAAACCATGGCCCTCAGCACCACATCTACACAGCTCTGAAACCCCTTCAGGGATGGGGACTCCACCACTACCCTGGGCAGCATGTTCCAGAGCCAGACAACCCTGCTGGGGAAAAAATTGTTCCTCACATCCAATGGTGCAATTTGAGGCCATTTCTTCTTATCACTTGGAAGAAAAGACCAACCCCCACCTCACTACAACCTCCCTTTGGGCAGCTGTAGAGAGCAATAAGGTCTCCCCTCAGCCTCCTCTTCTCCAGACTAAACAACCTCAGTTCTCTCAGCTTCTCCTCACCAGACCTGCTCCAGCACCTCAATGCCCTTTTTGGTCTGAGGGCTCCAAACCTGAATCCAGTACTCAAGGTGTGGCCTCCACCAGTGCTGAGTACAGGAGGACAACCCCTGCCCTGCCCCTGCTGGCCATGCTCTTGCTGATCCAGGCCAGGATGCTGGTGCCCTTCATCTTCAGCCAGCTGTCAATCAACACTCCCAGGTCTTTCTATACTGAGCAGCTTTCCAGGCACTCTGCCCCAAGCCTGGAGTGTTCATGGGGTTGTTGTGACCCAGGTGTAGGACCTGGCACTCACCCTTGTTCATGGATACCTGAATTTCAATTCATTTATTTCTGTAAAACTTTTAGATTAATTAGAGATGCAGAGAGCAAGCTTCCTCCATGATGTCTTCTGCAAGCCAAGTTGGGGGAGCTGTATGATATGCATGTCTCATTATCAGAGCATAACACTGCTAGAAGATAAACTGGGAATACTACACCACACCTGAGCACCATGGCTGCAAGTGTGGAGCCACCACACCTGAGGCTCTACCACAGAGAAATCTTTTGGCAACCTGCACTTTCAATGTTCAAAAGAAAATTATGGTTGATGGAAAGGGCACAGAAGTGGCAAGCAGGAAAGAAGCATCCCTCAGGTATTCCTTCTGTTCCTCACACAACTTTTAATGTTCCTACAGGTGACAGAGCTTTAATCAGTTGCTTCCAGAATCCATCTGGATATTGACAAAGAAAACTTTTTTGCCTATGGACAACTCAACAATTTCTTCATCAGACTGGTGACATAAGAATGCTCCTGGGCTTTGGAACCAAACTGTGTATTTATCATTTTAAAGCCAGCATCTCACCTTAGAAGCATTAGCAGTTGTTCTGTTCAGCCCAGACAAGGCCTTCCAGCAGAGAGGTCTGCGAAGAGCACCTTCAAAGCTATCATCAACCAATTCAGCAATGACAGAGTAACTGGAAAAACAAAGCAGACAGGACAATTGTCAGGGGACAATCATCATTTGGGGATGACTGTGAGAAACTTAAGAATTAGAGCCTAAAAACACTATGCCAGCAAGCAAGGTCTGAAACTTCAAGCCTCTTTCTATCAGGAATGGAGGAGAAAAGATGAAGTTGTGAATACATTCACCAGTACCTTCCCTCCCCACTCTCCTGCTGCTGTTTGTGGCATTCCTAGAGGTCTTTTCCAACAGAAACAATTCTATGATTCTCTTCTGAATACCAATCTGACATTTATAACCCACTTAATATCTAATGAAGAAAAGACAATTTTCACCCATAAAAAGTTTTTCTCCCCAATTACAGAAATTATCCATACCACCTATTTTTGAAAGTCATTATTAGGACATCAAATTACTTTCCTGAGTGGATTAACCATGAGTGCCAAATAGTCTCATTTTCATTTCTTACTGTCTACTACTGTTACATGAATTCAAGTTGAAATGGTGTTGTTTAGTACCTCTGCTAAAAGGATTTTCTGAATTCCCAGTAGGAATGCATCTGGCAAAGTATTTTGAGTGCAGAGTATGTGCTTAACCAGTGAAGACACTAAATGAATAAATAAAGACAGAAACAGGAGCTTCAAACCTTGCATGATAGAAGGGGGGGCCTTTCCGATACAGCACTGAAAGCAAAGAGAAACACCTCGGTTAGACAATCACAGACTTTCCATCTGACTTTAATACCAGGGGCCAGAAACATTTTCAAATGCCTCAATTCTACCAGACAAGACTTCCAACACTTCTGAACTCTGCTCAGAATTAAGTTGTCCCATGGAGTGGAGAAAGAGGGAAGAGATTAAAAAAAAAAAAAACCAAGAGGGAACAGCAAGGTGACTCAGGGCAGGAGGGAGGCAGGTAAAGGAAAAAGATAAAGCAGAACACAGCCACAGGACAGTTAGCAATTCCCATGAGAGGAAGTTCAGGATGGAATTCTTCCACTACAAGCTCATGCTTTTAACACTATTTGCAACAGAAGTTGAGCAGATCACAACAAGCTCTGGAATTTCTGTTCCAAGCAAGCCTTTCCCACAAGCTTTAGGAGAGGCATGGGGCACAAGTTCTTACACACTGCCTGCCAGACCCACTGAGAGTTCCTTCTTTATACAAGGATACACAGGACTCATTGCAGATGGACTGATGTCACTGGGCTAAACCACCACAGGGGCTTCTTACAGAGGCATGGAGTGACAGCATGATGGCTTCAAACTGGAGGGGTGGTGAGGCACTGGAACAGGTTGCCCAGAGAAACTGGAGACTCCAAGCCCAAGCCTGGAAGTGTTGAAAGCCAGGTTGGATGAGGCCTTGAGCAATGTGGTCCAGCAGGAGGTGTCCCTACCCACAGCAGGGGGTTGGAACTGGAAGATCATTAGGTGCCTTCCCAACCCAAATGAGTCTATGATTCTCTGGTCTCCTGTCTTCCCTTTGTCATGAGCTCTAGGATGGGACTTTCTTTAACAAGCACAGCTTTTCTCATACAGCTGGCTAGCACAGAGCCTGTCAGGAGAAGGATGAGCAGCACTCTGTTCCAGGGACAACCATGAACTGCCAATTATTCATTATAATCAACTGCTGTAATACCAGCCCTAAGAAGGTACTACCAAACCCCAAGAAGCTAGAGGAGCTCAGCAACAGGGCAGAACTCCTGCTTGCCTCCCACAAGAAAAGGACTACAAAGATGCTGAGGGGTCTGGACCCACAAAGATGCTGAGGGGCCTGGAACATCTCTCTTATGAGAAAATACTGAGAGAATTGGGGCTGTTTAATGTGGAAAAGAGAAGACTGAGGGAGGATCTCATCAGTGCTGATCTGCTTAAAAGGTGGATGTCAGAAGCAGGGGACCAGGCTTTTCTCAGTGACAGGACAAGAGGTAACAGGCACAAAGTTGAACATAAGTTCCACCTAAACATGAGGAGGAAATTCTTTAAGGGTGATGGAGCACTGGAGCAGGCTGCCCAGAGAGGTTGTAGAGATCTATGTCTAGACACATTCTAAACCCACCTGGACATGTTCCTGTGTAATCTTCTCTAGGTGAGCCCTCCTTGGCAAGGGGGTTGGACTTGATCTCCAGAGGTCCCTTCTAACCCCTACCATTCTGTGATTGGTATCACTCATCCTATATTCATTGCTAACCCACTGTCTGGCCAGAAATGTCTTTGTCAACTGCAAGTAGCTGCTTCAGTCATGCAGCTGCTTATTGACCCACCTTTAGCACTGGAGTCTTGCACAGGCTGCAAATGGTTCCAAGCTTTTTAAGGGAGGTACTCACAGAGATCAGTTCCATACTTCAGCCCAACTTTGGGGACCCAGCCCTTGCTGCGAAAGTAGTGGTAGGCCATGTAGGTGGTTCTGAAGTGGGGCTTCACTTCACTGAAAACCTCCCAGAGCTTCACAATAGTCAGGGGCTCCTAAAAGACCACAAAAGGCAGCAGTGTGACTATGTATCAAGCAGATACAAATGACACAAATTGTCCTATCACGTGATTACTAGACAGACCACCCCCCACCTGGCTCCAAACTCCTTTCAGGGAGTTGCAGAGAGCAACTTTTCTCTCAGCCTCCTTTCCTCCAGACTAAACCACCCCAGTTCCCTCAGCCTCTCCTCACCAGCTCTGTTCTCCAGACCCTTCACCAGCTTTGTTGCCCTTCTCTGGAACTTTCCAGCAACTCAATGTCCTTCCTGGAATGAAGGGCCCAAAGCTACTGCTATAGGAGAGAAACATTTCAGACCAACCCATGTCTAACGACACCCCCAGGAATCCAAACTAATGTAAGCAAACCAAACTAATGGTATCTCCCACTAATCCAAAATGAATCCAGTTCCTTACCTCACCATAATAAATACTTAAGCATCCCAGAGCATAGACCAAGAAAAAAGCCTGAGAACATAAAGAGAGTGAGTTTAACTAAGACCTAGCCTCTACCTGCAGTTCATATTCCATGCAAGAACAAAAGCTCAAATTAATTATATACATGAATCCTTGTGTCATCAAGAGAAACAAGGTGCCTGAAAGTTTCCTTTCAGGTTTGCCTTCATGACCTTTCCATTCCAACAGACACAGCACTACAAAAACATCTACACATGTGCTGTCAAGTCCTGAAGGCAAGGTGTTAAAACTGACACGTGAGCATTTTCAGAAGCAGGATGTATACAAATGTTGTATTCCTGGTATTTCTATGCTCAAGTCCTGTCACTCTTTGTCAGGGGGATTACTCCTCTAAAGCAAATGGGATTGAACCCTATGTATTTTTTAAACCATTTTAATCATTTAGATACTGAAAGTAAATCTAAAATATAAGGCTGAAGGTTGGAGTCAATGATCTTAGAGGTCTTTTCCAACCAAAACATTTCTATGAATCTATGATTATGACAATTGAAATACTTAAAGAGACACAGCAGAAACTTCTACTTCAGAAAGAGGTATTAAATGATCACAGAATCACAGAATGTTAGGGGCTGGAAGGGACCTCAAAAGCTCATCCAGTGCAATCCTCTGCCAGAGCAGGATCACCTATACCAGATCACATAGGAACCCATCCAGGCAGGTTTTGAATTATCTCCAGAAAGGAAGACTCCACAAGCCCCCTGGGCAGCCTGTTCCAGTGTTCTGGCACCCTCACAGTGAAAACATCCTCCTGATGTTGCAACATAGATGAATGTTTACTTCTGAGATTAAAAGTGAAACAAGTTTTTGTTCTGAATGTATTGGAAACGTTTTGGGTTTATGTACTCGACACATACCTCCTCCAAGCTGAGTTGTAAATATTCAGAAATCCTAAATGGATTTTTTCTGCATACTAGTTTTTCCTTCTTGATGAGCTACAAGAAAAATTTACTCTATTACTACAACATTAAACTGGAAAAAAAAAACTGAATTCTGAAAATGGCACTGATAGAACTTTCCTAAAGGATTAGGAGAGACTTCATCCTTACATTTTCTTGTGCATGAGCACAGCCATCTTCAGGACTTAAGCCACCTTCTACTTCCTCCTCCACCAAGACATACTCTGGAGCACATCCTTCTGACCTGATCATCTCACCAGGTTTTTGCTCAGTGTCCTCCTTGGCTGTGCAGCTGCAGGGCACCAGAGCAGCATGCTTCTGGCAAGACACTTCAGCTTTCTCTTTCAGGTCACCTTGTTCCTGTTTTTCAGAGCCACATACAGCCACAGGGTCAAAGTGAGGGTCTCTTTCCAAACAGGCTTTCTTGAGGCCTTCGTGCTGACTGTCAGGACTTAGGGCTACTCTGTTTCCAGTGTCTGTAGAAGACTGTGTGGGCAGTTCTGTATTTTCTGTGTTTAGGCCAGTTCTGCTCCACCTGTTCCTGGTTTGGTCAGCTCTATCCTCTTCCAGAAGTGGCAGCTCAACAGGCTTAGTGTAATTCTCAAGGATTTTGGTAACTGAGCACTCATCCAATCCTTGCTCTTGTAAAACACTTTTAGCCCACTGGACACGGTGCTGGTACCTAGGAAACAAGTAAAATAAATGAATAGCTCTAGGGTGTTACAGCCTTTAATTGACATCCTAAACCCAGGAAGATTCAGCATGGTTCACTCAACACACACCCCAGTAGCTGCTATGCAAAATACATCATGCTGCAGACATCACCAAACATCAAGACTCTGCCAAAGACTTCTTTGGTTTTGTTTTGCCTTTTAAATTTCAATGGCAACAAACACCCTTAGGAAATGCTGCACAAGCAGCATGCAGTGAGGGTTACTGGAAGGTTCAGGAAGCAAGAACTTCACCAGGCAAAAGCTCCCTTCTCCCACAGAAGTCTTAACCCTGAACTCCTTTTTGTGATTAAAATGAACAACAGCACTGTGCATACAGATCAGCCCTCCAGTGTTTAAAAGGGTTAATCAGAAAGATGAGGGCAGAGCTTTTAGCAGAGCCTGTTGAGACAGGACAAGTGTGGATGGTTTGAAATTACAAGAGGGAGACTTACACCAGAGAGAAGGAAGGTATGTTTTACACTGGGGGCCATGAAACACTGGCCCAGGTTGCCCAGAGAGGTGGTAGAACCTCCATCCCTGGAACCACTTCAGGTCAGGCTGCTTGGGGCACTGAGCCACCTGCTCCAGTTGCAGGTGTCCCTGCTGACTACAGGGGATTGGACTAGATGAGCTTTAAAGGTTCCTTGCACCCCAAACCGTTCTGTGATTGTATGATTCCATGAGATAACAACTGAAAGCTGTAAATATTTCTAATGTTTTGCAATTATGATAGAGTTTTTAGTGCCCCTTTAACTATTTCTGCTACATTAATATCCACCTGAAGACATTAATCTTCATTCTGTGAAAGTTGCAAGTAGCTGATTGCAGCTATCCTCATTCAAATCTGGGCAACTCTAGCACAATATTCTTTATTTCCCCAAACAAAACCCACATTACTATGCCTGTACTCAATCCTGGCTTCCAGTCAGCAATTAATACATGCAGCCTTACATGAAAAACCATGCTGAGTGTCACCTGCTCTACTTCTGCTTTTACTGATGTGATTTATAAATGAAATAGAAAGAAATAGAAACAAGTCAGCACTCTCTATACAGCCAACTACCTGAACACCAGCAAGGTAAAACACAAAACAAAATGATCTGTTTTCTAAAAGAACAAGAACAATGTAAATTAACTTACTTTTTGGATGTGATTATAGGCAGGTTTAGGTTAGCACCTGTGTGAAGAAAAATCATAGTGTCATCAATATAAGAATGTTTCTGTGTGACTTTGAACACTGCAGCCCAATAATTACCCATATTTTCAATCCTCTATGCCATTTTGGTCTAACTTCCGTTCAAGAACACACCAGAACTCCCACAGGTACAGAGATGACAAAGGCTGAATGCCTTACACAAGGGGAACAACTAAATATACTGTCTTTTTTCCCCCAGCCTATAAAGGCAGAGTCTTTCTAAAAACTCCCAAGACAAAAAAATTCACATATCCTTGCCTCATGGATGCTAAAAATACAGATTAACACCAAGGAAAACCAGAAAATCATAGAAAGAAAAGCTCTAGGATGATACATTTCACTTACAGGCTTCCTAAGCCACAGATCAGTGAAGGCCAGGACAATGCTCTAAGGAGCTACTGACACATTCCCTGTTCTTCTGTTTTTCCTGGGGAATTTGTACTGGCCATCAGCAGGGCCTGTGATTCTATGCTCTTCAATAAGTGAAAAGTACTATTAGTGCAGTGTAGTGATGGAAGTACAGGCACAATTTACCTTGCCACTTAGCAACCAGTGAAGGATCTGAAATGCTGTACACTGGTCGACTTCTGGAAAGGATACCTTTCCCAAAATAGCCCTGAGAAGAAAAGGAAAAAAATCATTATTCTAGCAGCAGACAATATTGAACCCCTTTTCAAGCATAAAATGCCAGCTACCAAGATCAGTTAAAAACAGTAACTGAAATTCTGCAGCATTTCAGCTTTCCCTGAAGTTTGCTGCTCAGCTTCTGGTAACCAGTGCAGTAGCAAACACCTGCACTCAAAGATTATAACCAATGGAGGGTGTTGGGTCTTTTTCCCTCACTTCTAAACATTTGTCAGTCAGCACCTCCAAGGAGACTTTTGAAAGCAGCCACAGAACACACCTGTCTACCAACACTGTGACAAGCATCATGGGAAGCAAAGAGATGGCAACTCTACTGCTTAAGAATGAACACAGACATAAAAGACTTAAGATAGCTTATTTTACTCAGAACAAAATCACTCTGAAAGAACAGAATGATGTGTTTATAAAGAAAAATAAATATTCCAAACAGCTTTTAAAACAAGAAAATGCCTTTGCAAGGTTGCTTAAAATATTGTAAGGAGAAATAACAAACACGAAGCCTTTGCAGCTATGTTTTAGCTCACATCAACACTTGACTCCAAAAATGTATTTGCTGAGAGAAGAATGAAATACTTTTCACACTGCATACAGAATATTGAGTTCAGGAGATAGGATTAGTGCAGGCTGAAGGGGAAGGAAAACAAAGGCAGGCAGATTTTAGAAAGCACTGCACTCTGCCTATATCTAAAACAATAAAGGCACTGCAAAGAGGGTACAGCACCTTGTTATAAAGCAGTTCAATGTCTTCAGGGTTCCTCACAATCACATTGTTGTTCAAGATTTCAGCCCGGCATATCCTGAAATCCTTCCCACCTACAGCCACAGGAAAGGGAGAGTCATATGACTCAAAAATTCTTCTTTTCCTTCTGGGAGGATGAAAAACTGCTTCTGCCATTTCCTAATGTGAATGCTTCCTCCTAAAAAGTGGAAAAAACCCAACATTCAAGAGTTACAGTTCATCCATTTTTTTATTTATCAGCAATATTCCCTTCCCAATAGGAAATCAGTAATAAATCCCACAGGATACTGCAAATTTTATTCTGTAACTATTATGCCAGACAAACATAAGCAACAATTTGCTAATGTTATCTGCTAATCTTTTTCTCTTGAGCATTGCAGACCAAGGAGGGTTAATCCTCAGCCAGGAGTTCAAAAAGTAAACTTAAGATGAAATTACTGAAACTGATTCAAGAATGAAAAAGATGGAGTAGAATAGGCACAGATCACAGCACCCAAGTGCCTAATTATAAACTGTTTTGAATAATTAGGGAAATTAATTCTGAAGCATTTCCTGCGGCTGAGCAGGTTCCTCCTCTACAAACAGGACTCTCTTGCACAGGGAAGCCGGGCAGGAGGTGTAAGGCAGGGACCCACTGAGAAGGACGCTTCGCTCCAGCGCGACACTGGGCGACCCACCGAGAGGGCCACAACGCCTGCCGCTGCGTGCACAGCAACCACCTTTACCCAGGGGCCGGTCTGCCTCCGGCAGGATAACCGAAACCCGCCCGTCCGGACCCCTCGCGCGGCGTTAAGACAGGGGAAGGAGACCCGGAACCGGGACCGAGACTGGGACCGGAACCAAGACCAGGGCCAGAGAGCCATCCACACAGCACCCACCCCTCCTCGGTATCGGTAGCCCCACCTGGGCCGAGATGCTGGGGAGCCGGGTGGGAACAGGGACAGTCTGGGCCTGCCCCGCAACTGCGGGGCGGCCACGGGCCAGGCCCTGTCACCATAACAACCGCGCCCGCCACGCACCGCTCACCAGCGCGCGAGGGGGCCGCGCGCCGCCGGGCTGCTGCCACGGGACTCCCGCCACGTGACTCCCGCCACGTGATCCCTCCCCGCGAGCGGTCGCGCATGCGCACAGCCCAGGGTCTGGCGGGCGGTTAGCTGCGCGCGCTCGGCAGCAGCTGGTTAGTCTTCAGTGTCGGGGCTGCGGTTAGCGGCTGCGGGGCAGCTCTATTCGAGGTGTCCCAACCCCAGGCTTTGAGTAGTGGCAGCCGCGCTGTGTGTGGGGAAGAGGCGGACCCGGAATGAGGAGCGGCTGGGGGGCAGTGGGGTTGTTTAGCCTGGAAATAGGGGCCTCAAGGGAGACCTCGCTCCACAATGCGGAAAGCAGGTTGGAGCCAGGTGGGGGTTGGTCTCTTCTCCCAGGGAACAAACTATGGGACAAGAGGTAAACGGCCTTAAGCTGCACCAGGGGAGATTTAGATTGGACATGAGGAACAATGTCTTCCCCAAAAGTGTTGTCCAGCCCTGGAACAGGCTTCCCAGAGGGATGGTGGAGTCCCCATCCTTGGAGGGGCTGAAAAGCTGTGTAGATGTGGTGCTGAGGGACCTGGTTCAGTGGTGACCTGGCAGTGCTGGGTTAGCGTTGGACTTGATCTTAAAGGTCTCTTCCAACCGAAACGATTCTAAGGCGCCAGGCTCTCAGCTGCGGGGCAAGGCTCAGGTGGGCGCTGTGGAAGTGGCTGCCCTATGAGGAGGGGGAAGGCTGGGCTCTGGGGGGTGCTACACCACCCCTCTGCTTGTCTGTTTGCTTGGTACTGCAGCGATGTCCACGGATAGCAAACCAGCTGGCCGTGTAAAAATAATAAAAGTGAAGGGAAGATGACATTTTGTGTGGAACACCCATCCTGAAGTGAGTGATGAGCTTCGTCGTGAGGGACATAAATGACATTTTGTGTGGAACACCCATCCTTGAAATGAATGATGGGCTTCATAATGAGGGACATCTGAGATGGGTGAAAATTCATAGCTGTGGGAGGTGAGGCAGAGAGAGAATTTTCAGCTTGGAGGAATTGTTTTTGGCTCTGTAACAAACCCTTGATGTGGCCATGACTCATTTAACTGCCTGGGATTGCACAGTGCTCCTTACACAAGTTGTTAGCAGGGGTGATTGTCATCGTGCAGCTTGTCACCAGAGTTGGATACAGTGGAATTTAAAAAGCAAAAAGCACCCAAATTAAATGCAAAGCATCTTCACCAGTTAGAGGGAAAAATGTCCCTTTTTCTGTTCTGATACACATTACCAGTTGGAGCTTTACTCATCAACTCCATAACCATGCATGCAACTACAATGTAGCTATTTTTTTCTTATTCTGAGGTCAAATTATGAAGTGCTGCTGTCAAAGACAGAGGATCAAGACATTTTGGCTCCAGGAAGACGGACTGTCAGTAGAGAAGTCTGATTTTCAGCAGAGAGGTCAGTGAAGTCACTGAAGAAAAGCTGTAAAAATGCATCATTCTTATGGTATATATTGCTCCCATTTTACAAACAGACTCCTGAGACATGGGGAAGGCAGTGATGGTTATAAGGCCACACCAGAAGTGTAGCACAAAACTAAGGATACCAAACTAGGGGTTCTTGGGGTTGTTTCCTAGACATCCACTTTACATAGAAGCTACAGGGTGTTAATTGGTTTTGAATGGTAAGTGGCATACACAAGTGTTGAAGCTAAATCACAGAAGTCTCAGTTGAATTCCTGCCACCAAAGGACACAGCAATTCTCTGGTAACTTCAGGTTCATTCTTAGAGCTTAGAATCAGACAGTATCAAAGATGTCGCTCTAGTTCAAAATTCCTTCTGTCAAATCAAGTCTCATTTAAACAGAAGTGGAGTTCATCTGGGCTTGAGATATCTGTATTTGCTGATTGTGCAGACAGAGAGTCACAGAATCCCAGCATGGTGAGGGTTGGAAGGGACCTCTGGGGATCATCAAGTCTAACCCCCCTGCTAAAGCAGGGCACCCACAGCAGCTTGCCCAGGATTGCAATGGACAAGCAGGTCTGGAATCTCTCCAAGGAAGCAAACTCTACAATCTCTGTGGGCAGCCTGCTCCAGGGCTCCAGCACCCTCATGCCAAGGAACTTTTCCTTAACTTCAATAGAAACCTCCTGGGTTCCAGTTTGTGTCTGTTGCCCCTTGTCCTGTCTCTGGGCACCCCTGACAAGAGTCTGGCCCCATCCTCTTGCCCCCTTCTCTTTAGCTCTTGCTGAGCATTGCTCAGATCCCCTCTGGGGCTGCTCCTCTCCAGGCTCAACAGCCCCAGGGCTCTCAGCCTTCCCTCCTCACAGAGATGCTACAGGCCCCTCAGCATCTTTGTAGCCTCTGCTGGACTCTGTCCAGTAGTTCCTTGTCCTTCTTGAGCTGGGGAGCCCGGAATTGGACAAAGTACTCCAGATGTGGCCTCAGTAGGGCAGGAGAACCTTCCTCGACCTGCTGGCTGCAGTCTTCTTAATGCACCCCAGTAGACCATTTGCCTTCTGGGCCTTGAGGGCACATTCCTGGCTCATGGGGAACTTTTCCACCAGCACTCCCAGGCCCTTCTGTGCAGAGCTGCTTTCCAGCAGGTCCACCCCTCAGCTGTGCTGGTGCAGGGCATTATTGCTGCCCTGTTGCAGTACTCTACACTTGCCCTGGTTTGAACTTCATGAGGTTCTGCTCTGCCCAGCTCTCCAGCCTGCCCAGGTCACGTTCCTGTGGGACGTGTATTACAACAAGAAGTAGACAAAACACACCAAAGGTATAGGTCAGTTGCTTTCCTTCACCGTGGTGTTATCTTGGCACAGCCTTGAGAGGGAAACTGCAGCGTATGCCACTGAGTCAATTAACTCCATCACACTTGCTTCTTCATCTAAAGATCTGCTCCCATTTCTGATTATGAGTCCAATCTGTGCTTCAGGCAGAAATTTTGCTATCTGAAGGACAAGCTGCCTTTGGAATGAGTCATGCTTGGGCTTTTTGGGTTTTATTTTTTAGAATATTAATAATTGTACAGACACTTGCACAGATATCTGGATCTCCCTATTTTGTGATGAGACAGCAAATGACAGGGTGGCAGCTAAATGACTAGGCTGAAGCTTTGCAAAGCAAAGCCTGCAGATTAGAGTGAATCACAAAGCAGGCATGAGTCAGAATTGCTGTATCTCTGTCAAGAGTCAAGAAGAGAGTGACAAGAGTGACCTATGGGGAAGGACTAAAATAACTCAGGCTAGAAAAGGCCAAATGGGCAAAACAGACTGTTACAGACAGAGAGAAACAGAGTTTTGTGTGGCCACTGGAAAAGAATAGGAACAAGGAGAGAGAATTTTAACTAAGGCTTGTAGTGACAGGATGAGGGGGAATGGATTGAAGCTGGAAGAGGGGAGATTTGGGCTGGAGATTAGGAAGAAATTCTTTATAGTGAGGGTGGGGAGACCCTGGAACAGGTTGCCCAGGGAGGATGTGTCTGCCCCCTCGCTGGAAGTGTTCAAGGCCAGGTTGGATGAAGCAAGCTGGGCTGTGGGAGGTGTCCCTGCCCATGGCAGGAGGGTTGGAACTCGATGATCAATAAGGTCCCTTCCAACCCAAAGCATTTTAGTGTTCTATGATTCTATGGTTACTGCAAAATGATACTGTACCAGTGAGGGGAGGACAACCCTGGCATTACCTGGGAGGATTGTAGCCTGTCCATCACTAGGAATTTTAGGAGCAGTTTAAACAAACATCTTTCAGGAGAAATTCAAGTAAGTTAATCCTGCTTCGAGACAAGGGATTGCACTAAAAGCCCTGACAAAGCCTCTCAGGGGTGGTTTCAGGGTTTATCCTTCCAGGAGCTTTTCTGATCCCTCTGCAGTGCGGCAGAAAATGCAATGCTCCGTGCTGCCCTACGGAGGCTGAAGCCTGCAGCTCACCTTCAATCTGCCTTCAGTTTTCCCTTTCTGTTTTGCAGGCTTTCAGCTCAGGAATCTCCTGATGAGAACAGACTGCTTCATGTTGTCTCTGGCTTATTTGCTGCTTCGAAGCGGAGTGTTCAATTGCTCACTAATTCTTGATAGCTGAATTAGTCTGTTGCTCTTTATTGAATTTAAGGTCCAAACAGATGTCAGCTTTCTGGAAGGACTGACAGGAACCTCTTTTCCAAATTGTGATGAGAACAATTTGGTTGTAGCCCTTCAGTTCCAGAAATGCTTTGCTTCAAAATTTGACACAGTTGTCTCAGCTGCATGATTTTTAGTTGTCTGTGGCCTGTCAATGTCATTGAATCATAAAATGGCTTGAGTTGGAAGGGACCTTACAGATCATCTAATTCCAACTCCTCTGCCATGGTCAGGAGCACCTCCCACTAGACCAAGCTGCTGAGAGCCTCATCCAGGCTTTCAACACTTCAGGGATGAGGCATCAACAACTTCCATGGGCAACCTGTTCCAGTGTCTCAACACTCTCATAGTAAAAAACTTCTTCCTGATGTCTGATGTAAATCTACTCTGCTCTGGCTTCAAACCATTGCCCCTCACCCTATCACCACAGGCCCTTATAAACACTCCCTCTCCAGCTTTCCTGTAGTCCCTTTCAGGTACTGGAAGGCAGCTCTGAGGTCTCACTGGAGCCTTCTCTTCTCCAGGCTGACCAGCCCCAACTCTCTCAGCCTGTCCTCATAAGAGAGGTGCTCCACCCTCTGATCATCTTTGTGGCCCTCCCCTGGGCCCTCTCCAGCAGATTCATGTCCTGCTGTTTGCATTGCCGTCACCAGAACTTCCTAGAGCCTGGTCCCATTTGGGAGCCACACATAGCAGTCCCTCTGCACTAGCAATATGTCTTTCCATGGGGAATCTCCAAGCTTCTGCTCTGTGCTGTTACAGGATGTCTCAGTGCTGGGAGAGGAGCAGTTAAAACAGTCACAGTGGAGTGACTTGCCCTCAGCACCAGGCTTGTTAAACTCCTCCTGTAACATCCTTTAGGAGTATTTGCAGGCATCTACTGGGAGCCTTTCTATGGTTTTGTTGTGTTCTTCCACAGTAACAATCTTCTTGCAAACTTCATCTGGAATCATTTAGGTGAGACATTTCATTTATACCATAAGAGCTCATTTAATAGTACATGAAATAATATTCAACAGCTAATCTTAACTAATTATCATGCTGGGAAGATTCTAATGCCAGTAAAATGAAGTTGCCATCTGCAGGAAAGTGCTAGAATGTTCTGTTAGCCCAGGTGGTTGCTTTCTGAATGTTTGGGGACTTTTACAGGGAGTTGGGAAGTTGATTCCCAGTCCTATCCCAGCCAAAACATACAGGCCAGGTACTCTTAAAATACATATTTTACGTTCTTAGGCTTATTAAAAGAAAAAGAAATATCAGCCTGTCAAACTATTATAGCACTCTGAAGAAAGTCACTCATAAAACCATAAAAGGATGACCTATTCTTGTAGTGTCTTTAGGTAATTTGGGGTAACTTTAGCATAAAATCCCCTGAAATTTAATTCACCACAAGGTTCATTTCTGACTCTGGTTGCCACAGAACATTCCTGTACAGTTTTCTTACCCCATCCTAGTTGCAGTCAGCCAAAGAAATTTTTTTTACACTTCCTTTTCACCCAAGCTTGTTTCTTTCTCACAAGGTGATTTGAACAGTAGCTGGAGGATGGGCTGTAGTTATTTACATTATCCAGCTCCAGTTTCCTTGGACTGAGAGAAATTCCCATGGAAATTCTGGTTGCATTAACTTTGACAGAGATACAAGGCTGTTTTTGGAAACTTTAAAAAACCCTCAACAACTGGGGAATAGTTTCCCTTTTTATTAATGTGCAGTATCTTCATTTTGTTTATTAAAGAAATAAATCAAGGTTAGTTTCTGCTGAGCCTCAGATGATTTTCACAGGAGACAAAAAAAGACAAGGCAGACAAATATTGGCCAAGCATCAACCCAGTAAAAAAAAATCCCCAAACAGCAGAAATCCCAAGGTGGATGGCAATAAAGTGAATAGCATGAGAAAAGAGGATGTTAAAATTGAGCTTGTTGTTAGCATGCTTGCTCCAGACATGGAACATGAGGTTGTGTTTTTGGAGGTTAAACACTCCTTGATGAGGAGTTCTTGCAGAACCATTTGGTGCAGCTGACATCCCATCAGACCAGTCTCTCTCTGCAGACAATCACAGACTCATATCAGTTAGAAAAGACAAAGATCATCAAACCCAACCATTCTCTAACTCTACCAGTCTGGGGCTAAACTCTGTTCCCCAGCACCACCTCTCTGCATCTTTGAGACACCTCCAGGGATGGGGATTCAGCCACTATCCTGGGCAGCCTGTGCCAGAGAACCCTTCCAGGGAAGAAGTTTCTTCTAATATCCAGCCTAAACTTGCCTTCATGCAACTTGAGGACATTTCTTCTCATCCTATCACGTGTTACTAGGGAGAAGAGACTAACCCCCACCGTGCTCCAACCTCCTTTCAGGGAGTTGTAGAGATTGAGGTCTCTCCTCAGCCTCCTTTGCTTCAGGGTGAACAACCCCAGTTCCCTCAGCTGCTCCTCACCAGCCCTGTTCTCCAGACCCTTCCCCAGCTTCCTTGCCCTTCTCTGGACTCACTCCAGCACCTCAATACCTTTCTGTAAAGACACCACAGTACACAGTCTTTGTTGTGTCCTTATAGCTTCCTCTCGATGTGTATGGCAAAATTCACACCTTGGAAAATCTAAACAGTCATTTTCGTTGCATCAAGGCTTTCAGTACCTCCAAAATGATCACTTTCCTTCTCCTCATGGACACTAATGCAAAAGGTCTGAACTTGCAATTTCAAGGGAAATTAAGGGCACTTAGAACCTCTGATTTTTGCCCATCCCTTGTGCTCCCACATCAGATTAATTTACCTTTTGTGAAGAAACATTTGTTCCCTCATGGCTCATTAGTTTTTCTGCTTCATCAGCCACCCAGGTAAGTTAAGTGACCCACAGCTTTTGTTTTGACAAATTCTGACTCTTGTCACCTTCACCTCCTGCAATTAAGCAATGGGCCAGGCAGTGAAAAGCAAGGACAAAACTCTAGGCTCCAGAAAGATCATCAGCCAAAGTCCCTTTGAATTTGTTCTTTCTTTCCGTTGGGAAGAGGACTGTAATCATGAGATGCCTCCACTAGATGTCCATATTTCAGCAATTTTCCTTTATAATTTCAGTGAAGGTAGCTGCCAGCACATCCCAGTGCCACAATCCACTGAAAGATACAAATACAAGAGAGATTTTCATATTAGTGAAGTTGTGCCCCTGGCTTTTGGTCTAAAAAGACACCAAACCTAGTGCAAAACCCCTCAGAAAACACCTTTTGCTTCATACACCTTGTTCTCTCAGGAAAGGTCCTTTCAGGCTGTCAGACTTCTCAGGGATTGAATATTACCCCTCTGGATGTTTACAATATTCTAGTCTGAGGTGCCCCTGCCCATGGCAGGGTTGGAACTAGATGATCCTTGTGGTCCCTTCCAACCCTGACTGATTCTATGATTCTATGATCCTTGCTTTGCTCATTATTTTTTTCTCAATTATTATGGGCTTTGTATTCACTTGGAGGAATAAATATTTGCTTTGGAAGAAGCTTTCAAGATTCTTACTGTTTGACTGGGTTTGGGTTGGTTTGGGATTTTTTGGGATTTTGTTTTTGTTTTTTTCAGTTTGGCTTCTGTTTTTTCTGTGCATGTTTTCTGTTTGGAGTTCAGCTCTCTCTGTAAGTTCCAAACCTACTGGCTCAGATTTTTAGACATGCCTGCATAATTGTAAAATAATTGCTTTGCTCATTACATTTCTCTTCAAATATTGATGGCTAATATTTACCTTCTTTCTCTGGGTATCTAATGGGTGTTGGAAAGCACAGTTATGCTCATGTGCACGTAAGTAGGATAACTGAGCTTGTGTTCTTTTTACGCTCACAAATTTAAACAAGCTGAGTGTAGACAGCCTTTTGGCCTCGGTGTTCACTGACTGAAGATGCTTTTCTGCTTGCTGTAGAGGGGGTTGGACTAGATGACCTTTGGAGGTCCCTTCCAACCCAGGCCATTCCATGATTCCATTGTGATTGTATGATTTTGTGACTCTATGATTCTGTGATTCTATGATTCTGTGACTCTATGATTCCATGATTCTATGATTCTGTGACTCTCTGATTCTGAATCCATGATTCTGTGACTCTATGATTCCATGATTCTGTGATTCTGTGATTCTATGATTCTATGATTCTGAGACTCTATGATTCTGTGACTCTGTGATCCTGTGACTATGATTCTGATTCTATGATTCCATGATTCTGTGACTCTATGACTCTATGATTCTGTGACTCTATGATTCTGTGACTCTATGATTCCATGATTCTACAATTCTGTGACTCTGTGATTCTATGATTCCATGTTTCTGTGATTATGATTCTGTAACTCTGTGATTCTGTAACTCTATGATTCTATGATTCTGTGATTCTGTAATTCCATGATTCTATGATTCTGTGACTATGATTCTGATTCTGTGATTCTGTGACTCTATGACTCTGATTCTATGATTCCACGATTCTATGATTCCATGATTCTATGATTCTGTGACTATGATTCTATGATTCCATGATTCTAAGAGCAAGGTGCACACCATTTTAAACATGTGCTCATCTTCTGCCAAAGCAGTGTGTGTTGTGGTGTGGGAAATGCCAGGATACAACTCCAAATCTGTCTTTGTGTGTGTTAGCACTCTGCTCATCTGCCTCAGAAGATCAAGAGAGTCACTGCAGTGTCTTGGTGCTGGTGAGGCCACACCTCAAATACCACATTCAGTTCTGGGGCCCTCAGTCCAAGAAGGACATCAAGGTGCTGGAGCAGGTCAGAGAAGCACAATGAAGCTGATGAAGGGTCTGGAGGACAGGGCTGGTGAGAAGTAGCTGAGGGAACTGGGGTTGTTTAGCATGAAGAAAAGGAGGCTAAGGCGAGACCTCCCT
Organism: Indicator indicator; assembly: GCF_027791375.1. Classification (NCBI taxonomy): domain Eukaryota; kingdom Metazoa; phylum Chordata; class Aves; order Piciformes; family Indicatoridae; genus Indicator; species Indicator indicator. The sequence goes on along the minus strand of NC_072024.1, from coordinate 22,136,270 downwards.
CTCTATGGCTGCCTGGATGGAGGCAGGGGTCGGTCTCTTCTCCCTGCTAATGACTAATAAGTGACAGGACAAGAGGAAGCAGCCTCAGGTTTCACCAGAGGAGGTTTAGTTTGGATGGTACAAAGATTTCTTCCCCAAAATAGTGGTAAAGCCCTGGAAATACTCAAGAAACGTGTAGATGTGGTGCTGAAGGACATGGCTTGGTGGCAGGCTTGGCAGTGCTGGGTTACCAGTTGAACTCAAAGATCCTGGAGTTCTTTTCCAGCCTTAATGATTCTATGGTCTTATCTTTATCATTCCTCCCGACTTCCTCACTTACCTGTCATACTACAAACAGAGATACCAGTTTATGTCCCCTGTGACGGTTTGTGATTTGCATACCCAGCCACTGAAACCAGGTCAGAGCCCAGGGATTTTAGGTCAAGTATAGGGAATTCCAAGAAGCTGAAACGAAGGCCTTATTTAAGATTCCTGAATTCCTTTCTAGGAATAACCCAGGAGAGAGGCTTTTTTTCCACTGTTTTTCTTTTGGTTTCCCAGGCATTTTCAGTTTTGTTAAGTGGAAGGATGGAATACATTGCAGAGAATGCTATGTACCAGACCATCTCAAGGCAGCTGCCAGGCCCAGATGCAAACTAGGCACTAAGTGACTTCTAATTCCTATAGTGTTAACATCTACAACTGAATTGGTCTCCAACACTTTTACCTCATTTACAGCACTGAGGACACAGACTAGGCAAATTTTTTTTTTTTAATTCTTTGCTATGAGGGTAGTGGAACACTGGAACACCCAGGGAGGTGAACACAGACTAGGCTTTTTTTTTTCTTTTTTAATTCTTTACTATGAGGGTAGTGGAACACTGGAACACCCAGGGAGGTAGACAGAGACTAGACTTTTCTTTTCTTTTTTAATTCTTTACTATCAGGGTAGTGGAACACTGGAACACCCAGGGAGGTGGCTGGGGCCCCTTCCTTGGAGATATTCAAGGTGAGGCTGGACAGGACTCTGGGCAACCTGATCTAGTTGAGGATGTCCCTTCTGACTGTGGGGAGGTTGGACTGGATGAGCTTTTGAGGTCCCTTCCAGCCCAGACCATTCTATGATTCTATTCTAAAACACACTGAAATTTGGTGTCACTCCATTTATAGACTCATAGGTTGGAAAGACCTCTTAAGTTCATCAAGTCCAACCATGTCTGGTCCAGGAATGTGCTTAAACAGGGCTGTCTGCCTCTAAGCACGTGCACAATCCTCCTGCATTCAGCTGAAATGTGTCTCAAAGCTCATCCTAAATTCTCCCTAGGTTCCTGTGTCATAGCTGACAGAAGGACAAAATAACAAGCAAATCAAGACAAATCCCTACCTCATCACATTCTAAGAACCAAAATAAACCAAATAAATTGCTTGGTTGCCAAAAGAATATACATTTTGTTAAGCACAAATAAACCCCAGAACATCCTCTTATGGACTATATCCCAATCTTGACTATTTACTTTCCGCTTGTTTAATAACAGGAAAAAGGTTTGGAGCTCTTTTGTTGAGTTTTACATGTCAGCATCTTAATATTCCTATGGCATTCTGAAAACTTTTACCAGGAAAAGCATACCAGTGCCATGCCCTAGAGTAGGAAATGTTCTGTTTATTTTAAACGCATTGATGAGCACACTCTCAAAAGGCAAACAATTACCTATGGTAAAGCAAAGGAGCAACTCCTAATGGCTTGGTGTCTCATTTGTACTTCTTTATATAGTGCCTTGGCTCATTTGTCCCTGCCCTTCCTGTGTTCAGCTTGTTACTTCTCTCTGTACCTTTTGAACTCCAAGGCTAGATGAAATCCTTCTTCTTAAATTCTTTTTTAAAACAAAATTTTGTTTTCCCCACTACCTGTTGAGCTCTGCTGCTCTCAGTGCATCTAAGCCACAGTGAACAGTGGGCTGAAGGTTTGTCCTATATCTGTTGCTGGATCCATAGGACAAGGATTGTCCCTGGCATGAAGAAGTGGATCCCTACACTGAACTCTTGCTTTTTTTAAGTGCACAGCCCTTAGGCTAGACTCTGAGAGCATGGCAAGTAGCTTTCAGAGATTGTTAGACCTCTTACAGAAGTATTTCAACCTCTTTTCATAGAACCATAGAATGGTCCAGGCTGGAGGGGACCTCCAAAGCTCATCCAGTCTGACCTCCCTGCAGTCAGCAGGGGCATCCTCAAATAGATCAGGCTGCCCAGGGCCACGTTGAGTCTTACCTTGAATATCTCCATCCTCCACTAGATCAGGTTGCCCAGAGCCCTATTGAGCATCACTTTCAATATCTCCAGGGATGGGGCCTCAACCACCTCCCTGGGCAACCTGTTCCAGTGTTACACCTCCCTCATAGTGAAGAACTTGTTCCTAACATCCAATCTCAATCTGCTCTGCTCTAGTTTGAAGCCATTGCCCCTGGTCCTGTCCCTGCAGGCCTTTGCAAACAGTCTCTCTCCATCCTTCTCGTAGCCCCCTTCAGGTCCTGGCAGGTTGCTATTAGGTCTCCCTGGAGCCTTCTCTTCTCCAGGCTGAACACCCCCAGCTCCCTCAGCCTGTCCTCAGAGCAGAGCTGCTCCAACCCCCTGAGCATTTTTGTGGCCCTCTCCATCAGGTCCATGTCCTTCCTATACTGAAGGCTCCAGACCTGTACCTGTTCTATTGTGGCAACTGCAGTAAGTACAGCAAGTTTTGACCTAATCCTGTTTAAAAAGTAGGATAATTCTGCCACTGTGGGACAGAGCAGACTCTGTCAAACAGGGTAGTTCTCCTCACATAGTTAGAGCATGATGTGGGCTTGTTTAAACAGTGAGTAAGGTACAAACAGCTAGTGACTGCATTCCCTGCAGTTATAGCTGTGGGCACGGTAGTGTTTGAAAGGCAGGCTTCAGATTAAAACAAAACAAAACAAAAAAAAAAAGGAGAAAAGAAAGTAAATAACTCATAAAAGGAAGTGCAAACAGTAGGGAAATCTTGTTTCCATCTGTCAAGCTGTGTAAAGTCATACTGAAAAGAAAATTTAGCTTTAGGGAGGCTACTGGGGCTCTGACTTTGAGGATATCTTACTTGCGGTAGCTGGGGGAGGGTGAATGATCTTCTCTCAATTGTTCTGCATCTTCATTAACAGCCACAAAAGAGATGCAGGCACCAAGGTTTCAGAGGTAAATGTCAGGCTCAGAGACCCAGGCTTCATTGGTGCTGGGTTGCACTAGGTATAGTGTGGGCAGCAGGAGCACGGCAGTGATTGTTCCCCTGTGCTCAGCACTGGTGAGGCTACACCTTGAGTACTGGGTCCAGTTTTGGGGCCCTCACTACAAAAAAGACATTGAGATGCTGGAGCAGAGAAGGGCAATGAAGCTGGGGAAGGGTCTGGAGAACAGGGCTGGTGAGGAGCAGCTGAGGGAACTGGGGTTGTCTAGTCTGGAGAAAAGGAGGCTGAAGGGAGACCTTACTGCTCTCTATAACTTGATGATCTTAAAGGTCTTTCCCAGCTGAACGACTCTGTGACTCTATAATCATATCTACTTCCTGATTATTTTCCTAAAATGAGCTTCAGCAGAAATCTAGGACCGTTACATCTCTTTTTAAAATGGCTAATCTCACAGCCATGCTAATCTCAAGCAATGCTGTGGGTCTGAGGGAGTCACTGGGTCTAGGAAACACTTTTCACAACTCAGAGGCCTGTGCCCAGTTATCTCTAGAATGGGTAGGTCAGGCATGGGCTTTTAAACTGCATGCTAATATGGACATGGAATTCCGGCTGGAGTAGTCCTTACAGGAAGATACAAGGTCTGGGGTGGGTGTCAGGAGGATAGGGCCAGTATTTTTTCAGTGGTGCCAGTGACAGGATGAGAGGTAATGGACACAAACTTGAAAAAGGGAAGTTCCAGCTAACCATGAGGATGAAATTCTTTACATTAAGGATAGTGGAGCACTGGAACGTGCTGCCCAAAGTAGTAGTGTAGTGGAGTCAATGTCTCTGGAGTCACTTAAAGCCCACCTGGATGTTGTGATCCCAGGCAACCTGCTCTAGGTGAACCTGTTCTGGCAGGGGGGGTTGGACTTGGTGATTTCCAGAGGTTCTTTCCAGCCCCTGTCATTCTGTAATTCTGTGATTCTGTGTGAATTTAGATGTTGTTTAGTGGTGAGGTCACTGCTAAACCATATCCCTCAGCACCACATCTGCCATGTCATAGATGGCTTTGTTTTCATTGCTGAAAACACAGGCTTTTACACCTTGAAATAAATAACTGCAGGAACTACTTTGAAGTGACAAGAGAAGCCCAAACACTTTCTTTTTACCATGATGTAACTCTGCTGTTATCCAGGCCCACACTTGGAGCTGACCTTGGTGTGCTTAACTCAAGGCTAAATTGAAGCTCTTGATCTTCACTGTGCTTTTACCTCGGGATTGCTTCTGCACCTTAGTTGCCACAAAGCAAACCCTTACTCTACTCTTCTGCAAGGTTATTTTCACACATGATAAAATGTACAAGAAGCTGCAATTCTTTTGCTTCTTCCAGAGCAGGGACACATAGCCAGGCAGTATGGATGGCTGCATTAGAATGTGAACAGTCCTGTCATTGTGTTGCAGCTTGTTATGAAACCTGCTGTGCAATTCATCCCATGATTGGATTTCGTCTCACAAGGGAAGAAGATGATTAACAGGCCAATGACTGCAAGATGCTGGTTTTCAGGTTTGTGAAACAAAGAGAGACAAACCTGCAAACCATACACATGTAACGGAGTGTCCCAGCAAAACTACAGAGACAACCCTTTTCTCATGTCCTCTCCCTGGCAAGAGCAGGTAGAAATCACACACATGATTTCCTGATCTAAAATCTATTGGCTTCCATCATTTATCAGAGAACCAGAGAATTGTTTCAGTTGGAAAAGCTCTCTAAGATCATTGAGTCAAACCATCACCACCATGACCATTAAACCAGGTCCCAAAGTGCCATGGCCACAGGTTTCTTGAACTCTTCTAGGGGTGGTGACTCCACCACCTCCCTGGGCAGCCTGCTCCAATGCCTGACCACTCTTGCAGCAATGAAATTGTTCCTAATCTCCAGCCTAAACCTCCCCTGGCACAATTTTAGGCCATTTGCTCTTGTTCTATCTCCTGATACTAGGGAGAAGAGACCAACCCCCACCTCACTGTAACCTCCTTTCAGGGAGGTGTAGAGAGCAGTGAGGTCTTCCCCCAGCCTCCTTTTCTCCAAACTAAGCAACCCCATTTCCCTCAGCTGCTCCTCATAAGTTCTAGACCCTTCACCAGCTCATGGAAGTGATTTCCATCCTGTTGCATCCTGAAACGTGAGAGAAAAACGAGGAATAGTTGAATTGTTGAAGACCTTCAACCTGTCACAGATGCAAAACTCCACCCTATAGATGAGCATGTTCCATTCATTGTGTAATATCCACAAAGTCCTGCAGGAGAATCAGGATTGTTGGAACACCTTTAGGGCACTGGATTAAGTGTTTGGATCTCGGCTTAGGAAAATCACTTGTAGCTGAGAGCACCCTGCTGAGTACACCTCTGAGAAGGCTCATGTGCATGCTGATTGAAGTGGTTAAGCTCTGGAACATCTTACCCCATCAATTTGTTCTAGAGATGGTGATTGCATGAGTTGAATATGTAGGCTGCCTAGAACAATGGGATTGAACCTGCTGGTTTGCCACAGCATTGTCCACCTGGGGCGAACAGAGAATCCTTGTGTGCTGATACCTAGCACTTGGTTACCTGGGGAAGGGGAATAGAACCATATTGTGAAGGGGCAGACTGCAAGGCACAGGTGTTTCACAGCTGCACTTTGCATGGGTTCCTGTTACATGCAGGTTGCTGTCAGGGGGTAGCTGCACTTTAGGAGCCTAATTCTGCAGTGATATGAAGAGAAATTCATTACATCTACAGACCAGAGTCATCTAGTGGCCCCTGAACTTCACTGCTGATGGATGAAAACTTAATTCTCTTCAGCTATCAGCTATAAATTTCTTCCTAAGATGTAGACAGCATACCAGGAAGAAATTCTTTCCAGTGAGGGTGGTGAGACACTGGAACAGGTTGCTCAGGGAGGTTTTGGATGCCTCAGCCCTGGAGGTGTTCAAGGTCAGGTTGGAGGAGGCCTTGAAGCAGCTTGATCTAGTGGAAGGTGTCCCTGCCCAAGGCAGGGGGTTGGAGCTAGATGATGTTAAAAAGTCCCTTCCAACCTAAACCATTCTATGAATCTATGAATTTCTGTGCTTGCTTCTAAGGATTGTTACACTTCAAACCATGCATCCTTTCCTTGCTCAAGGGATGTTCAGCTTTCTGGGCTGCAAGAGCACACTGTTGGCTCATGGCCAGCGTTTCACCCACCAGCAACCCCAAGTCCTTCTCCTTAGGGCTGCTCTCCAGCCCTTCAGCCCCCAGCCTGTGTTGATTTTGGGGATTGTCCCATCCCAGGTGCAGGACCTTGCACTTGGCCTTATTGAACTTCATGAGGCTCACATGGTCCCACTTGAGCTTGTCCAGGTCCCTGGGCTGGGTCCCATCCCTTAGGCATGTCAACTGCACCACTCAGCTTGGTGTCATCTGCAAACCTCCATCCCAGTAGCTCTCTCTCATTAATACTAAGCAGTACTGGTCCCAGTACTCAGCTTGTAATAGCTACTTGTGCCTTGCCTCAGCCTTTTCTAGGCCAGAGACTGTTTTCAAATGTAGCCTTAGAGCAGCAAATTAGAATCTTCTTCCTGCTTGGATCCTTCACACAGCTTCAATACAAATTTTGGGGCAGTGTGGATAATGATTTAAAGATGGAGTTCCTCAGGGGGCAAGTCTCTCAGGTCCCAAATTAGTGACACTTTTGTAAAGTCCATATTACTAATCTATGGAATTTATGACAAAGGTGTTGAAATCACTTCACTTTTGCTGAGTCATTCCCCACCACCACTCTACCCTGGGGATGGGTGGGTGACCTCAGAAAGCCCCTTGCAGAAGTTCAGGGCACATAGTTGCCATCTGTACTGTGAAAAACACACTGAACTACACTGACCTCTCAACTCCAGTTCATGCTAAAGTTTGGACTTGATCCCTCACAGTGCTGCAAGCCCAAGGCTGCTACAGCCCCCTCCTTTTTGTGATCTGCTGTGACTCAGCTGCTAAGGTAGTGTGGTATTGACTAAATATCTCTATCACCACGAATTTATCTTGCCAGGAGAAGTTAAATGGTTACCTATTAAGAAGATTTTATAAGCATGCTATGCCAGAGCAAACATGAGTAAAAGCTGTTCTTAAACTATTTCTGTCTTCTGTTGGGAAACAAATTATTGAGGCTTGAAGGGGAAGGCTGCTTAATAAAAGGAAGGAGAGTTAAACACAGAGAGGTTTCAAAGGAACTCTGCTTTGCTGATTAAGTGCTTTCTGCAGAAATGCAACTAATGTTTCCTTTTTTTTTTTTTTTTCCTTTAAATTCTTAAATCAGGCCCAAGTGCCAGTAAATTACTCTCTTTACAGTGGGTGGAGGTTTATTTTTAGTCAGCAGGATAGTATAGATTAAGGCAGGAGGCTGAAAATCAAGGCTAAAACCATCTGCCACACACTTAACTCTTGGTGTCAACTCATTCATCTCAGCGTGGCTCGGTTTAACTTGCTCTTAGAGGTGACTTTCCAGCAGCCATCTGGAGAGGTGGGCACAAGCCAACCTCATGAGGTTCAACAAGACCAAGGGCAAGGTCCTGCAGCTGGGTCAAGGCAATCCCAAGCACAAATCCAGGCTGGGCAGGGACTGGCTGGAGAGCAGCCCTGAGGAGAGGGACTTGGGGGTGCTGGTGGATGAGAAGCTCAGCATGAGCCAGCAGTGAGTACTTGCAGCCCAGAGAGCCAAGCAGAGCCTGGGCTGCAGCAAGAGAAGTGTGGCCAGCAGGGCCAGGGAGGGGATTCTCCCCCTCTACTCCACTCTGCTGAGACCCCACCTGGAGTACTGTGTCCAGTTCTGGAGTCTCTGTTACAAGAGGGATCTGGACATGCTGGAAGGTGTCCAGAGAAGGGCCATGAGGATGAGCAGAGGGCTGAAGCTGCTCTGCTCTGGAGACAGACTGAGAGAGTTGGGGCTGTTCAGTCTGGAGAAGAGAAGGCTCTGAGGTGACCTTCTTGTGACCTTCCAGTATCTGAAGAGGGCTACAAGAAAGCTGGGGAGGGACTTTCTAGGACCTCAGGTAGTGACAGGACTGGGGGGAATGGAACAAAGCTGGAAGTGGGGAGATTCAGGCTGAACATAAGGTAGTTCTGCACCATGAGAGTGGTGAGACCCAGGCTAAACATCCCCAGCTCACCTAGGTCTCAGAAGTGCTGAAAGAGTGGATTGAGAAGCTGCCTGAGAAGCATACAAAACCTCTGGGAAATACACTGTTTGGGTTCACTTAAGTGCAAATCTACTCTGAAAACTGGAGTGCACACAGTGCTGCTCCTCCCATAGAGTCGTACTTTGTTCCTATCAGCTGATAGTTAAAAGCCCTTGAAAAGTTTGTTGGTTTTTTTTTCACTCCTCTTCATACTGTGCAGTTAACACAACTCCAAGTGAGTGAACTGCTGATTACAGTTCATCTTCTGGAACCTCAAACAGAATTGTTGACAGACTTGCACTCAGTTACACCTACACAAAGTCATTGTCAGTGGCAGGTGGGTCACTAGGGTGCAGTTTGCTGGTATCAGGCAGAGAGAGGATGAATTTGAAGGCCTAACCTGACCTCTTGAACTTTATACTTTTGGACACATGTAAGGAACCTGAAAGAATCTTCTCTTGTGTTCCAGAACCCAATCATTGAATTGTTTCAGTCGGAAATGACCTCTGAGATCATCCTGTCCAACCATTGTTTAACTCTGCCAATCTGATGCAAAACTGTGGCCCTCAGCACCACATCTCTGCATCTTTGAAACACCTCTAGGGATGGGGATTCAACCAGCTTCCTGGGCAGCCTGTGCCAGTGTTTGACAGCCCTTTCAGGGAAGAAGTTTCTTCTGATATCCAACCAAATCCTCTCCTGGTGTGACCAGGGGACATTTCCTCTCATTCCATCACTTGTTACTAGGAAAAAGAGACCAACACTCACCTCACTCCAACCTCCTTTCAGGGAGTCGTAGAGAGCAGTGAGATCTCCCCTCAGCCTCCTCTTCTCCAGGATGAACAACCCCACTCCCCTCAGCTGCTCCACACTGGCTCTCTTCTCCAGACCCTCCACCAACTTCCTTGTCCTTCTCTGGACTTGCTCCAGCACCTCGATGTCCTTCTTGTTGTGAGGGGCCCCAAACTGAACCCAGTACCCAGAGTGTGGCTTCACAGGCTGTGTTTGCCAGTCATGTAGTATGCAAAAGAATGTTTCTGCAGTGTCTGGAGATGGTTTAACTTCATATTCACAGAAATCTACATGCCTGTTGTCCTCAAACACATGGTAAAGGCGTGTACCAGCCCTTACTGCTTGCTGTGGAAATCATACAAAGTAAATACCACAGTATCACAGTGGCACAGTACATTAGAGGTTGGAAGGGACCTCCAGAGATCATCCTGTGCAACCCCCCTGCCAAAGCAGCATCACTTAGGATAGTCTGCACAGCAATGCATCCAGGTGGGGTTTGAATTTGTCCAGAGAAGGAGACTCCACAACCCCCCTGGGCAGCCTGCTCCAGGGCTCTGTCACCCTCACTGTAGAGAAGTTTCTCCTCATGTTGAGGTGAAACCTTCTATGTTCCAGTTTGTATCCATTGGTCCTTGTCTTACAGCAGCTGCATGTTGCTTTGACCCCAACTGCTGAACTCCCCTTAATGCAAGAATGATAAGATGGAAATAAGTCCTGGGAGAGCTACTTGTCATGGAGGGACACTCAATAATTCATACTCAACAGTTCACTCTGCTTAGAATTTCACTGCTTTTTAGAATCTGTTCCTTTTTTGCCCTCTAACACTATGGCCAGGCAGACAGTCTGGTTATGGTGTGCACCACCCAAAAGAGCCTGGCCCCCTCCCCTTGACCCCCACCCCTCAGCTATTGATAGACATTGATCAGATCCCCTCTCAGCCTTCTCTTCTCCAGACTAAACTAAACTCTCAGTCTCTCTTCACAGGGGAGGTGCTCAAATCCCCTAATCACCCTCATGGCTCTCTCTTGGACTCTCTCCAGCAGGTCTCTGTCTCTCTTCAACTGAGTAGCCCAAAACTGGACCATGGATTCCTGCAAAAATCTTGGGATTTGAGGATGCTGGATGTTGTTTTGCAGTCCTGGCGTGGTTATCCAACAACAGCCTGGTGCCAGTAATTAATGGCACATCTGGGGACTGCAGATGATTAACACAACTCACTGCAAGACTGCAGCAGGATTGCATCAATTCTTGCAATGGCTGTATGAATCCCTTGAGCCAGTGCTGTCTGATTAAAAAAAATGACTTGTGGCTGGATTTGAATGCTTGGAATAAATAAGGCAGCAACTGACTGTTATGCAAGGTCTGTATACTTTCCCCATAGCCTTCCACAAAAATGCCACATTTCTGACACCTTTCCAGCAGCCTATTTAGAGGCACCATGGCAGAGGCAAACAGGATGGGAGAGACCTTCTTGCTCTCTACAACTCCCTGAAAGGAGGTTGGAGAGAGGTTGAATCATAGTATCATAGAATCATAGAATCAAGAAGGCTGGAAGAGACCTCAAGGATCATCGAGTCCAACCTGTCACCCTAAACCTCATGACTATCTAAACCATGGCACCAAGTGCCACGTCCAATCCCCTCTTGAGGTTGGTCTCTTCTCCCTTGTAACAAGTGATGGGATGAGAGGAAATGTCCCCTGGTCGCACCAGGAGAGGATTTGGTTGGATATCAGAAGAAACTTCTTCCCTGAAAGGGCTGTCAAACACTGGCACAGGCTGCCCAGGAAGCTGGTTGAATCCCCATCCCTAGAGGTGTTTCAAAGATGCAGAGATGTGGTGCTGAGGGCCACAGTTTTGCATCAGATTGGCAGAGTTAAACAATGGTTGGACAGGATGATCTCAGAGGTCATTTCCGACTGAAACAATTCAATGATTGGGTTCTGGAACACAAGAGAAGATTCTTTCAGGTTCCTTACATGTGTCCAAAAGTATAAAGTTCAAGAGGTCAGGTTAGGCCTTCAAATTCATCCTCTCTCTGCCTGATACCAGCAAACTGCACCCTAGTGACCCACCTGCCACTGACAATGACTTTGTGTAGGTGTAACTGAGTGCAAGTCTGTCAACAATTCTGTTTGAGGTTCCAGAAGATGAACTGTAATCAGCAGTTCACTCACTTGGAGGTGTGTTTAGCCCTAGACTTGGTAGAGTTAGAGAATGGTTGGACTGGATGATCTTAAAATGTCTTTTCCAGCCAAAAAATGTCTATGGTTCTATGACTCTGTCAATATTTGGTCCTGTTCCCCATTCCAGCATGTGACTGGCATTCCCAGCATCCCTCTTTGCAACATGGAATGAAGCTCCTTCCACCCCACTTTGATAATGATAGAGAATAGAACTTTAAGACTTTAAGATAGAGAATAGTTATTTAAGACTTACTCTTTCTTATAATTCCTTTTAAAAAAAAGCCCTTTTAAAAGTAATTATTTCACCAAAAATTCATTTAAAAATGATTATGTATTCATGGGAATAGTTGCATCTATCTAAATGCAAATTTACTCCTTCATCCTCTCAAGGATCTGTAATACATATTTAAAATCTCCCTGAGCCTCCTTATTCCATAAGGAACATTCTGGTCTCTTAGGTAAGCAGCAGGAATTCAGAGAGGCTTTGTGCTGTGCACTCATGGTCTGTGTGCAGGTTGCAGCAAACTGGGAAGAGCCAGAATGTGGATTGAAGTCAAACTGCTCTTAGGGCACAGTGTAACTGTTCCTTCACCTCTGCAGCTTGGAAAGAGCTGTAATGGCAGAAGGTCAGACTCTGAACCATAGAAAAGGCCACTCCATGGCATCTGATAACATGGGAGTTCCTCTAACATCATGTTTTTAAGGCCAGGCTGGATGTGGCTCTGGGCAACCTGATCTAGTGTGAGGTGTCCCTGCCTGTGGCAGGGGGATTGGAACTAGATGATCCTTGGGGTCCTTTCCAACCCTGACAATTCTATGATTCTGTAGTTGTAGAGGGTCTGAGGACCATCATTTCTTTACATCACTGAGGAATTATTCTATCAATTGAAACATGAGAAGTATTGCTTGTTTCTGATTTTACAAGAGACACTGAAACAGAAGAGAGCTGAGATAAACTCATTCAAAATCACAGACTCACAGACTGGTTTGGTTTGGAAGGGACCTTAAAGATCAGCTAGTTCCAACCCCCTGTCATAGGCAAGGACACCTCCTACTAGAGCAGCTTGCTCAAGGCCCCATCTAACCAGGCTTGGAACACTTCCAGGCTTGGAGCCTCCACAAATTTTCTGGGCCACCTCTTCCAGTGCCTCACCACAGAGAAGGTGTGAAAGAAGAATGCAAAGTGCTGCATTTCTGCCAAAGCTGCAGCCTTTGCTGGAGCAATGGTCATGGTAGGCTGAGCAAAGACCTTAACTGCATGGCTTTAAGCTTCTTGTCAAGAGGTAATCCCTTTCTCAGCACACAACTGGTCTCTTCTCCCAGATAACTGGCAATAGGACAAGAGGAAACAGGCTTAAGTTTTGCAAGGGGAGGTTTAGCTTGGATATTAGGAACAACTTCTTGACTGAGAGAGTGGTGAGGCATTGGAGCACGCTGCCCAGGGAGGTGGTGTCCAGCAGGTCAAGGGAGGTTCTCCTCCCCCTCTACTCTGCCCCAGTGAGGCCCCACCTGGAATATTGCATTCAGTTCTGGGCTCCCCAGTTCAAGACAGACAGGGAGAGAGTCCAACAGAGGGCTACAAGGATGCTGAAGGGACTGCAGCACTGCCTGGAGAGGAGAGGCTGAGAGCCCTGGGGCTGTTTGGTGTGGAGAGGAGAAGACTGAGAGGGATCTGATCAATGTCTATCAGTATCTGAGGGCTGGGAGTCAGGAAGGAAGGGACAGGGACAGCCTCTGCTCAGCTGTGCCCTGTGACAGGACAAGGGGCAATGGACAGAAACTCCAGCACAGGAGGTTCCACCTCAACATGGGGAAGAACTTTACTGTAATGGTCCCAGAGCCCTGGAACAGGCTGCCCAGAGAGGTTGTGGAGTCTCCTTCTCTGCAGCCTTTCCAGCCCTCTCTGGATGTGTTCCTGTGTGACCTGTGCTGGATTCTCTGGTCCTGCTCAGGCAGGGGGATTGGACTGATGATCTCCTGAGGTCCCTTCCAACCCCTAACATCCTCTGATCCCGTGATCCTGTGACTACTGAAGCAGCCAGCTTACATGAGGTGTCTGAGGAAGGCCCTGGGAAGGGCCTTTTTACAAGGGCTTGTAGTGATAGGGCAAGGAGCAATGGCTTTGAGCTGGAAGAGGGAAGATTTAGACTGGAGATAAGAAATTCCTTCCAGTGAGGGTGGGGAGACACTGGAACAGGTTGCCCAGGGAGGTTGTGGATGCCCCCTCCCTGGAGCTGTTGGATGGGGCTATGAGCAACCTGGGCTAGTGGGACATGTCTCTACCTATGGCAGGGAGTTTGGAACTAGATGGTGTTTAAGGGCTCTTCCAACCCAAATCATTCTATGAAACTATGAAATCCTCCCCTTGATGCCAGCTCTGAAGCTGTGGATGGTTCCCATTCAGTACAATGGTTCCCATTCAGACTGTGCCACACAAACCAAGAAGGGTTTGGACCTGTGTCTGAGACCTCCAGTGCCAGCCTGGCTTCTCTGCTGCTGTCTCAAGTGCCATCTTTCCAGAGGCATGCAAGACAACTGCTGCAAGGCTAACTGTTGTTCAGATTATTTCTATCTCTTGTGTTTTAGTAAGAGTTTTAGGATTAGGAAGGATCATGGAGCTCATCACTGTAATTTAGACTTCTGCAGAGAGTATCCATGCAGATAATCACCCCACTGTATCTTCCACATACCAGAGCTTCAAGGCAAGCTCAACTGTTTAGTCTCTGCCATGCTGCTGCAAAGTTAAATAATGTCAGTGTGCACTGATGTCCTAATAAGTGCTTTATTGCCTATGATATAACCACTTCTGCTTGCACCACAGGGGCCCTAAGCTAGGGCTGCTAGCTGCTCTCTGAACAGTTCAGAGGTGTGAGCTGTGTTACTTTTTGGGGGTTTTTTTTTGAGGCAGCATGTTAATTAGAATTAGCTGATTCCAATTATCAGTGAAGAAAGGGGAGTGACTTCTTTCAGGAGCCTGCTGTATCTTATCTTTGTACAGCCAAAACAAAAAGGGGTGCCAAAGCTCTCTCCAGAGATACCCTCCTGCTATCTGTCTAGTGCCATTGAACAGAAGGATCCAATGTCATCAGGGTCTGACTTTGCCACACAGTACTTTGGTGGCATTGGCAGGATGTGGAACACAGTGGAAGCCAAAGGGGTTGATCATTTCCTCCCTGCTTGCAGCCACTTTTGGGAGGAGAATTTTCAATAGCAGTCAGTTCACATTGGCAATAAAACAAAGCAAGTCTGCTAGGAAGAAGGGAAGCTTCATTTGTGAGGGAACATAAAGGTGGACATAGTAAAATGAGTGTGGACACAGTAAAATGAGTGTGGACACAGTAAAGTGAGTGTTTTCACAGAAACACAGAATTACTGAGGCTGGGATAGACTTCTGAGATCATCAAGTCCAACCTATGACCTGACACCACCCCACCTACTAGACCACGGCACTAAACTATTTTAAAACTGGCTAGGATCCCTGTGAATATCATTAATTCTTGAGGGTGGGGGGTTCACATCAGTGGGCAGAATCTTTATTTCATGAAACCAGTGCTGCAACATTCACAAGCACAAAAGGAAGTGAAAGGGGTTACATGGACTGTTAGCCCACCCAGAATTGTTTGGTGCAGTAAAGCTTTTATTTAATCTATCTTTCATAGAACCATGGAATTGTCAGGGTTGGAAGGGACCTCAAGGCTCAGCCAGTTCCAACCCCCCTGCCATGGGCAGGGACACCTCACACTACAGCAGGTTGCTCACAGCCACATCCAGCCTGGCTGCAAAAACCTCCAGGGATGAGGCTTCCACCACCTCCCTGGGCACCCTGTTCCAGTCTCTCACCACCCTCATGGTTTAAAACTTCTTCCTAACATCCAATCTGAGTCTATCCACTTATAGTTTTGTTCCATTCCCCCCAGTCCTGTCACTACCTGAGATCCTAAAAAGTCCCTCCCCAGCTTTCTTGTAGCCCCCTTCAGATTCTGGAAGGCCACAAGAAGGTCTCCTCAGAGCTTCCTCTTCTCCAAACTGAACAGCTGTCAGTCTGTCTTCATAGGGGAGGTGCTCCAGCCCTCTGCTCATCCTTGTGGCCCTTCTCTGGACACCTTCCAGCCCCTCCAGATCCTTCTTGTAACAGAGGCTCCAGAACTGGACCCAGAGCTCCAGGTGTGGTCTGAGCAGAGTGGAGCAGAGGGGGAGAATCCCCTCCCTGGCCCTGCTGGCCACACTTCTCTTGCTGCAGCCCAGGCTCTGCTTGGCTCTCTGGGCTGCAAGTGCTCACTGCTGGCTCCTGTTGAGCTTCTCATCTCCCAGCACTCCCAAGTCCCTCTCCTCAGGGCTGCTCTCCAGCCAGTCACTACCCAGTCTGTATTGGTGCT
The DNA here is from genome assembly GCF_027791375.1 of Indicator indicator. Taxonomy (NCBI): domain Eukaryota; kingdom Metazoa; phylum Chordata; class Aves; order Piciformes; family Indicatoridae; genus Indicator; species Indicator indicator. The sequence continues at coordinate 22,120,577 of NC_072024.1, read as the reverse complement.
TAGGATTGCCTTGACCCAGCTGCAGGACCTTGCCCTTGGTCTTGTTGAACCTCATGAGGTTGTCATGGGCCCAGCTCTGCAGCCTGCCAGGGTCCCTCTGGATGGATCCCTTCCCTCCACTGTGTCAGGTGCACCAAACAGCTTGGTGTAGTTGGTGAACTTGCTGAGGGTGCACTCAATGCCACTGTCCATGGCACCAACAAAGATGTTAAACAAGACTGGTCCCAGTCTTTAGGCCTCTCCTGATCATTAATATCAAAAATGTCCTCAACTCTCTGGTGATCCTGAAGTAAATTCTTCCATTCTGTTAAAGCTGAAAGTCAAACAGAACTTGGAGTCTGAACTCAAAGGCCATCTGAGCCATCTCCTAGTCTGCCTTCATTCAATGTTGTAAAACTTCTTTCAAGGCTAGAAAGTCCATAGCAGCAGCAGCTGTATGTTGCTTTGACCCAAACTGCTGAACTCCCCTTAAAGCAAGAAGATAAGCTGAAAATAAATCCTGGGAGAGCTACTTGTCATGGAGGGACACTCAACAATTCACATTCAACAGTTTACTCTGCTTAGAATTTCACAGCTTTTTAGAATCTGTTCCTTTTTTGCCCTCTAACACTATGGCCAGGCAGACAGTCTGGTTATGGTGTGCATTGTCTAAGCATGTGGCCTTTGGTCTCCTTTACCCTTCCTGGCTCAGAGACTTTGATTCACTCTTCACATGACTGCAGAAAAGAAGAGAATTTTCAGAGGGAAGAGAGATGGATAGGGAAAAAGGGGAAAGAGGAGGGACATCAGTCAGGACTTCCCCTGCAATTTGCCACATTTGTACTCCCTCTACTCCTTACAGAATCCCAGCATGGTAGGGATTGGAAGGGACCTCTGGAGATCAGCCAGTCCAAGCCCTCTGCTAAAGCAGGGCACCCACAGCACTTTGCCCAGGATTACAATGGCCAGGGGGGGAGTTGGAATCTCTCCAGAGAAAGAGACTCCACAGCCTCTCAGGGCAGCCTGCTCCAGCAGTCTCCACAGAAATTTCTCCTTCTGTTCAGATGGAACCTCCTGGGCTCCAGTTTGTGCCCATTGTCCCTTGTCCTGTCACTGGGCACCACTGAAAAGAGTCTTGCCCCATCCTCTTGATATCCTTTAGCTCTTGCTGAGCATTGCTCAGATCTCCTTTGGGGCTGCTCTTCTCCAGGCTCAACACCCCCAGGGCTCTCAGCCTTTCCTCCTCACAGAGCTGCTCCAGGCCCCTCAGCATCTTTGTAACCTGCACTGGACTCTCTCCAGTAGTTTCCTGTCTCTCTTGCACTGGGGAGCCCAGAGGCAGACCCAGTACTGCAGGGCAGAGGGGCAGGAGGACCTCCCTTGAACCTGCTGCACTCTCCACTGGGATCTTCCCTAATTTTGAGAAATTCTTATACAAGTGAGAAAGACATCTCAGGAAGATTAAGGTAACTTTAAGGTCAATGCTAAATACCAGGAAAATTTTGCTCTTAAGATCCCAAGAATTGGAATTTAGCATGGAAGAGATATTTTCCCATTGTGGTCTTCCAGTTTTCCTTAACTTTTAACCCAAAGCTCTTTTGTGTGACAGTGTTCTCTTACTCCCAGCTGCATTTGCACACACTCTACCTTGTTTCCCTCCCCACATGAACGTGCTCTGAGCCCTTAGCCGACAAGATTCCATCACCATACTTCAGCCCCATCACTCCAAAGGCACTTGAAGGGCACCTGGGGCAAAGAGGCCACAAGAAGGTCTTCCCGTGGTGGAGCAGTGCCAGACATCTGCTGTCTGTGGGGCTTTGTCTGGTGCTGAGATGCCTTTTGCAGACACAGGCCCTATTGCAGCACTGCAGGCTCCTGTTGCATCAACCCAAGGTTTCAAAACATAAGCAAAGCAAACTTGGCCCCATATTATTTATTTATTGGATACTAATGCCTAGGAAAGCAGCAGCAGTACTGACAGCAAGAGGATTCCAAGCATCTGCCCTGAGCTTTAGATGACCCTAGGGAAAGCAAACCCCAATCCACATAGTTTCATTGCCACAGGGGTTTGTGGGCTGTGGAGGGGTGGGAATGTGGGCAAGCATATTTCTGGGGCTATAATTAATCCTACTTGGTGCCTGGGCGTGATTTATGTGCCCGCCTCAGCACTGTGGGGATAAAGGAGCTGTTAAACAGAGACATGGAGGTACATGGTTTGGAGGAAGAGGACTATCTCCTTACCAAACCAACATGTTGGAATGGCTCTCTTAAAATACAGTAGCATGCTGCCAAGAGCCATCCTTTAGTTTTCTACAGCCTGAGGACAAGGGGTAATGGATATAAACTACAGCACAGAAGGTTCCACCTCAACAGGAGAAGGAACTTCTTCACTGGGAGGGTCACAGAGCACTGGGACAGGCTGCCCAGAGGGGTTGTGGAGTCTCCTTCTGTGGAGACTTCCAGGACTCCTCTGGATGTGTTCCTGTGTGACCTGTGCTGGATTCTGTGATCCTGCTCTGGAAGGGGGGTTGGTCTGGAAGGTGTCCTGAGGTCCCTTCCAACCCCTAACATCCTGTGAGCCTGTGTGATCCTGTGATCTTTGGAGGTCCCTTCCAACCCCTAACATCCTGTGAGCCTGTGAGCCTGTGATCTTTGGAGGTCCCTTCCAACCCCTGACATCCTGTGATTCCGAGAGTGTCCCTAGAGTTTTCTGCCTGCTGAGATCCAGGATTCACTGAGAATTTGAATGGAAGGCTGCAGCAGAAATCAGAGTTTGCTAAATGAGACAAACTGGGGCTTCCAGATCTTGTGGCAATGGATGCAGCAGAAGCACACGATGGAGCAGAGCAGAACACTACTGGCAGTGTTTGCTCTGTTCTCCCAGAGGAGCATGAACCATTCTGCCACAACTTTAGCATAACCTAAGCCTTAGTTTGAGCACAACCTCTTTTGAAACGTGGTCATCTTTAATGACAACATTGAATATTCTGGGGGCCCCAACACAAGAAGGACACAGACACCTTGGAGGGGGTCCAGAGGAGGACCACAAAGATGATCAGAGGGCTGGAGCACCTCCCCTAAGGGACAGGCTGAGAGAGTTGGGGTTGTTCAGCCTGGAGAAGAGAAGGCTCTGGGGAGACCTTAGAGCTGCATTTCAGTATCTGAAAGCAACCTACAGACTGTTCAAAAGGGCTTGTAGTGATAGGATGAGGGGCAATGGTTTGAAACTGCAGCAGGGCAGATTTAGGTTGGACATAACGAGGAAGTTCTTCACAATGAGCATAGTGAAACACTGGAACAGGTTGCCCAGGGATGTGGTGGGTCCCATCACTGAAGACATTCAAGATCAACCTGGCTAGAGCCCTGAGCAATCTGTTCTAGTTGGGGATGTCCCTGCTCCCTGCAGGGGGGTTGGACAAGATGACCTGCGAGGTCATCAACCCAATGTAATCTGTGACTCTGTGATAATGTGAAGTTTTCCTGCATGAACTCTTAATTAAGGGACTCTTGATGAAGGGACTGGAGCATGTGCCCCATGAGGAGAGGCTGAGAGCCCTGGGGTGGTTTAGTCTGGAGAAGAGAAGACTGAGAGGGGATTTAATAAATGTTTCTAAATATCTGAGGGCTGGGGGTCAAAAGGCAGGGGACAGGCTCTGCTCAGTTGCACCCTGTGATAGGAGGACAAGGGGCAATGAATATAAACTACAGCACAGGAGGTTCCACCTCAACATGAGGAGGAACTTCTTCATTATGAAGGTCCCAGAGCACTGGAACAGGCTGCCCAGAGAGGTTGTGGAGTCTCCTTCTCGGGAGACTTTTCTCTGGAGACTTTCCAGACCCAACTGAATGCATTCCTGTGTGACCTGTGCTGGATTCTATGGTCCTGCTCTGGCAGGGGGGTTGGACTCAATGATCTTCACAGGTCTCTTCCAACCCCTAACATTCTGTGAGCCTGTGATTACAGGTTTGGAGCAGAGTGGATGGAGAGCTGCTTGGCAGGGAAGGACCTGGGAGTGCTGATTGATGGCTGGCTGATTGATGACTGGCCAGCAGTGTGCTCAGGTTGCCAAGAAGGCCAACAGCATCCTAGCCTGGATCAGGAACAGTGTGGCCAGCAGGACCAAGGAAGTGATTGTCCTCCTGTATTCAGTACTGGTGAGGCCACACAGTTTTGGACCCCTCACTACAGGGACACTTAGGTGCTGGAGCAGGTCCAGAGAAGGACAACTAAGCTGGTGAAGGGCCTTGACCACAAATCTTGTGAGGAACAGCTGAGCCAGCTGGGGTTGTTTGCTCTTCAGAAGAGGAGGCTGAGGGAAGACCTTATTGCCCTCTACAACTCCCTGAAAGGAGGTTGGAGTGAGGTGGGGTTGGTCTCTTCTCACATGCAGCAAGTGCCAGGACAAGAGGAAATGGCCTTAAGTTCTGTCAGGGGAGGTTCAGGTTGGATGTTAGGAAAAAAATTATTCACAGGAAGGGTTCTCAGGCATTGGAACAGGCTGTCCAGGGAGGTGGTGGAGTCACCATCCCTGGAGGTATTCAAAAGACATGTGGATGTAGTGTTGAGGGACATGGTTTAGTGGTGGTGGCTTAGAAGTAGTGGTAGGATTGTAAGCTCTAAGGGAGCAGTTGGACTTGATGATCTCAAAGGTCTCCTCCAACCTCTACACTTCTATGATTCTATGCAATGATTGTGTGACAGAATCCCAGATTCCCAGAATCCCTGTATGGTGGTGTTGGAAGGGACCTCTGGGTGTCATCCAGTCCAACCCCCCTGCTAAAGCAGGGCACCCAGAGCAGCTTGCCCAGGATCATGGTGCTTAGGTGGGTTTGGAATCTCTCCAGAGAGGGAGACTCCACAGCCTCTCTGGGCAGCCTGCTCCAGGGTAAGATGTTTTGCATTCTCTGTACTCGAGCTGCTGGGTGAAATGTGTAGGAAAGAGATTTGTCACTTGTCCCCCCACTTAGCACCCTGCCATCCCCACACATCACCTCATAGTTCAGGCTGCTCTCAGGTTAGTGACTGGAGTGCAGAGCTCCCCTGAGTTGCATGCACATAGATCTCATTTGCTCAGACAAGAAATGCTCCTGTTTCTTCTCCTTTGAAAGCTTGTAAATGGCTATCAAAGTGATCTGGCCAATATATAATTATCTATAATCTGCAGCAGCTCAGCTCTGCTCTTATCTGCAGCTACTGATAGACTCAATTTCAGGGTCCAGATTGGGTGCTAGTGCAAATGGCTGTGGTTCCCATGGGAGTCTGGTAGGCTGGGAAAGGCAGCACTGGCTCGGAGCATTTACAAAGGGCTTTCAGAAATAGCACTGTGCTGAATTACAACAATTCCAGAACTTAATCCTAATGTTAGGAAATAAGCTCATGCTAGCACTGCTGAGCCTTGCATCATGGAGCAGGAGCTGTTGTTGCTCCACACAAATGCTGTGTGTCTTGGAAAAGACTGCACTGAACACAAACCAACTCCCATGCACATCAGCAAAACCTCCTGAGCACTGCAGAGGAAATGCTACTTCTCCCAAGCAACTAGTGACAGAACAAGAAGGTAGGGCTTCAAGAAGTTAATTCTCCCAAGTAATTAGTGGTAGAACAAGGGGGAATGGTCTCAAGATGTTCCTTCTCCCAAGTAAATAGTGATAGAACAAGAGGGAATGGCCTCAAGATGTTCCTTCTCCCAAGTAAATAGTGATAGAACAAGAGGGAATGGCCTCAAGATGTTCCTTCTCCCAAGTAAATAGTGATAGAACAAGAGGGAATGGCCTCAAGATGTTCCTTCTCCCAAGTAAATAGTGATAGAACAAGAGGGAATGGCCTCAAGATGTTCCTTCTCCCAAGTAAATAGTGATAGAACAAGAGGGAATGGCCTCAAGATGTTCCTTCTCCCAGGTAATTAGGGATAGAACAAGAGGAAATGGCCTCAAGATGTTCCTTCTCCCAAGGAATTAGTGATAGAACAAGAAGGAATGGCCTCAAGCTGCACCAGGAGAGGATTAGCTTGGACACCAGGAACAATTTTTTTCATGGAAAGGGTTGTCAGGCCCTGGAGCAGGCTGCCCAGGTGGATTCTCCTTCTCTGGAGAGATTCCAAACCCACAGCTCCCTGGATGTGCTTAAAAGCTGTGTAGATGTGGTGCTTAGGGATGTGGCTTAGGGGTGCACTCGTAGAGTAGGGTTAATGGTTCTATGATTCTATGAAGTGTGGACAGTAGCTGTATGTGTTGCATGGCAGTTTACAGAAGACAAATGGAGTTTAGCTCTCCTCATGCAGAAAGGACCCAGCCAGTCAGTCAGTCAGTCAGTCAGGCCTGCTGGCAGTTATCTCAGCAAAGATAAGGAAGGAGTGGTTACAAACACTCTATGAACAAACCCTCCTAAAAGTGGCTTTCCAGGCTGGGGTCTGTAGGCATGAGGGACTTTAGAGACGGGTACTGGAAGCCTTGCTGCCAAGAATTTTACCCTTCTGTAGGCAAATCAGCTTTACATCTCCAGTGAGCTGACTTACCTTGAACATATAAATGGAGGAGGACATCGATGGGTGCAGCAGAACCCTGGTAGGGTCCCACAGATATCTTCAGAGCCTTGGAGGAATGTGGCAGAAGCAGCAGATGATGCAAGGTGTTGAGGCCATTCTGTTGAGACAGAAGAACAGTGAAGAGGTGATTGGGTACAGTCAGCATGGCTTCACCAAAGGCAAATCCTGCCTGACAAACCTGGTGGCCTTCTATGACAAGGTCACATAATTGATGGATAAGGAGCAAGCAACTGATGTCATTGACCTGGACCTGAGCAAAGCCTTCCACACTGTCCCACACCACATCCTGGTCTCCAAACTGGTGACACATGGGTTTGATGGGTGGACTACTAGATGGATAAAGAACTGGCTTGATGGCTGCACCCAAAGAGTGTCTGTCAATGGCTCCATGTCCCAATGGAGGCCAGGGACAAGTGGAGTCCCTCAGGGATCAGTCCTGGGACCAGGCTTGTTCAACATCTTTGTCTGTGCCATGGACAGAGGCATGGAGTGCACCCTCAGCAGGTTTGCTGCTGACACCAAGCTGTATGGTGCAGCAGACAGGCTGGAGGGAAGGGATCCATCCAGAGGGACCTGGACAGGCTGGAGGGAAGGGATCCATCCAGAGGGACCTGGGCAGGCTGGAGGGAAGGGATCCATCCAGAGGGACATGGACAGGCTTGGAGAGCTGGGCACAAGCCAACCTCAGGAGGTTCAACAAGACCAAGGGCAAGGTCCTGCAGCTGGGTCAAGGCAATCCCAAGGACAACTACAGGCTGGGCAGGGACTGGCTGGAGAGCAGCCCTGAGGAGAGAGACTTGGGGGTGCTGGGGGATGAGAAGCTCAGCAGGAGCCAGCAGTGAGCACTTGCAGCCCAGAGAGCCAAGCAGAGCCTGGGCTGCAGCAAGAGAAGTGTGGCCAGCAGGGCCAGGGAGGGGATTCTCCCCCTCTGCTCCACTCTGCTGAGACCACACCTGGAGTACTGCATCCAGTTCTGGAGCCTCTGTTCCAGGAAGGATCTGGAGGTGCTGGAAGGTGTCCAGAGAAGGGCCAGGAGGATGATCAGAGGGCTGAAGCTGCTTTGCTATGAGGACAGACTGAGAGAGTTTGGGCTATTCAGTTTGGATAAGACAAGGCTCTGAGGAGACCTTCTTGTGGCCTTCCAGAATCTGAAGGGGGCTCCAAGAAAGCTGGGGAGGGACTTTTTAGGGTATCAGGGAGTGATAGGAGTGGGGGGAATGGAATAAAGCTGGAAGTGGGAAGATTCAGGCTGGATGTGAGGAAGAAGTTCTTCCCCATGAGAGTGGTGAGAGCCTGGAATGGGTTGTGCAGGGAGGTGGTTGAGGCTCCATCCCTGGAGGTGTTTAAGGCCAGGCTGGATGAGGCTCTGGCCAGCCTGCTGTAGTGTGAGGTGTCCCTGGGCATGGCAGGGGGGTTGGAACTGGCTGAGCCTTGTGGTCCCTTCCAACCCTGACTGATTCTATGATTCTATAATTCTATGATCCTACCTCTGACATTTGTGAAAATGAACCAAAAGGCCTTCCTGTCTAATATCCCAAGCTCCTGGGTGGTTGTGAGTCAGGGTGTCATATCTGGTACTGTAGATAGCTAGAACCTCTCTGTAGCTGCCACTCACAAAGGAAGAACAAGAGACTTCTGCATATATGCCATGGTGGGACATGTGTAGCCATCCCCAGGACTAGGCTGGAGGTATGCCCTGTGTCTCCTCCATCATTTCAGGAACCTGTCTTCTGACAGTGCTGGCTCAAACTGAAGTTCTCTACCATGCAGGACCCTGCAATCTCCTGCCTTGGAACACTGATTGCAGAGAATGATGCTGGGTCAGAGGAAGTATGGATGACACAAGAAGTTTAAAATCAGTCAGGGAGGACAAGGAATGTCAGTGTCTCAGTGTTAAGAAGGACACTGAGGTACTGGAGCAAGTCCAAAGAAGGGCAACAAAGCTGGTGAAGGGTCTAGAGAACAGGGCTGGGGAGGAGCAGCTGAGGGGACTGGGGGTGTTTAGGAGCCTGAGAGGAGACCTTTTGGCTCTCTACGACTACCTGAAAGGAGCTGGGAGCCAGGTGGGGGTCGATCTCTTCTCCCAAGGAAAAAACAACAGGACAAGAGGAAATGGTCTCAATTTGTGCTAGTGGAAGTTTAGGTGAGACATGAGGAATAGTTTCTTCCCCAGAAGGGTTGTCAAGCCCTGGAACAGGCTGCCCAGGGCAGGAGTGGATTCCCACTCCTTGGAGGAGTTTAAAAGCCATGGAGACATGGTGCTGAGGGACATGGCTTAGTGGTGAACTTGGCAGTGCTGGGTTAACAGTTGGACTTGATGACTTTAAAGGTCTTTTCCAAGCAAAATGATTCTGTGATTCTATAATTTTGTGAAATTGGGACAAAGTACCAAATATTTCATGAAGCAAATGATCCTTTTCTCATTTTCATGAGCAGAAGAGTGATGTATAACCATAAGTTCTGTGGTACTCATCAGTGTTTGGAGAGGCTTTTCCTGTTTGGATGCAGCCTTCCTCTGATGTCAGGACAGCCTTTTCTCTCCTTGTGAGCAACCAGGCAAGGCCCCTGAAGCTCTGCTGACTAATGTGTGGGGAGAGGAGGTGCACAAATCACCTCTGTGGGCAGAGGAGGCAGGGAAGGAGTTCTCTTGCATCGCTGCGTTCCCCCCACGCCGGCTCACGGATGGAGTAGGCAGCAGAGCCTGTCTTCTAAGAAAATGACTCACCATGGCTTCTGCTCTCATCTGAAGATGTTCAGGCAGAAGAAAGAGCATGTGACCAGAGGCCACTTACAGCTGGGGATTTGGATTAAAAATTAAAAAAAAAAAAAGGAATGGGAACATTTGCCACTAAAATTCTCCATCCTTCAAGAGGCAGAAAAATTTCTACCGGGAAATAAAAGCAGAGTTTTGTTTTTCTTAAAAGTGCTTCTGTTTGACTGAGGTTTCTTTTTTTTTTTTTTCTCCTGACCTCAGGAATATTTTGATGGAGAGGAATCCTGCCTGATGAGTTTGGCTTAGGGAAGCAATCTGTGAAACAACACAATGTGTGAACTTTCTCTGGCTGGGAAGAATCATAGAATGGCCTGGGCTGGAAGGGACCTCCAAAGCTCATCCAGCCTGACCTCCCTGCAGTCAGCAGGGACATCCCCAACTAGATCAGGTTGCCCAGGGGCTTGTCGAGCCTCACCTTGAATATCTCCAGGGATGGGGCCTCAACCACCTCCTTGGGCAACCTGTTCCAGTGTTCCACCACCCTCATAGTGAAGAACTTGTTCCTAAGAGAGGATGTCATGGCTGTGAAGAGCCACCTGCACCTTCACTTCAGAACAAAGTAGACAAGCAATCAGATTGAAGTTCTTCACAGTAGAGATCATAGATTTGTAGAATCACAGATTCATGGAATGGTTAGGGTTGGAAGGGACCATCTAGTTCCAACCCCCCTGGCATTGGCAAGGACACCTTCCACCAGAACAGGTTGCTCAAGGTCTTATGCAGCCTGGTCTTGAACACCTCCAGGGAGGGGGCAGGCACAATCTCCCTGGGCAACCTGTTTCAGTGTCTCACCACCTTCACTGGAAAGAATTTCTTCCTAATCTCCAGTCTCAATCTCCCCTCTTCCATCTTAAAACCATTGCCCCTCATCCTGTCACTGCAAGCCCTTGAAAAAAAGACTGAGTGGGGTTGATATCCTACTGCCAAACAGGGTCAGAACAGAGAGAAAAGTTTACACTTCTGTTGTCTAGAACAAATGTTTGGGTTGTGTCCAAGCTGGGTTTTACAAGGAGATTATCTGCTTTGAGTTAATTGTCAGTCAGTTACCAGAGATGAAAAGCTCCTGTGTGGATACAAGGTCCAAGCAGCATTTTGCTCCTGGTGTTCGTTTTGTTTTACAGGTTCACAGATTCACCTCAAAGGTCATCTTCTCCAACATCCCTGCAGTGAGCAGGGAGAGCTCCAACTAGATCAGGCTTCCCAGGGACACATCAAGTCTGATCTTGGATGTCTTCAGGGAAGGGGCCTCGACCACCCCCCTGGGGTTCCTTCTCTGCTGGAGGAAGGTGCATTGCTGTATAGGTGACAGCAGCTCACATGTTGGAAACAACCATCAAGTTGCAGGGGGGGGGGGGAGGGTTGGTTGGCTTTTCTGGGAGGTTGTTAGTTGTTGTTTTGATAAAGCCCATTCTGCCTTGCTTATTTCAGAGCAGGCACAGGACCATGCCTGACCTTAGTAAAGACAGAGCTGCAGAGTGCAGTCAAAACCATAGGAGGAGGCCATTCTCCTCGCTGCCTGCTATCTGCCTGAGCACGCTGTTTGCTCTGCAGTTAATCACTCACCCGCTCCTCCTAGCTTGCCAGCTTCTCCAGGCCAGTGCTGAGTGGTTTGGTTTGATTCTGCTGGAGTTACACATTTACCCACTTGTGTATTCCCCAGCTGGAGTACTAATCAGCCATCAGTACAGCCTGTAAGTCCCAAAGTTCTCGGGCTGATAATTTCGTCACTCCTTTATCATCTGGCAGTGACCCAGTGCTATCAGTTTGGCAGCCAGTGGAGCAGGGCTGTTCTGCTTACAGATTGTCACTCCACTGTTTTGTCTATATGCCCAATCCTACAGAAAGCAGGCCAAGGAATTTTTGCTAAGTCAGCTCCAGCACTTGGGCTTTGCAGGGCTCTGTAAAAGCCACCAGTTCCCAGAGAGGAAACCCAAGAGTGCTCCGTGGCAGGGAACTGTGTGGAAGAGCTTGCCCAGGGAGGTGGTGATAGCCTCATCCCTGGACCTTTTTAAGGCCAGGCTGGATGTGGCTCTGACCAACCTGATGTAGTGTGAGGTGTCCCTGCTCATGGCAGGGAAAGTTGGAACTGGCTGATCCTTGAGGTCCCTTCCAACCCTAATGATTCTGTGATTTTATGTGGTTTAAATAAATTTAGTGAGAATTACTTAACCAGCTCATCAATCAAGAGGGGCAATGGTTTTAAATCAGAGAAGAGTCGATTTAGGTTGGACATTAGGAGGCAGAGGAGGCTCAGGGCAGACCTCATTGCTGTCTGCAACTACCTGAAGGGAGGCTGTAGCCAGGTGGGGGTTGGGCTCTTCTCCCAGGCACCCAGCAGCAGAAGGAGGGGACACAGTCTCAAGCTGTGCCAGGGGAGGTCTAGGCTGGATGTTAGAAGGAAGTTCTTCACAGAGAGAGAGATTTGCCATTGGGATGTGCTGCCCAGGGAGGTGGTGGAGTCACCATCCCTGGAGATGTTCAACAAGAGACTGGATGAGGCACTCAGTGCCATGGTCTGGTTGATTGGATAGGGCTGGGTGATAGGTTGGACTGGATGAGCTTGGAGGCCTCTTCCAACCTGGCTGATTCTATGGTTCTAAGTTTTTTACCACGAGGGTGGTGGAACACTGGAACAGGTTGCCCAGGGAGGCCCCACCCTTATTCAGGATCAGGCTCAATAGGGCTCTGGGCAACCTGATCTAATGGAGGATGTCCCTGCTGACTGCAGGGGGTTGGACTGGATGACCTCTGGAGGTCCTTTCCAACCCAAATCATTCTGTGATTTTATGAAAAAAAAAAAAAAACCAACAAGAGTAAGGTCTCATTTATAATCCTTTGTTGCTCTGGGTAGAATAAAAGGTTAGTGGATGGCAGGAAATTAAAATCCTATTTTATTTTCTCACCTGCTTCTTTCTATAATAGAATCATAGAATACATTGGGTTGGAAGGAACTCTCAAAGTCTTCTTTTCCAAACCCCTCTGCAGTCAGCAGGGACATCTTGAACTAGACCAGGTTGCTCAGGGCTCCATCAAGTTTGACTTTGAATGTCTTCAGAGGTGGGACCACCACTACATCTCTGGGCAGCCTGTTCCAGTGTTTCACTACCCTCATTGTGAAGAACTTCCTCCTAGTGTCCAACCTAAATCGGCCCTGCTCTAGTTTAAGAGAAGAATGATGCTAGAAAGGGCTGAGAGATCTTCTAAACCATTCTCCTTTTCCAAGCTAGGAGCTGAGAGGCTTCATCTGTTCCTAGTAGAGTGAAAGGGAACAAAATGGATGTTGGTGGCAGAAATACCTGAAAGAGTGACTGTTGTAGAGGAGCATTTCTGTATGGTTCCCCTTTTTCTGAATTAGGTTAATTACAGATCACAGGTCACACAGGAGCACATCCAGATGGGGCTTGGAAGTCTCCAGAGAAGGAGACTCCACAACCTCTCTGGGCAGCTTGTTCCAGTGCTCTGTGACCCTTGCAGTGAAGAAGTTCCTCCTCATGTTGAGGTGGAACCTCCTGTGCTGTAGTTTATATCCATTGCACCTTGTCCCATTTGAGGCTGCAACTGGGCAGAGCCTGTCCCCACAAACACACCAACCCTTAGTGTCAGGAGGTGCTGTTGCACAGTGGCAGGGGTAGGCAGGGCTCCTGCAACATCTCTGGAGTTTTTATGAGTGAATCTGTGAGCTGCACCTTCACCCAGGTAGGTAAACATACAGTTAGGCAGTTGGTTGTCTCTGAGGTGGGGTTTTGCAGGCTTTGCTGGCAGCTCCAGTGCTGAAAACACAGTTAGGAGTGAAATGGAAAAATCCCAGCACGTTGAAGGAAACACTTTGATGAAACACAATTAACTTGCAGCTCCTGTTACCACAGGCCAGTGATGAGGACATTGACAGGGTAAGCAGCTTCTGCAAGTGGATAAAGCTTTGCTAATGAGAACAGTGTGGCCAGATGTATAAAATAAGCATTTATCTCCTGGGAAGTCATCAAGAAGTGGCTCATTTAGAGGGAGAAGCACCGTGGCACTTGTTGCATTAGCAGCAGCACATCATGTACTGTGTGTTCCTCAAAGCCAACCTGTTACAGGTGTTCTGGATTTTCTGCTAAAGGAGCAGTTCCCCACATTTGAGTACTTGGACTGCACTTTGATGCAAAGTCTGCCTTGTAGATCTTTCTCTTTCTGTCCTTGGGTATACCCACTAAATGTTTGCACCTCACCCAGCCACAGTCTGCAAAGCTTGCTGCTTCTTCCAGCCCTGACTGCATATTAGCCCCGTGGCAAATGCAGTTGCCTGAGAGGGACAAACACTTTGCACTTGCAGCCCAGAAAGCCAATCACATCCTGGGCTGCAGCAAGAGAAGTATAGCCAGCAGGGTGAAGGAGGGGATTCTCCCCCTCTGCTCCACTCTGCTGAGACCCCACTTGGGGTACTGCATCCAATTCTGGAGCCTCTAGTACAGGAAAGATCTGGAGATGCTGGAATGTGTCCAGAGAAGGGCCATGAGGATGAGCAGAGGGCTGGAGCTGCTCTGCTCTGGAGACAGACTGAGAGAGTTGGGGCTGTTCAGTTTGGAGAAGAGAAGGCTCCAAGGAGACCTTCTTGTGGCCTTCCAATATCTGAAGGGGGCTCCAAGAAAGCTGGGGAGGGACTTTTGAGGGTGTCAGGGAGTGATAGAACTGGGGGGAATGGAGCAAAAGTAGAAGTGGCTAGACTCAGATTGGATGTTAGGAAGAAGTTCCTCCCCATGAGGGTGGTGAGAGACTGGCAGAGGTTGCCCAGGGAGGTGGTGGAAGCCTCATCCCTGGAGGTTTTTGCAGCCAGGCTGGATGTGGCTGTGAGCAACCTGCTGTGGTGTGAGGTGTCCCTGCCCATGGCAGGGGGGTTGGAACTGGCTGATCCTTGAGATCCCTTCCAACCCTGACAATTCTGTGATTCTAAGAAAGTATTTGATGGCTTGTTGCTTGTCCTCCAATAATAAACAGAATCACAGAATCAGCCAGGTTGGAAAAGACCTCAGAGGTCATCAAGTCCAACCTATCACCTAACACCTCCTGACAACTAAACCATAGATCTAAGTGCCACATCCAATCTTTTTTTTTAACACCTCTAGGGACAACGACTCCACCACCTCCCCAGGCAGCACATTCCATGGCCAATTACTCTTTCTCTGAAGACCTTTCTCCGCACCTCAAGCCTAAACTTCTCCTTTTTCCAGAACCCAGATTTCTTGTTCCTCAGGTTTCCTTTGCCTGACACAAAAGAATCTTCCAGGCAACCAGAAGCTCCACCAGGGGAGGTTTGGGCTGGATGTGAGGAAGAAATTCTTCCCAGAAAGAGAGATTGGCCATTGGAATGAGCTGTCAGGGGAAATGGTGGGGTCACAGTCCCTGGAAGTGTTTAAAAAGGGACTGGATGAGGCACTCAGTGCCATGGGTTAGTTATTAGATGGTGTTGGGTGGTAGGTTGGACTTGATGATCTTGGAGGTCTTTTCCAAACTTCTTGATTCTGTGATTCTGTGAATTGGTCCTGGTTACTTCACAAGTTTTGTGAATGTGAAAGTGAGAAAGAAAAGAGAAGACCACAGGAGGAAGAGGAAGAGAAACAGAAGAGTGGACTAATGGCATCAGCTTTGCTAGGCTCTATGGATATGTGAAACCGTTTACTTATAGTAACAAACTCCTTCGAGATTTCACAGAATTCCAGTGTGGTGGGGGTAGAAGGGACTTCTGGAGAGCATCTAGTCCTTGCTGGAGCAGGATCACACAGAATAAATCACAAAGGACTACCTCCAGGCAGGTTTTGAATGCCTTCAGAGATGGAGACACCACAAGCTCTCTGGGCAGCCTGCTGCAGGGCTCTGGCATCCTCACAGCAAAGAAGTTTTGACTCATGTTTAGGTGGAACTTTTCTGGGTTCCAGTTTGTGCCCACTGCCCCTTGTCCTGTCACTGGGCACCACTGAATAGAGTCTGGCTCCATCCTCTTGATATCCTTTAGCTCTTGCTGAGCATTGCTCAGATCCCCTCTGGGGCTGCTCTTCTCCAGGCTCAACACCCCCAGGGCTCTCAGCCTTTCCTCCTCACAGAGATGCTTCAGGCCCCTCAGCACCTTGGTAGCCTCTCCTGGACTCTCTTCAGTAGTTCCCTGTCTCATAAGCTGGGGAGCCCAGACCTGGACACAGTACTCCAGATGTAACCTCACTAGGGTGGAAGAGAGAGGCAGGAGAACCTCCCTTGACCATACTCTTCCTAGTGCATGCCAGGAGACCATTTACTGTTTGAGAGAGAATCCTTCTTTATATGACTGGAAGGAAGATGTGGGATGTCATAGTATTGTGAAGTGTTTTATAGGCTGTGGTTTGTCTCCTTTTTATTCAGCCATCTCAACTTCACATCCACAGCCTGTAGAAGGAGCAGCATCTCCAAAGTGCTCAGCCTGAAACAAGGATGTTTGCAGGGGACTAATGCCATGCTCAGCTCCTTGCTTTGTAGTAAGAGACTACTTGGGTGCTTGGATTTTAGACAGCCTTAAGTGAAGCTAGATGAAATCAAGCCACAGTGCACAGGCACTTTTTTGCCTTGTAGTCAGTAAACTAGCTAGAGGAGAGGAGCTAGGGGCAATATAGATATAAACTACAGCACAAGAGGTGCCACCTCAACTTGAGGAGGAACTTCTTCATTGTGAGGGTCACAGAGCACTGGAACAAGCTCCCCAGAGAGGTTGTGGAGTCTCCTTCTCTGGAGATTTTCAAGGCCCATCTGAATGTGCTCCTCTGTGACCTGAGCCAGATTGTATGGTCCTGCTCTGGCAGGGGGGTTGGACTGGAAGATCTCCTGAGGTCCCTTCCAACCCCTGACATCCTGTGATCCTGTGATCTGGAAGGAGCCAGAAATACATTCAAGAAAAAACAAACCAAACCAATCCAAACCAAACCAAAACCCAACCAACCCCACAACCAACCAAACCCCAAAACACTTATGGAAAGCTAAGGTAAAAACTCTGTACTTCGAGGGTGGCAGAGCACTGAGCCTGGCTTCCCAGAGAGGTTGTGGAGTCTCCTTCTCTGGAGGCATTCAAAACCTGCCTGGACATGATCCTGGGTGATTTACTCTTGGTGATCCTGCTCTTGCAGGGGGGTTGGACTAGGTGATCTCCAGAGGACCCTTCCAACCCCCTCCCACCCAACCCCTGTGTGATTCTGTGGCTCTTTGGTGTTCCTCAAGCATACTTTTTCCCTCCCTAATGAAGCCCCTGATAATTAGCCAAGCTATCTTCCCCCTGCCTTGTGTGAGAGGGTGGTTGTTTTTTTTCTCTGCAATTTTTGATCATAACTGTCCATTAACTCCTGAAATATCAGAGAGAACATTTGAAATAAAGACTAAATCTATTACTTCTCTAAAAGGAAAAGAATGTTATGAAAACAAACTGTGGGTTTTTAGGACTTTTTGCAATTTCCTGAGGTTTGTTCTTGAGCTGGGGAACAGCAAGTCCAGCCTCTCCAGCAGCAATTCGTGGGAACAGTGGACTGTGCACGAGAGGGTGGTTAGTGGAAGGCTGTTAGAGAGGGAGGGACAGATTCATACAATGGTCTGGGGTCAAAATGTCTTTTGAAAGAGTGCTGCTGTCTCTGAAGAACACCCTGGATTTGAAGCACCAGTTGTCAGGCAGTGGTGACAGAGAGAAGGGGTGAAATGCCATCAGGAAAAGAGTGGATGTGTCAGGGGCTGGTTTAGTGCTGGCTCAGGAGGATGGCTTTCCTCACCCATAAACAGGGGCTTCCTATGGACAGACATTCACACCCTGCATAGTCACAGAGTCACAGGAGGTTAGGGGCTGGAAGGGACCTTGACAGCTCATCCAGTCCAACCCCCTGCCAGAGCAGGAGCACCCAGAGCAGATCACACAGGAACACAGCCAGGTGGGGTTTGAATATCTCCAGAGAGGGAGACTCCACAACCCCCCTGGGCAGCCTCTGTCAGTATGTAAGTATAGAAGGGACTTGTGGAGTCTCCTTCTCTGGAGACTTTCAAAAGCTACCTGGATGCATTCCTGTGCAGACTACCCCTCTGGCAGGGGGGTTGGACCTGATGATCTCTTGAGGTCCCTTCCAACCTCTGCTCTACTGTGACACTGTGATAAGAAATGAATTTCCAGTGTAAGAAATGGATAAAGTGTTTTTCTCTGTATTTCAGGCAGCTCTCCTTCCCTGTCTCCCTTTTCAGGCATCTTAGGACCATGCCATCAGACTCAAGGCAAGGACATAAAACTGGTGGATGGTGGTGGTGAGAGTCAGTTGTCAGCCAAACAGATGTTTTGGCTGCTAGCAGTGCCTGCCTTTTTTAGCAACAGCCACACAATACTGCTGTGCATTGGGATCATGCTTTGCTTCATCCAGAAACTCAGTCCTGTGCAGCAATGCTACATAGCCAATTAGCCCACCCTTTGTAATCCCAATTTTGATTTTTTTTTTTCTCCTTGTACAGCTAAAGCCTCACACCTCTGCTCACTGAGCCTTACTCTCCTGATCCCAGACATTTACTCCAATATCTCAAGATCAGGCTGAGTTAAACTCTTTTGCTGCAGAATGCTCAAGTCACAGGATTGCAAATTTACACAACATGGTGGGGGTTGGAAGGGACCTCTGGGGATCGTTTAGTCCTTGCTGGAGCAGGGTCAGCCAGACTCAATCACACAGGAATACGCTCAGGCAGGTTTTCAATGCCTTCAGAGTTGGAGACACCACAAACTCTCTGGGCAGCCTGCTCCAGGGCTCCATCCAGCACTTCCACAGCGAAGAACTTTTGACTCCTGTTCAGATGGAACCTCCTGAGTTCCAATTTGTGCCCTTTGCTCCTTGTCCTGTCACTGGGCACCACTGAAAAGGGTCTGGCCCCATCCTGCTGCCCCCTGCCCTTTAGTTATTGATCAGCATCGAGAAGATCACGTCTCAGTCTTCACAGAATCCCAGCATGGTGGAGATGGAAGGCACCTCTGGAGATCATCCAGTCCAACCCCCCAGCTAAAGCAGGGGCACCCACAGCAGCTTGCCCAGAAGCACAGTGGCCAGAGAAGGAGACTCCACAACCTCTCTGGATAGCCTGCTCCTGGGCTTGAACACCCTCATAGCAAAGAAGTTTTTCCTTATGTTTAGGTGGAGAAGTCTTTGTGATGTGATTTAGAAATGTTCTGTGAGGTGTGTGTTTTATCTTAATCATTAAACAAAACTTCAAAGCAGACAGTACCCAGAGAAGCTGTCATCCCTCCCAGCTGGGGGGATTGCTTTCTCAGTCTGACAGCCAACCACTGAGAAATACTTTTCCCCTCCATTTGTGCACCCCTAATAGCATCACCTTCCAGTGCTTCACCAGCATCTTCCTGGGAGTGCTGCATTCAATTGTGCAAAGTCATCTCACAGCACATCTACTGCTTCCCTCTTGAGCCACCAGGCCAATTATTCTGTCAAAAGAGGAAAAGAAATTAAAGTGGTGTGATTTTTACTCTTGACAAGAGTATGTGGACTGCTTATTGTCTTGCTACTGGCTGGGTAGTCTGAGGTGGGCTGTTAGTTGAACAAATCAGCCACCTATTAGAGTATGTGAAGCTAGAATCATCCTGTAACTCTCCTGGTCCTTTCTTTTTCCTTCATTAGGCTAGAAAGAAAAAAAAAAAAGAAAGAAAGAAAGAAATTTGTCCTCCTTAAGCCCTTTGAGACCTCACTTCTCCATGATCCATGATAATCATGTAATGGTTCAGATTATTTCAGCTATTTCCTTCAATACTCCAGGGTAAATTTCCTTACAGCTTCCTAATTTGAATGCATCTAACCCAGCTGAACACATTTAACCTATTCTTCTCCTACTCTCTGTACTCCAGTTGGTTGCTCATTTTAATTATGCTGAGCATCTGCTGGGATTTCACCTTTCCCTGGGAAGACGTAAGCAAAGCAGACATTAAACAATGAATCTTCACTTTTGTCTCCTGTTATTTCCTCCTCTGCCCCTGGCAGTCCTGGACCTCTTGTGGTTACTTTTATTTTCATGTACAGAATCTTTTCTCATCCCCTTCTATGCCTCTTGCAAACTGTAGTTTTCTACTTTAATATTGTAACAGAATTAGGTCTTTTAGTGTGGAAAAGAGCAGCCTGAGGTGGGGGGGATCTCATAAATGCTGATCAATACTTCAAGGGTAGGTGCCAGGAGGATGGGGCCAGTCTTTTTTTGGTGGTGCCCAGTGACAGGACAAGAGGTAATGGACACAAACTTGCACATCAGAAGTCCCATCTAAACATGAGGAGGAACTTCTTTAATTTAAGGCTGCTGGAGCCCTGGAGCAGGCTGCCCAGAAAGGTGGTGGAGTCTCCATCTCATTCCAAACCCACCTGGATGTGTTCCTGTGTGACCTTCTCTAGATGAACCTTCCTTAGCAGAGGAGTTGGATGATCTCCAAAGGTCCCTCCCAACAACTACCATTCTGTGGTTCTGTGTTTGCTGTCTTGCATGGCACCACCAGATAAGAGACACCTGATTTTAGACCCAGTATAGCAGGGAAGAGGTGTCCTAGCCAAACCAGCTCCAGCCTGCTAACTGGATGCATTGTGGTGGTTAGAGAATGCACCATTAGATCGTTTCATGTGGGTTTCAAAACCAGCTACACTGCCCTGAGGTGATCCAGAGCAGTGCTTCTTCACACCTTCCCAGGCACCCCTGCTCTTCTGTGAGACCAGAGGAAGCAGCACAGGGAAGCACCAGGAGAGGAGGGGAAGTACCAGAGTTGCTCAGCTGCAAGCAAGCACACAGCTGGGGCAATTAAATCATCGAGGAGCAGTCCTAGCTTCCTTTCCTCTTGGTAAGTCAAATCTTCCTGGGGGTGTTTTGTAAGGTGGCCAGTGGATATTTTGCTTTGGAAAAAGAAACCTCGTTAGGAATAGTGCAGAAGATACTGGAAGAAGGGGGTGAGGAATAAGGTTTAGTGTGCAGCTGGCTTTCTGGATGTTCTCAGCTAATCACTCACCTGCCAGCCCAGTGCTCCAGCTCCCCCCATCAGAAACATCAGTTGTTCTGTTTGCTGAAAAACCACCCCTGGACTAACCTTCTCCAGTGGAGATAGAATCATAGAATCTCAGAATTGTTAGGGTTGGAAGGGACCTCAAGGATCATCCAGTTCCAACCCCCCTGCCATGGGCAGGGACACCTCACACTCCAGCAGGTTGCTCACAGCCACATCCAGCCTGGCTGCAAAAACCTCCAGGGATGAGGCTTCCACCACCTCCCTGGGCAACCTCTGCCAGTCTCTCACCACCCTCATGGGGAACAACTTCTTCCTAACATCCAATCTGAATCTAACCATTTCTAGATTTGTTCCATTCCCCTCAGTCCTATCACTCCCTGACACCCTAAAAAGTCCCTCTCCAGCTTTCTTGTAGCCCCCTTCAGATAGTGGAAGGCCACAAGAAGATCTCCTTAGAGCCTTCTCTTATCCAGACTGAACAATCCCAACTCCCTGTTATAGAACCATAGAATTGGTTCAGCTGCAAAAGACCTCTAAGATCATAGAATCATGGAACGGTCTGGGCTGGAAGGGACCTCCAAAGCTCATCCAGTCTGACCTCCCTGCAATCAGCAGGGACATCCTCAGCTAGATCAGGTTGCCCAGGGCCCTTTTGAGCCTTACCTTGAATATCTTCAGGTCTGGGCACCACCTCCCTGGGCAACCTGTTGCAGTGTTCCACCACCCTCATGGGGCAGAACTTGTTCCTAACATCCAATCTCAATCTGCTCTGCTCTAGTTTGAAGCCATTGCCCCTGGTCCTGTCCCTGCAGGCCTTTGCAAACAGTCTCTCTGCAGCCTTCTTGTAGGCCCCTTCAGGTCCTGGCAGGCTGCTATGAGGTCTCCCTGGAGCCTTCTCTTCTGCAGGCTGAACACCCCCAGCTCCCTCAGCCTGTCCTCAGAGCAGAGGTGCTCATTAAGTCCAACCATCAACCTAAGCCCACCTTGGCCATTAAACCATGTCCCAAAGTGCCATGCCCACAGGTTTCATGGACACCTCCAGGTGTCCTGCACAGTGCTGTAAAAGCAGGGAGCTGAGCATGGTCTGAGCAGAGCTGTGTGTTTTCTCTGGAGAAGGTGCAGTTTGGAGGCTGTGATTTTATCTCTGAATCCACCTCAGAAAGACATGTTCCAATGCCCAGTTACACATGCTGGAGTTGTAATCCATGGGGCAGCTGCTCAGCTCCAAGTCGAGCAGCAGCATTAACCACGCAGCTGGGGCAGTTTCTAAGACAATCAGAAGATCTCAGCATATGACACAGCCTTGTGTCCTGCAGCCCTGACATATGCAAAGTGCCTGCTGAGCTTGGTGTGTCAAAGCACTGGAGCAGCCTGCCCAGACTGGTTGTGGAGTCTCCTTCTCTGGAGACTTTCAAACCCCACCTGGATGCATTCCTGTGAGGACTACCCTGGGTGATGCTGCTCTGGATGATCTCTGAAGGTCCCTTCCACCCTCTAACATTCTATGATACTTGGAATAATTCATAGAGTCCTAGAATGGTTTGACTTGGAAGGGACCTTTAAGATCATCTAATTCCATGAGCAGGGACACCTCCCACCAGCCCAGGTTGCTCAAGGCCCCATCCAACCTGGCCTCAATCACCTCCAGGGAGGGGACAGCCACAAAATGACTTCACACCTATTTGCAAGAAGCTCTTTACCATGCAGCTACCAGAGTGCAATCCTGTTGCTCTGGATGTAAAGCAGACTGTACCCAGTGCCTGTGATTTAAGGCTTACCAGGCATGCCAAGAGTATCTTAGTTTACTCTTGGCAGTGGCCATTGCCTTTGTGTAACAACAGCCTTTAAAACCCTGTGAAGAAACATTGTCTGATCTGCAGCATGGGACTCATTCATTTTGTTGCTGTTGTCATTTTCCTGCAAATTAACCAAAAAAAAAAAAAAGAAAAAAAAAAAAAGTGAGTGCAAGACATGCTTCCAAGAATCTTCAGGGTACTTTGGAATGTCTTCTTGTCAAATCAAAACCCAACAGATTGGGTAATAGCTCCATCTCTGGCTTATTTAAGAGTTGTAAATAAATAATGTAAAGGAGAATGTTTGTTGTAGGTGTCTCCTAGACACACCACTGTCTGCCCCTATGCTAGCTCATAATGCAAGCTCACAAGGATTTCAAAACCAGTGCCTAAAGTTAGGCTCTTCAATCTGTGTTTAAGTACTCAGAGTGTTGCTTGTGGCTCAGCACTTCTTCACACCAGGCCTTGTGTTTGTTCTACTAAATGCAGATCAGAGAAGGATCAGGCAAAGCCAATGAGTTAAAGCATTCACCTGTGTGGGGACAGACAAAGGTCTTGAGGCACTGCACTGCCTTCCAGATGAGTGCTGGAACTTTCTGTGCCTGTTTATTTATGCAAAGTAGGAGGGGGTCCATCTGCAATAAAACTGGAAGAGGAACTGACTGCAAAGGCTGAGATTATCTGCCAGAGCCTGGAGAAAAGAAGGCTCCAGAGGAGACTTTAGAGCAGCCTTCCAGTACCTGAAGGTGGCCTACAAGAAAGCTGGAGAGGGACTTTTGACAAGGGCTTGGAGGAGAGATAATGGCTTTGAGCTGGAAGAGGGGAGGTTGAGATTGGAAATGAGGAAGAAATTCTTTGAGGGTGGTGAGACACTGGAACAGCTTGCCCAGGGAAATTGTGGATGCTCCCCCCGCCCCCCTGAAGTCTTCAAGGCCAGGTTGGATGAGGCCTTGAGCAACCTTGAAGTTGTCCCTGCCCATGGCAGGGGAGTTGGAGCTTGATGATGTTTAAGGTCACTTCCAACCCAAACCATTTTATGAATCTATGAAAACTGCCTTCCAGCACCATGGCTGAGGAGTGAGGGTCTGCAACTGCATTTCCATGTGAGCTTTTCTTGCTATAGTCCTGGAGTTTTTTGGTCTTGTCTCAGTTTTGTTCCAGTGCAGGCTAGAAACTCATCTTGTGGGCTGCATTTATGTTTGCTTTTGCAGACCTGCACTGCTGTTCTCAGCCCCACTGCAAGCAGTTTCAAAGGTCTTGATCACACATTCCTGCTCAGCAGGAAAACTGCTCTAAGTCCACACTTGCTCCTCACCAAAGCTGCTGGGGAGAAGGTTTGCTGCCTCATGCCTTGTGGAATTGGCAAGGTGCTCCTTCCTGAGATGCCTCAAGGTTGCCATTGACCTTGGGGTAGCTGCAGAAGGCAGGAACAGCTGGGTCTGCAGAGCTCCCATCCCCTGGCACAATGGTTTCTGGGGAAGGAAATGCTATTCTAATTTGCATCCTCAGTCTCTTGGCTGCAAACCAAACTATCATAACTCTGAGCAGGACAGGCACTCAGACCCAGCAAGGGCACAGGCCGGATGCAGGGAACAGGAACTGGGGACAATGGGAAGAATCCAGGGTGCAGCAGCAGCAGCAGCACTCTGTTTTGCACTGAAAGTCAGATCCTCCTGCAGCTGCTTCTCCATGGAATGAGAGGAACCAGGAAAACCAGCCAGGCACCTTCCTTTGTGCAGCAACAGCTCCTCTCTCCCTCTTGCTTGAAGAATGCCCACAACTGAGAGTGGAAGCCAGAGGATTCTTGCTGGTACAGAAGGAAATTTCTCAGCCACTGCAAACTGGGCAGTCCCCAGCCTAGCCCCAGGATGGCAGAGTGCTGGCAGGAGAACCACCTTGTGCTTGTTACTGGGCATGCAGGTCCTGCTTCTCAGTGGGCACTGATGGCACTGCCAATCTATTTTTAATTGGGTTTAATGGCTCATGGATTTTTTTAAGACAATTTGCATTTACTCTTCTTGGCAAACATCTGTTTGTTTTTTTGGTTTGTTGGGTTTTTTTGGGACAGGTATCCTCAATCTCCCACCTAGGATGGAATCCTGTTCACACTGGGTACTAACAGTACCCAGACCATGCCAATCTCCCACCTAGGATGGAATCCTGTTCACACTGGGTACTAACAGTACCCAGACCATGCCAATCTCCCACCTAGGATGGAATCCTGTTCACATTGGGTACTAGCAGTACCCAGACCATGCCAATCTCCCACCTAGGGTGGAATCCTGTTCACATTGGGTACTAGCAGTACCCAGACCATGCCAATCTCCCACCTAGGATGGAATCCTGTTCACACTGGGTACTAGCAGTACCCAGACCATGCCAATCTCCCACCTAGGATGGAATCCTGTTCACACTGGGTACTAGCAGTACCCAGACCATGCCAATCTCCCACCTAGGGTGGAATCCTGTTCACATTGGGTACTAGCAGTACCCAGACCATGCCAATCTCCCACCTAGGATGGAATCCTGTTCACACTGGGTACTAGCAGTACCCAGACCATGCCAATCTCCCACCTAGGGTGGAATCCTGTTCACATTGGTTACTAGCAGTACCCAGACCATGCCAATCTCCCACCTAGGATGGAATCCTGTTCACATTGGGTACTAGCAGTACCCAGACCATGCCAATCTCCCACCTAGGATGGAATCCTGTTCACACTGGGTACTAACAGTACCCAGACCATGCCAATCTCCCACCTAGGATGGAATCCTGTTCACACTGGGTACTAACAGTACCCAGACCATGCCAATCTCCCACCTAGGATGGAATCCTGTTCACATTGGGTACTAGCAGTACCCAGACCATGCCAATCTCCCACCTAGGATGGAATCCTGTTCACACTGGGTACTAACAGTACCCAGACCATACTAATCTCCCACCTAGGGTGGAATCCTGTTCACATTGGGTACTAGCAGTACCCAGACCATGCCAATCTCCCACCTAGGATGGAATCCTGTTCACATTGGGTACTAACAGTACCCAGACCATACTAATCTCCCACCTAGGATGGAATCCTGTTCACATTGGGTACTAACAGTACCCAGACCATACTAATCTCCCACCTAGGGTGGAATCCTGTTCACATTGGGTACTAACAGTACCCAGACCATACTAATCTCCCACCTAGGGTGGAATCCTGTTCACATTGGGTACTAGCAGTACCCAGACCATACTCCTCACTCACGAGCTGTGGGCAGGCTGGCTGTCTGCAGTGAGATGTGGAGCAGTTGGGGAAGCCCTGCACACAGTGCTACCAGCAAAGAGTGCCACAAGTTGAGATGTACTCCCCAAATCTGCTCTGGCCTGCTTGCAGAGTAGTTCTTTATACATGACTGAAGAGTGAGTGGTGATGGTCAGAAGCCTGAAACTGGTTATTGCATCTTCTCTGGAGGCCATGCTACAAGCAGTCCTGGTTCAAAGGTGATGCCCTGGGGGCTGTGCACTGGCAGAAGCACTTTTGTGAAGAGAAGCAGAAGTGAGCAGGGACAGGAATATTGTTAAAAGTGATATATCTGCAGTTGTTCTGCCTTGTGCCCTCTTCTTTCCTAGCAGACTCTAACCAATACTCTGGAGATGGATGGAAATGCAAGAAGGGATGGAAGATAAGGAAACATCCAACTGAGGCTGAAGACCTGATTCTAGTGGTGGGTGAACTGAGTGTGCCCAACTCTGAAACACTGAAGCCAACTGGCATAAAACAGTCCATGCTCCACCTGCAGTGCTGAGTCCAGCTCTGGAGCCCCAAGCACAAGAAGGACATGAAACAGTTGGAGCAGGGCCAGAAGAGGCCACAGCAGTGACAGGAGGAATGGAAGCTCCCTGCTGTGAGGCCAGGCTGACAAAGTTGGGGTTGTTAGAATGGAGAAGAGAAGGCTCCAGGGAGACCTTAAAGCAGCCTGGCAGCATTTGAAGGGGGCTACAGGAGAGCTGGGGAGGGACTTCTTACAAGGTTATGGAGTGACAGGATGAGAGGTGATGGCTTCAAACTGGAAGAAGATGGATTGAGATTAGACATTAGGAAGAAATTCTCCCCCAGGAAGGTCATGAGGCACTGGAAGAGGTTGCCGAGAGAAGCTGTGGAGGTTCCAAGCTTGGAATTGGTCAAAGCCAGGTTGGATGGGGCTTTGGGCAACCTGTTCTGATAGGTGTCCCTGCCTATGGGGGGAGGGTTGTTGATCCTTAAGTTCTCTAGATGATCCTTAAGTTCTCTAGATGATCCTTAAGTTCTCTAGATGATCCTTCAGTTCTCTAGATGATCCTTCAGTTCTCTTAGATGATCCTTCAGTTCTCTAGATGATCCTTCAGTTCTCTTAGATGATCCTTCAGTTCTCTTAGATGATCCTTCAGTTCTCTAGATGATCCTTCAGTTCTCTTAGATGATCCTTCAGTTCTCTAGATGATCCTTCAGTTCTCTTAGATGATCCTTCAGTTCTCTAGATGATCCTTCAGTTCTCTTAGATGATCCTTCAGTTCTCTTAGATGATCCTTCAGTTCTCTTAGATGATCCTTCAGTTCTCTAGATGATCCTTCAGTTCTCTAGATGATCCTTCAGTTCTCTAGATGATCCTTCAGTTCTCTTAGATGATCCTTCAGTTCTCTTAGATGATCCTTCAGTTCTCTAGATGATCCTTCAGTTCTCTAGATGATCCTTCAGTTCTCTTAGATGATCCTTCAGTTCTCTAGATGATCCTTCAGTTCTCTTAGATGATCCTTCAGTTCTCTAGATGATCCTTCAGTTCTCTAGATGATCCTTCAGTTCTCTTAGATGATCCTTCAGTTCTCTTAGATGATCCTTCAGTTCTCTAGATGATCCTTCAGTTCTCTTAGATGATCCTTCAGTTCTCTAGATGATCCTTCAGTTCTCTAGATGATCCTTCAGTTCTCTTAGATGATCCTTCAGTTCTCTAGATGATCCTTCAGTTCTCTAGATGATCCTTCAGTTCTCTTAGATGATCCTTCAGTTCTCTAGATGATCCTTCAGTTCTCTTAGATGATCCTTCAGTTCTCTTAGATGATCCTTCAGTTCTCTAGATGATCCTTCAGTTCTCTTAGATGATCCTTCAGTTCTCTTATATGATCCTTCAGTTCTCTAGATGATCCTTCAGTTCTCTTAGATGATCCTTCAGTTCTCTAGATGATCCTTCAGTTCTCTTAGATGATCCTTCAGTTCTCTAGATGATCCTTCAGTTCTCTTAGATGATCCTTCAGTTCTCTTAGATGATCCTTCAGTTCTCTGAGATGATCCTTCAGTTCTCTTAGATGATCCTTCAGTTCTCTAAGATGATCCTTCAGTTCTCTAGATGATCCTTCAGTTCTCTTAGATGATCCTTCAATTCTCTTAGATGATCCTTCAGTTCTCTAGATGATCCTTCAGTTCTCTTAGATGATCCTTCAGTTCTCTTAGATGATCCTTCAGTTCTCTTAGATGATCCTTCAGTTCTCTAGATGATCCTTCAGTTCTCTTAGATGATCCTTCAGTTCTCTTAGATGATCCTTCAGTTCTCTAGATGATCCTTCAGTTCTCTTAGATGATCCTTCAGTTCTCTTAGATGATCCTTCAGTTCTCTTAGATGATCCTTCAGTTCTCTTCCAACCCAAGCCAGTCTGTGCTTCTCTGATTCTATGTATCAAGGATTCAATGATTCTATAATTCTGTGATTCAAGGTGCTCAAGACCATTGTGTGGAACATTCCTTATGAAGCTTGCACTTGCAAGTCCAGTGAAGAAAAGAGGAAACTATTAACTGCTTGGTAAATTAATACCTTTTCACGTTTATTTCTTTTGCAGTTGTTAGTGGAGAGAGTTAAAATGTACCAAAGAAATTAGAAAAGGAAAATTAGGTTAGTGTGAGTTTCTTACCTGCACTTCTGGGGGGA
The DNA here is from genome assembly GCF_027791375.1 of Indicator indicator. Taxonomy (NCBI): domain Eukaryota; kingdom Metazoa; phylum Chordata; class Aves; order Piciformes; family Indicatoridae; genus Indicator; species Indicator indicator. The sequence continues at coordinate 22,092,548 of NC_072024.1, read as the reverse complement.
CTCTACACAAAGTGATCATTGCATTTATCATTGTCATGCAGAGGTCCAGAGCCTGCTTGGCAGTGGGATTCAGATCTGCTATAATATTATTAAAGATAATGGTTTCATGCCAAAATGAAATCACAGGGGATGAAATCCTAGAGTCATAGAATCAGAGAATTGTCAGGGTTGGGAGGGACCTCAAGGATCACCCAGTTCCAACCTCCCTGCCTGTGGCAGGGAGGTTGGAACTGGGTGATCCTTGAGGTCCCTCCCAACCCTGACAATTCTATGCCATGGGCAGGGACACCTCACAGTACTACATCAGGTTGCTCACAGCCACATCCAGCCTGGCCTTCCAAACCTCCAGGCGTGAGGCTTCCACCACCTGATGGACTTGAAAAACACAACAGGGTTGTGAAGCTGGTAGGTAGGAGGGATTTAGATAATGCAGGTCCTGAGGAGGGTACTTTGGCACTTTGGAGTAGAAATCCTCTAGTCATAAAGTGCTTGTTTTCTGGTGTAGCCAATTTTGGGGTCCTCAGAAGCATCCCCTTTAACTTGCTCTTAGCAGGAGGCTGTGAGGAGCTTACCTGCAAGGCACAGGAGGAGTGCAGTGCATTTCTACCTCGTGCTGCCACAGTCAGCTGCCATTATTTGAGGTTACACAGCTTCATCTGCATGTTATGAGGGAGGAAACAATGGGCTGTAAAGCAGCCACTTAGAATGTTGATGAGTAGCCTTGAGGTTGCCTCTTCACTGCTCTTCTGTTTGTACACAGCAGAGCTGTGTAACCTTAATTACCAGCAAGCCAGTTAACCAGGTTGTACAGAGTGTGACTGACAAACTTCTGAACCCAAGGGAAAAATGGCCAGATCTGACAGCCAGCCTCACACAGAGCAGCTGTTTGTGTTCAGAGAAGAATCACACTTGTATGGTATGACAGGAGCTAAGTGCTCCTGGGTTGGATTCCAGCAGCTCTCAACCAGACAAGATTTTGAGTTTACTGAAAGGGAATCATAGACTCATAGAATCATAGAATTGGTTCAGAATGGATGGGACCTCAAAGATCATCTGGTTCCAACCCCTTGCCCTGGGCAGGGACACCTCCCACTAGACCACATTCCTGGTGGCCCCAGCCAGCCTGGCTTTCAACACTTTCAAGCTTGGAACCTCCACAACTTCTCTGGGCAACCTCTTCCAGTGCCTCACCACCCTCCTGGGGAAGAATTTCTTCCTAATGTCTAATCTCAATCCATCTTCTTCCAGTTTGAGGCCACCACCCCTCATTCTGTCACTCCATAATTTTGTAAGTAGTCCCTCCCCAGCTCTCCTGTAGCCCCCTTCAAATGCTGCCAGGCTGCTCTAAGGTCTCCCTGGAGCTTTCTCTTCTCCATGCTGAACACCCCCAACTCTCTCAGCCTGGCCTCACAGCAGAGGGCTTCCAGCCTTCCCAGCACTGCTGTGGCCTCCTCTGGCCCTGCTCCAACAGCTCCATGCCTCTGCTGTGCTAAGGACTCCAGAGCTGGCCCCAGCACTGCAGGTTGGGTCTCAGCAGAACAGCGCAGAGGGGCAGAATCCCCTCCCTCCATCTGCTCCTAATGCTTCTGAGGAATCAGCCCAGGACATGGTTGTCTTTCTGGCCTGCAGGAAGTCCAATATGAAAGTCCAGTGTTCCTTGAAGCTGGCAGCAAGGCTCTTGTTTGCTTTATGGTAACAATACAGAGACCCCAAACACAGGTTTGCACCTTCAGCTTTGTGTGCAGAGTCTGGAAGCCCAAGAGCCTGCATCCCATTTTATCTTCCCTGTAGAGCCCAGCTGTTCTGTGTTTGATTGCCTAGCAGGCTGGAATTGATCTGGCAAGAAACCTGCTCTTGTAAAATGCAGAAAAATGTGAAAACCACGGAAAAAGGAAGTATAAAGATGCATGGAAATGTTCAGCTGAAGAGCTACTAGATCTTGTGATTACGTTTCAGCTGAGAGATAGTGATTGCAGGCTGAATTCATAGAATCACAGAACTGTCAGGGTTGGAAGGGACCTCAAGGATCATCCAGTTCCAACCCCCCTGCCATGGGCAGGGACACCTCACACTACAGCAGGTGGCTCACAGCCACATCCAGCCTGGCTGCAAAAACCTCCAGGGATGAGGCTTCCACCACCTCCCTGGGCAACCTCTGCCAGTGTCTCACCACCCTCATGGTGTAAAACTTCTTCCTAACATCCAATCTGAGTCTATCCACTTCTACTTTTGCTCCATTCCCCCCAGTCCTATCACTCCCTGATACCCTAAAAAGTCCCTCCCCAGCTTTCTTGTAGCCCCCTTCAGATAGTGGAAGGCCACAAGAAGGTCTCCTCAGAGCCTTGTCTTATCCAAACTGAATAGCCCAAACTCTCTCAGTCTGTCCTCATAGCAAAGCAGCTCCAGCCCTCTGCTCATCCTCATGGCCCTTCTCTGGACACCTTCCAGCACCTCCAGATCCTTCTTGTACTAGGGGCTCCAGAAGTGGATGCACTACTCCAGGTGGGGTCTCAGCAGAGTGGAGCAGAGGGGAGAATCCCCTCCCTTGACACAGTGCTAGGAGACTGGTGGCACATCAGGGGGGACAGCAGGATCCACCTGTGACTGCATGGCTCCAAGCACTCCTTTCCTTACCATGCAGTCTGCTGTGAGGCTGAGCTGTGAAGAGCTTTTGTGAGACAATCTTCTTTCTAACAGGACCTCTCCATATAAATATGGGATTTCAACAGCTTTGCATTTCTGTGTGGGTCTGCAAAGCCAAGAGTTTGGAACTCTGCCTCCATGCTTTGGGTCTGGATCATAGAATCATAAAGGTAGGCACAGACCCTTAAGATCATCAGATCCAACCATCAACCCAACTCCACCATGCCCACTAAGCCATATCCCAGAGTGCCATGTCTACAGTGTGGAACACCTCCAGGGTGATGACTCCACCACCTCTCTGGGCAGCCTGTCCCAGTGCCTGACCACTCTTGCAGGAAAGAAATTCTTCCTAAGATCCAACCTAAACCTCCCCTGGCACAACCTGAGGCCATTTCCTCTTGTCCTCATACAAAAGAAGAAGGAAGCCTAGCAACCAAAGAACAGCTGGGTTGGGGAGATTTCATTCAACAGTTCTCTAATAGCGCCCTAAATCCTTTTCCTTTTTCTTTTTTTTTTTTCTTTGGGTCTAGAACCCAAACCTTGCCCTTGCTCTCTGAGCCAACTCCTTTGCTCTGCTGGGATTTTTTTTTAATTATTTTTTATTCATTATAACTGGAAGCAGAGAGATCTCCTTTGCCAGCAAGCAGAGCTCCACAGAAACGATTTTATGAAGGGATCAATTGCAAAATCCCTCCTCGCTGCAAGGCTTTGCAGAATCAGATGCCCTCTGTCCTTCCTCCCAACCCCGAGCTCAGTGGCCAAAACTTACATCCAAAATTATTGCTGTAACGTTTTATAGTCACTGGGAAAAAAAAAAAATTAATCAATAACAAAAAGAAAGAAATCCATTTGGTCTTACAGAATGATGTGAAATGAATCTCTGGGCTCAAAAAGAAAAAAAAAATTAATAAAATAGAAGTCTATTAAAAGCAGCTCTTTTTTTCCCCTCCTTCCTCTCTCTCTCCCAGGCCCCTTTCACTCCCCTCCCCCCTCCTACCCCCCTCACCCCCCCAAAAAAATAAAGGATGTTTTGGAACAGCCTTTTCAGGAAACATTTCCCCAGCAAAATGCAGCATCATTTATAATATTTCAAGCTACATTTTTGTCGAGATGGCTTGGCAGGCTTCGCTTGCAAATCTGGCAGGATATGGCCAGCTGAGAGTTAGCACTAACAAACTGAGGAGATGCTGACACAACAGAATGCTTTAATCATCATTGCAGCAAGCAGGACAAGATCTTCCCCTGCACTGCCAGCTCTTCCCAGTGTGAGAACCAATGGTGCTGCAGATTTCTCCTTCCCTCCCCTGCCTCTGGAGAGTAGAGTTTTCCCTTGCTGTTTCCACTGAACTAAAACATCCTTGTTGGGTAACAGCAGCTCATGTAATGAGCAATGGATATCCCTCTTGGCCAAGGCTGTTGTGAAAATGCTGCCCATTCCAGCACGGTAAGGAAGCTTAATAATTAAAAAGCAAAGCCCTTAAACAATCTGTGTCTCAACACAAGGGCTATTTCCCTTTGCAGCTGGAGCCCTTCTTCTGCTTTACTCTCCCTGCCCTTTCCAAAAGCAGAGCTGGAAGTTCTAGGCAGTTAGCAAAATGAGAATTAGAAACCTGTGCCGTGTGGGAGATGAGGACTGATCTTAGCCATCTGCAGAAGTCTAGTGAGGTAAATCAACTTGCAAATCACATTTAAAAGAAGTCCTGAAGAATGTAACCCTGAAGATCATAGAACAGTTTGGGTTGGCTGGGACCCTAAAATCATCTTGTTGTAAATCCCCCCGCCATGGGCAGGGACACCTTCCACAAGCCCAGCTTGCTCAAGGCTTCATCCAACCTGGCCCTGAGCACCTCCAGGGAAGGAGCATCCACAACCTCCCTGGGCAACCTGTTCCAGTATCTCCCCACCCTCACCACAAAGAATTTCTTCTTCATCTCCAGTTTCAATCTCCCCTTTTCCAGCTCAAAGCCATTGTCCCTCATTCTATCACTACAACCCTTTCTCAAAAGTCCCTCCCCAGCTTTCTTGTATGTCTCCTTCAGGTACTGGAAGGCTGCTCTAAGGTCTTCCTGGGCCCTTCTCTTCCCCAAGGCTGAACAGACCCAGTTCTAATACACTGTCGTGAGCAGGGTTTGCCCGGAGAGTTCTGGCTGTATGATCTGGGTAAGCTACAGCACAGGGACTGGCTGCTTGCAATAATTTAGCACAGGATTTGATACATCAAATGAGAAAGACCTGGGTGATGGAAGAGGCTGTGAACTGAACTAAACATTCATATAGGGCAGCAGGTCAAGGAGGGTTCTCTTCCCACTCTGCTCTGCCCTAGTAAGGTCACATCTGGAGTACTGGGTCCAGTTCTGGGCTCCACAGTTCAAGAAAGTCAGGGAGAGAGTTCAGAGGAGGCTACAAAGATGCTGAGGGGCCTGGAGTGTCCTCTGTGAGGACAGAAGGCTGAGAGCCCTGGGGGTGTTGAGCCTGGAGAAGAGCAGCCCCAGAGGGGATCTGAGCAATGCTCAGCAAGAGCTAAAGGACCTGTGGGGGAGCTGGTAAGAGAAATGGGACCAGACTCTTGTCAGTGGTGCCCAGGGACAGGACATGGGGCAATGGGCACAATCTGGAACCCAGGAGGTTCCATCAGAACAGGAGGAGAAACTTCTTTGGTGTGAGGCTGCTGGAGCCCTGGAGCAGGCTGCCCAGAGAGGTTGTGGAGTCTCTTTCTCTGGAGAGATTCCAAACCCACCTGGACTTTGTGATCCTGGGCAAGCTGCTGTGGGTGCCCTGCTTTAGCAGGGGGGTTGGACTGGGTGATCTCCAGAGGTGCCTCCCACCCCCACCATGCTGGGATTGTGTGGTTTTGGGAACCTATTGTTGTCTAGATGCTGTTCACTGGCTTTGTTACACTAAACCATCTTGCAAACCCCAAGTGTCATGAGACAGTTGGCTGTTTCAAAGTGGAAATGTGACACTTGCTAAAAGGCAGCCTAAGCACTTGGGTTGAGTACTGAGCTGGGTGTCCTTGCCTGGGTCCTGACAGCCTGCAACTCACTTACTGCTCCCTCCCCTCATCTGCTTTGTCTTGCTGCTTGGAACAGTGCTGGTGTGTGTAAGGCCAAGTAGAGCAGGACTCTCTAATCTCATTTAGGAACTTTAGGTGCCTTGCATACAAAGCAGTGTGATTAGGATGTGTTTCCAAGTCCATCTTGGGAAGAAGAGTAGATATCTTCACAAGTGTGTTGCTCTTCTACAGAACACCAAGGTCCAGAGACTAGGACACCATGAACAGGGATACTCTGTTACAGTCCTGGAAACAGCAGATGGATTTGCCAGGTCTGAGGAATGTGCAGACATAGTACAGCTATGCTATCTCCATATCCCAAGCTCTGGCTGCTTGAACCTTTCTCCAACCCCACACTGAAACCTGAGAAAATATCTATCAGACAGAAGCTCACACAGAGGAGAAAGCCTGCTGAATTTACATGGCTTGAAAGTGTGTATTTAAAAGCTATCTAGGTCTGGTGCTCAAGGATATGGTGTGCTAATGGCCCTGAGAGAGTTAGTTTATGGTTGGGAGTTGATGATCTTTAAGGTCTTTTCCAGCCATAAGAAGGAGGGGACACAGTCTCAAGCTGTGCCAGGGGAGGTCTAGGCTGGATGTTAGGAGGAACAGAGAGAGAGATTTGCCATTGGGATGTGCTGCCCAGGGAGGTGGTGGAGTCACCATCCCTGGAGATGTTCAAGAAGAGACTGGATGAGGCTCTTAGTGCCATGGCCTGGTTGATTGGATAGGGCTGGGTAATAGGTTGGACTGGAGGATCTTGGAGGCCTCTTCCAACCTGGCTGATTCTATGATTCTGTGAGAGCAGGTGCTGGTGAAAGAGAAATGAGAAGTAGTGGCAATGCAGGTGGGTCAGAAGCTGAAAAACTTATATCTAAATATGACAGAATCACACAGACTCAGAGAACTCCTTCAGTTGGAAAAGACCTCTAAGATCATCATGTCCAACTCTCAACCTGAGACCACCGTGGCCATAAAACCATGTCTGGAGTGCCATGTCCATATCCTATGGATGTGTATTGGGGCAAATCTCCAAATGTCTGAACAAAAAGATAACAGAGAGCATCTACTTCTTACTGCCTGGAGTTCTCTCACCCACAGATGACTAGGAGTGCTTTGTGACTGGGGATGGTTTCTGGCTGGGGATGGTTTCTGGCTGGGGATGGTTTCTGGCTGGGGATGGTTTCTGGCTGGGGATGGTTTCTGGCTGGGGATGGTTTCTGGATGGGGATGGCTTCTGGATGGGGATGGCTTCTGGATGGGGATGGCTTCTGGATGGGGATGGCTTCTGGATGGGGATGGCTTCTGGATGGGGATGGTTTCTGGATGGGGATGGTTTCTGGCTGGGGATGGTTTCTGGATGGGGATGGTTTCTGGATGGGGATGGTTTCTGGATGGGGATGGCTTCTGGTTGGGGATGGTTTCTGGCTGGGGATGGTTTCTGGCTGGGGATGGTTTCTGGCTGGGGATGGTTTCTGGCTGGGGATGGCTTCTGGATGGGGATGGCTTCTGGATGGGGATGGCTTCTGGATGGGGATGGCTTCTGGATGGGGATGGCTTCTGGATGGGGATGGCTTCTGGATGGGGATGGTTTCTGGATGGGGATGGTTTCTGGATGGGGATGGTTTCTGGATGGGGATGGTTTCTGGATGGGGATGGTTTCTGGATGGGGATGGCTTCTGGTTGGGGATGGTTTCTATCTGGGGATGGTTTCTATCTGGGGATGGTTTCTGGTTTGTGTAGCTCTACTGTAAATGAATGTAGTCCCTGTCCTTGCCTGTGTGCACACACACATATATAATAATGATATTATTATATTATATTATTGAATCATAGAAGCATGGAATGGTCTGGCCCAGAAGGAACCTCCAAAGGTCATCCAGTCCAACCTCCCCACAGCCAGCAGGGACATCCTCAACTAGATCAGGTTGCCCAGAGCCCTGTCCAGCCTCACCTTGAATATCTCCAGGGAGGGGGCCCCACCCATCTCCCTGGGCAACTTGTTCCAGTGTTTCACCACCTTCATAGTAAAGAATTTGTTCCTAACACTCAATCTAAATCTGCTCTGCTCTAGTTTGAAGCCATTGCCCCTGGTCCTGTCCCTGCAGGCCTTTGCAAACAGTCTCTCTGCAGCTTTCTTGTAGCCCCCTTCAGGTCCTGGCAGGCTGCTATGAGGTCTCCCTGGAGCCTTCTCTTCTCCAGGCTGAACACCCCCAGCTCCCTCAGCCTGTCCTCAGAGCAGAGCTGCTCCAACCCCCTGATCATTTTTGTGTCCTCCTCTGGACCCTCTTCATCAGGTCCATGTCCTTCCTGTACTGAGGGCTCCAGAGGTCTCATCAGAGCAGAGGACAGTGGCAGAATCACCTCTCTGGCTCTGCTGGCAGCACTGCTTTTGATGCAGCCCAAGCTGTGCTTTGCCTTCTGTGCTGCAAGCTCACACTGCCTGCACATGTCCAGCTTCTCATCCACCAGCACCCCCAAATCCTTTTCCACTGGGCTGCTTATTGTTATGTTACGTTTATGTTTAGTTATGTTATGTTATGCTATGTTATGTTATATTATGTATGTTATGTTATGCTGTGCTATGCTATGCTAATGGTATGTTATGTTAATATTATAATATATTATCTCACCTGAAGCCTTGGAATCTCCTCCTTCCTTCCTTCCTTCCTTTTGTTGCTGGGTCAGTCACTGGCTACTGACTTCTCTGGAAGCCAGCGAGCAGTATTTAAGACTTGCTCCTTTGCCACTCTAATTTCATAGTTATCCTCTGCGGAGCAAAATAGAAACCCAGAAACTGCTTTTCCTGCAGTTCTCCATGTCCCAAGGCCTAGGTAGTGCTGCTCAGTGTGCCAGTGTATTGCTGGAGTCATCTAGCTGGAGACACACCTCTGCAGCTGATCTTTAACCACCTCAAGCAAGGCAGCTGGAGTGGGAGGGGCTTTAGATCAGGCCCAGAATTTTTTGCTCAAGCTTTGGAGAAAAACCTGAAGCATCTGATGGGTGTGTGATTGATCTGCTGATCCAGGAAGCTGCTTTGCTGGGATTTTTTTTTGTTGTTGTTCTTCCCTAATTTTCCTTTTTCTCCTTCTATAAATCTCTAAGCTGCAGCTTTGTGTTGCTGTGTGTTTACAAAGGTGATGCTCCCTCCTTTCAAGGGAAAGATATTACTTCTTCATTCAAAGGAAGAAGAACCATTAAATTGCACTCAAACTTCAGGACAGAGTTTACAATGGCAAATCAAATACTCATTCCTGATCTCCCAGGGCTTAACTGTACGAATGGTGGATTGAAAAGCAGGGCATGCATGGTAAAATACAAGGGCAGGGCAGGCCTGTGTAAAGCTTTGCAGCACAAGTCAGGGCAACAACCATCAGGAAGTTCATTTTTTAGGCTTGGGTGTTTTAGATTGCTGAAGGGCTGTCTGCCTTAGGAGGAGATTATGTTGGGAACACAGAGCTCAGCTGCTTCCTTTCACACAGTCAGTTACCTGCATTAGGAGAGTAAATAGTTTTTCCTTGCTGTGATTAAAACAGGCTCAGCTGCCCTTGTTATAAGAGTGGTGGGGCTGGAAATCTTGTCCTCTCATCTAAGTTTTCATTGGAGCTCACTCACAGCAATATATGCTCTAGAAGTGGTCACCAGTGAACTTTGTTTGAAGGCAATTTTTTTTTCCTGTTAAAAAGAGACCTCTTGGCTTCTACAAGAAACATTTTGATAACCAGCTGAGGCTTGACATGCTGAGGGGAAGATGCAGGTAGTTGCTGGATATGTGCAGGAATACCAAATGATCTTCCCTGGAGGTACCCATCTGAGGAGACCTCAGACTTCCTCTAGAAGCCTCTTCTTTGGTTGCTAACTAACAACAGGACAGTGGCCTCTGACTGCACTATGGGAGGTTTAGGTTGGATCTTAGGAAGAATTTCTTTCCTGCAAGAGTGGTCAGGCACTGGGACAGGCTGCCCAGGGAGGTGGTGGAGTCATCACCCTGGAGGTGTTCCACACTGTAGACATGGCACTCTGGGATATGGCTTAGTGGGCATGGTGGAGTTGGGTTGATGGTTGGATCTGATGATCTTAAAGGTCTGTGCCTACCTTTATGATTCTATGATCCAGACCCAAAGCATGGAGGCAGAGTTCCAAACTCTTGGCTTTGCAGACCCACACAGAAATGCAAAGCTGTTGAAATCCCATATTTATATGGAGAGGTCCTGTTAGAAAGAAGATTGTCTCACAAAAGCTCTTCACAGCTCAGCCTCACAGCAGACTGCATGGTAAGGAAAGGAGTGCTTGGAGCCATGCAGTCACAGGTGGATCCTGCTGTCCCCCCTGATGTGCCACCAGTCTCCTAGCACTGTGTCAAGGGAGGGGATTCTCCCCTCTGCTCCACTCTGCTGAGACCCCACCTGGAGTAGTGCATCCAGTTCTGGAGCCCCTAGTACAAGAAGGATCTGGAGGTGCTGGAAGGTGTCCAGAGAAGGGCCATGAGGATGAGCAGAGGGCTGAAGCTGCTCTGCTATGAGGACAGACTGAGAGAGTTTGGGCTATTCAGTTTGGATAAGAGAAGGCTCTGAGGAGACCTTCTTGTGGCCTTCCAGTATCTGAAGGGGGCTACAAGAAAGCTGGGGAAGAGCTGTTTAGAAGGGGTTGTGGAGATAGAAGAAGGGGCAATGGTTTGAAACTGGAGCGGGGTAGATTTAGGCTGGACATCGGGAGGAAGTTCTTCACAATGAGGGTGGAACAAGTTACCCAGAGATGCAATTGAGGCCCCATCCCTGGAGACATTCAGGATGAGACTTGATGTGTCCCTGGGCAGTCTGATCTAGTTGGAGGTGTCCCTGCTGATTGCAAGGGGGTTGGACAAGATGACCTTTGAGGGTCCCTTCCAACCCAAGGCAATCTGTGAAGACATGGCACTTTGGGTTTAGTGGTTATGGAGGTGTTGGATGGAAGGTTGGACTTGATGATCTTAGAGGTCTTTTCCTACTTAGTGATTGTATGATTCTGTGATTTACCTCTGGAAAAAAAAGTAGACTTGTGTAAAGTATAAGTCAGAATAAGAGTTCAGATGTTTTAAACCTGTGGAACTGTGCTGGCATCTCACTCAGCACATCATCTCTGGAGATGTTGCAGTGTTGTGAATGGATGACTGAGGAAGGACACTGAGACACAAGCAAAATGAAGCTCTACAAAGGCAGGCACATAGCAGCCGGTTCTGTTTCTGAGCTGTCAAACGGGTTTGAAGTAGCATTGAAGATCAAACCCCCAGTTGTTCATTTAGGGCACATGGCCCACCCTAACCAAAACTCCAGAGAGCCTGAAAAGATTGCTGTCTACTTTTAAACTCCCATTAGCAAGACTTGGTTTTGTTTGTTTGTTTTTAATAAATAAAGTCTCATAGAAACAAGGAAGTATTTACAATTGATGAAAATTCTGCATATAATTCACCAGAGAGAAAATGCTATTTTGGTTGGTTTTGGTTTTTTTTTTTTTTTTTGAGCAAATGTTTTCATATCCTCAGAACAGTCATTTGTTCTAAATTAGTACAGAGCAATTGTCCATTAAATGAGCATTTTCCCCTCAAGATCCATTCTTGTCAAACAAGCATTTTAGGCAAAGCCTCCTAACTGTGATGTAACCATTTAGAATCAGAACATTTCTGTGATTAGTAATTCACACACACACAAAAAAAAAAAAACAACAAATAAACAACAGCAACAACAAAAAAACCCCAAACCCAAAACAACCCCAAAACCAACCCCCAAGAAGACCATTTTCCATGGCTTGAGGGAAACACACTGAGTAACTATCAAAATGTAGTAGCAGACAGGCTGTAGGGTGAACAATATATTTTATTAGAGCAGCTTATACATTTGAAAGAAAAGTGTAGGCTTTGGGGCATCCAGTCCCTGCATCCCAGGGGAAGGATAACATCTGGTCCTGCAAAAGTGTCTCCTCTTTTGTCCTTAGACCATTGTGACAACCATTACACTATCACTCTCAGATTATGTGGGCTCTCTATGTCCACATTGGACTGAATCACAGAATCATATAGAATCACAGAATGGGAGGGGTTGGAAGGGGCCTCTGGAGATCATCCAGTCCAACCCCCCTGCCAAGATAGGTTCAGCTTGAGAAGGTCACACAGGAACATGTCCAGGTGGGTTTGGAATGTCTCCAGAGATGAAGACTCCACCACTTTGCTGGGCAGCCTGTTCCAGTGCTCCATTACCCTTAAAGAAGTTCCTCCTCACGTTTAGATGGAACTTCTGATGTTCAAGTTTGTGTCTGTTACCCCTTGTCCAGTCACAGGGCACCACCAAAAACTGGCCCCTGGCACCTACCCTTGAAGTACTGATCAACATTTATGAGATTCCCCCCCCCTCAATCTGCTCTTCTGCAGGCTAAAAAGACCCAATTCCCTCTGCTGCTGCTGAGCTGCCACTTCCAAAAATACTGCAATGAAGTCAAACTCAGCTCTTTCTTTGAGCTAATTTGCTGTCTGGGTGCACAAAGTAATGAACTTGATTTCTTTGTCAGTGCATCTCTTCCACCAGCCTTCTCTCAAGTGAATGTCGACATTACTTACATAAGAACGGGCCCTAGAATTTGTCTGTATTTAAAACTGATGCTGAACTCCCATTTCTAGCAAAGCCAGGGGGAAATTGGATTGGATAAGGAGTTGGACTGCAAAGGCAGGCTCAGAAGAATGTTTTTTTCCTGTGTGTTACTGTTGCAGGAATTCAGTGTTGGAGCTGGGCTCCTTCTCAGTGCCAGTTAATCTTTGTTATGTCCTCCCTACAGAAGAGGATGAACTCAGTGATTAAATAGAGGTTCTCCCATCTCTTGATAGGTGGCAAGCCTTCAAATGGCCAGTGGCCAAGTGGAAAGCAACTGAACAGAAGAAGAGAGAGAATATTGTCTTGTGAATTGTAAGCCCCACAAACTGGTGTGTGAGATCCCTGTCACAACCAGATGCCCAGCTTGGGGTGATGTGTCCAGCCTGGACTGTGCAGGGAATGTGCAGGCTGGAACATTAACCTGCAATACTCCCTTTGCTTTAGGGCAATCATCTGTGAGTTACCTGAAATGATCTCATTGTGAACCTGGTGAGGATCAAAGCTCTTCACTTCAGCCTCCTACTGACTTCATTCCAGTGCAATTTCACCTCTCAGCTGGAGACCTGAAGGCTGAATGATCCACTCTACATCTGCATGAAAGGAGGTTGAGGTGAAGCCTGTGCTGGCCTCTTCTCCCAAGTTACTAATGGCAGGACAAGAGGTAATGGCCTCAAACTGTGCCAGGGAAGGTTTAGGTTGGATATTAGGAAGAATTTCTTTCCTGAAAGAGTGGTCAGGCATTGGAACAGGCTGTCCAGGGAGGTGGTGGAGTCACCATCCCTGGGGGTGTTCAGGAAACCAGTAGATGTGGCACTCTGGGATGTAGCCTAGGGGCCATGGAGGCGTTGGGTAGAAGGTTGGACTTGATGATCTTGGAGATCTTTTCCAACCTGAATGATTCTATGATTCTATGATCCAATTCTCCAAACTTCCTGGTGCCTTACTGACCATAGAACAGAGGTTAGCTGAAAGAAGTGGCAGGAAACATTTTTAGGTGTAGAAAGCGTGAGCTTAAGGGTTGATTTTCATAGAATCATAGAATTGTTTTGGTTGGAAAAGACCTTCAAGGTCATCAAGTCCAACCATTAGTCCAACTTATTTGCCTCCCTCAGCCTCTTTATTGCATCATTTGCACCAACCTAGGAGTCAGGTCAGTTTATTCTTCCTGACAATCCAGCTTACTCACACAGACACTCACACTGCCTGCTGGCCCACTCCCCTGTCCCCACTGCCCTTGCCTCACCAAGGGTAAGGCACATGTTCTCCTACAAAAAGGAAAAGTAGCCACATGGAAGAAAATAAGGCCATGTGATTGAGGAGTGCTCCTGATTTCAATATGGGTGTTACAACTAGTGGCTTTTCCCCCCACAACGTTCCCTCTTGGGGCCCACCAGCTTGACTTTGTCAGGGGTCACAATCACAAGCTGTAAATGTGGGCAGGCTGAATGCCAGTCTAGGGGACCCTCAGAGCAGGACTGACACACCAAGAGAGGACAGTGTAAGTAAATTTACCTTCTGGTGAATTTATTCACTCTCTCATGTTTGGCTCCCTTAGGTGACATTGGAGGGCAACTTCTATAAGAAAATGAACAGTCTTTAACAGCAGTGAACATCTCCAAGTGTTCTTGTTCCCAGTGACCAACAGAGGAGGGTATCCATGACAGGTTTAGGTCTGAGTGGATGAATTCAGACCTCACTTTTGTTCAGAAGGAGCCACGTTCTTCCAACTTCCCAGCCCATTTTGGCATGGAAACATGCTGACCAATGCTAGTTCAGCAAATAATTTGGGAAGGTCTCAGGCCAAGTGGTTTGTATAAACCTATCCCAGGTGCAGACTCAGTGGAGTGCCTGAAAGCTTTCTCAGCACCAGTTGCTGTGGCATGTGCCTTGGAGGCCATGGCAGGAGCAGCTGCCTCCAAGTTGCATGAGCAGAGTAACCAAAAAGTCTCTGTTTCCTGAGAGTGAGGAGAGGTTCATATTCCTTACCCAATGGATTCCTGGAATGGCAATTTGGACCTAGTTCTTACTTACACCAAGAGCATTTCACAGAGCTCCATCAGTGTACAACAGGCAACAGGCACAGATCTCCTCAGCTCTGACATTTCTAACTCCTGCCTTCAGACTAATCTGTGATTCACTTTCACTGCTATTTTGCTGCTGCCTTGGGGGGGAAGCAAAAAAAAATCAAACATAATACTTCAAAAGTTTTCCTGGAATTGGGGTTTTGGGTTGTGGTTTGGTTTTTTTATTTTTTTTTTTTAAGGAGAAAGATTGGGGTTTGGTTTTTTTTAATTATTATTTTCCCAGTGGAGAATTTAACTGCAACTTGAGGGAAGCATCGATCCTGTCAGACAGGCAAGCTGAAGAAATAAGATAGGTAAAAAAAAAAACAAAACAAAAAAAAAAAACAAAAAAAAAACCCCAACCCAACAACACAACCCCAAATTAATTCTGAAAATACTGCCAACGATTTCATGAGATATAGATAGAGATATATATATATTTTAATATTAAAAGTAAATTGTAAATGTGTCTTTATAAACAATATGCATAAAATATATCTGCTATACTAAGCTCTCTCTCTCTCTTCCTCTCTCTTTAAATGCTGTTTCACAGTAATTTCTTAGGTATGCAAAGTTTTCCCTCCAAGAAATAGTGCAATCTGAAGAACATACATCATGTCAGCTGATCAGAGCTCCTGGGGTCCCTAATATAAGTCTTTGTAGATCTCCTGTAGGAGTGGATGCAGGCTCATGTCTGTCTCGGTTTTCTTTATGACTTGCAAGAGCTGCACGTGCTCTGTGACAATCTGTCTGAGGTCCGTCATTTTCTGAAGCAACTTTGCAAACAGCTGTGAGGATTCTGGATGGTTCAGCTTTAGCTGGAGCTCCAAGGCTTGCAACAGGTTGTCTTGGATGTCTTCAATGGGCTTCACATTTAACAAACCTGGGCGATCTGGGAGGGAAAGTAAAGGCAAGTTGTGAGGAGTATGGAAACATCAACCAGCTCTGGTCATAGAATCATAGAGTTGTTTTGCTTGGAAAAGACTTCTAAGGTCATTGAGTCCAACCATCAGCCTAAGACCACCATGGCAACCATCAGCCTAAGACCACCATGGCCATCAGACCATGTCCTGAAGTGCCAGGGCCACAGGTTTCTTGAACACCCCGGGACGGTGCGTTCATCACCTCCCCGGGCAGTCTGTTCCAATCCTTGACCACTCTTGTAGGAAAGAAATTTTTCCCAATATCCAACCTAGACCTCCCCTGGCACAGCTTGAGGCAATTTCCCATTGTTCTATCAGCTGATCCTAGGGACCAACCCCCACCTCACTGCAGTTTCCTGGCAGGGAGTTGTAGAGAGCAATGAGGTCTCCCCTCAGCCTCCTTTTCTCTGGAGTGAACACCCCCAGGTCCCTCAGCTGCTTCTCACCAGCCCTGTTCTCCAGTCCCTTCACCAGCTTCATTGCCCTTCTCGGGACCTGTTCCAGCACCTCAATGTCCTTCTTGTAGTGAGGGGCCTAAAACTGAACCCAGTCTTTAAGGTGTGGCCTCACCAGTGCTGAAAATTCCTTAAAGGTTTCATAGGATATTGAATGGCACTTCCTGAGAACAGTTTGACCATTCCTTGATGTACTTATTGGGAAGATTTTACTAGAATGTTCTCAGTTTTAGATCTAGTTTCAGAAACAGTTCAAACATTTGTGTGGTGCAGATAAGGGGAGAGGTTTGTACGATACTACAGGGCTTGCTCCACAGTAAACTGGGAGTAAACAGGGAGTAAACAGGGAGTGTTTATAGAGAAGTGGGAGATCTGTTAGGGGGATAAACAGCATGTATTGGATAATTCACAACACCTACTCAGGTGGAACTGCTTGTGGTTTGTCCCATTAAAAAGGTTTCCTTCTAAGCGGGATGCTGAACTATCAAAATTAAAACAAACAACAAAAAAAAGCAGCTGTAAATTCAACTCCTGCAGCC
This sequence comes from Indicator indicator, assembly GCF_027791375.1. Classification (NCBI taxonomy): domain Eukaryota; kingdom Metazoa; phylum Chordata; class Aves; order Piciformes; family Indicatoridae; genus Indicator; species Indicator indicator. Next base: position 22,076,253 of record NC_072024.1, on the reverse strand, counting down.
ACACTATCCTGGGTTTGGTTCCACTCCACATCCAAGTTCCACTTGCCATTAAGAAGTCTCACAATAGCTTTTGGCATTGGCTCACCAGCTTAGCCACAGAAGCTTATGGCAGCAGAGGGCTGATAGATGTGGCTCATGTAGAAAATGCCTCTTCTGGGCTCATGCCAGCAGAGAGTTCTCTGTATGGAGGAGTCTGGGCTGAATCTCTACAACCAAAGTCATCACTGCCACAGCTGTGACAGCCCAGGATTAGCTTTGGCATATCTTGTTCCTCAGCAAGAAGCAAACCCCTTCTTTCTTAGCCACTGCTATCTTGCATATTAATGGCTCTTCTGTTATTTCTGGCTGCCCCCCAGATACCTCCTTTAGCAGTTGCAGTTAGCATTTGACATAGTTTGTCACATTTGTTTTCTAACTTGAGGTGATAAATTATTTGCTTCTACAGCTGTGAAAGTTAATAAAATTGCTTAACACTGCTCAATCCTCACATGTGACAACAGCCATCAATAATTTGGTACTGCTAAACTGTTGTTTTATACTGGGTGACACATCCTGATCAGCAGACCAGGCCAGGAGAAGAGAGTCAATGCTTTAAATAACATTTGCTGTGTAGCTATGAAATGACTTTCACAGGTTGATAAGAATAAGAATAAGAATAAGAATAAGAATAAGAATAAGAATAAGAATAAGAATAAGAATAAGAATAAGAATAAGAATAAGAATAAGAAGCAGTGCCTCCAGCTAAGCCTTTGATTACTTCCCTAAGGCAACATTTCTATTTCAGAAAGGAGAATTTGTTGATATGCAATGATTCTATGATCTCTATTAAAAATGTAAAGCATTAAGATGTTATTTCCTCTGATCTTGGTAACCTTTCTGTGCAGCCACTTCTAACCCAGCTTGGCTTGTGCTTGAAAACAGGCTGAGAGAAGACAAAGCTCTTTGTAAATACACTGAGGTTTTGCTTCAAGCAGGAAAATATTGCAGTGTAAACTAAAAGGCCAAGCTGGCTGAAAACCGAGTGTACCCAAGCCCATGACCATGTCTTGATCACCTGACTGGGAGAGGGGAACTCTCCAAGAGGTGAGGTCTAGGCAGAGGTGTTCAGATCTAGGAATAAGGGCAGGTTGCAATGTTGATTTGGGGGTGCTGGTTGATGGCTGGCTGATTAGGAGCTAGGAGTGTGTTCAGGTGGCCAAGAAGGCAAATGGTATCCTAGCTTGCTTCAGGAGTAGTGTGGCCAGTAGGTCTAGGGAGGTGATTGTTCCCCTCTACTCGATGTTGGTGAGGCCACACCTCAAACACTGGGTTCAGGTTTGGGTACCTCACTCCCAGAAGGACATTGAGGAGCTGGAGCATGTCCAGAGAAGTGCAACAAAGCTGGTGAAGGGGCTGAAGAACAGGTCTGGTGAGGAGAGGCTGAGGGAACTGGGGCGGTTTACTACGGAGAGGAGGAGGCTGAGGGGAGACCTCACTGCTCTCTACAACTCCTAAAAGGTGGCTGGAGCCAGGTGGGGGTTGATGCCTTCTCACATGCAGCAAGTGACAAGGCAAGAGGAAGAAGCATCAAGTGGTGCCAAGGGAGGTTCAGGTTGTGTATAAAAAACCAATTTCTTCATAGAAAGGGTTATCAATAGTTGGAAGAGGCTATCTAGGGAGGTGGTGGAGTCACCATCCCTAGAGTTATTTAAAACCTGTGTGGATGTGCTGCTGAGGGACATGGTTTAGTGGTAGTATCTTAGCAGTAGTGGTGGGATTGTGAGGTCTAGGTGAGCTGTTGGACTCGATCTCAAAGGTCTCTTCCAACATCAACAGTTCTATGATTCTATGATTCTGTGTGTATGGAGCTGGGCATCTGTTTGTGGGTTTATGAAGTGGGTGCTCTCAGTCTCAGTGGTTGGTGACTGGACTCAGTGACCCATTTGCCCCCTCTTTCCATTTGGTGTTTCATGCTATCAAGCTGTGCTTGCCTTGCAGAGACCACTTCTTTACCCCACTCAGCTGATAAAGCATAAAATATGGTTCAGAAAGCCTGTAAGCAAATATCTGCAAGCAGAAAATCATTTCCAAGCAAACATCTCCTTTATTAATTCCCTTTGGCAATATTATCTGCTAATCTTTAAGATAAATATTAGATATTCATTTTTAGATTACCAAAACGCAACTCATGTGCTGCAAAATCCTGTTGCCTTCTTTCTGTCTTTCAGAGACTTCCCAAACTTCACTACTTCCAAGCTGGTTATAATTTTTGTCTTTGGGTTGTGCTAGCTTTAAATGTTACTTCTGTGCTGCAGATGAACTCTGAACTAGCTGGGTATGACTCAGTGCGCAGTGAGATTGAAAAAAAAATCCACAAGCACAAAGACTGTGGCCTTGATTTCCTCTGAGATTAATCTCCAGTTGCCCCCTGCTTCTTTGATGGTGGGAATTGCTAGGGTGTGAGTTGTTCAGAAGTGAAGCCCAGATGGGTACTGAGCCTAGAACTTCCTGAGGAGCACTTCAAATTTGGGTGCCCGAGGTCAGCCGAAGTTCAGTGCAACTCAAGCGCCTCAAATCCTGAAACTCCCTTTGAAAAACCCCAGGCTGATGGTTTTATAATGACCCAGTGGAGCTAGAGTCAGAAAAGATGACTCTGACAAAAGCCTAGGAGCTCATCAGATGTTATTTTTAAAGAAGCCAATTCAAGAGAAAGGAAAATTCCCACTGAAGGCAAAAGGGATTTTTCATGAAGGGGAACTTCAGGATATGGAAGTTATTTCTTTTGGGTGTTGACAGTTTGCTAAATTTTCTCAGTAACAATTTCTAACAGAAAAAAAAAAAAGGCTGGTTCTGGTCCAATAAATTTATCTAAATCAGAAAAAAAAAAAAGAAGAAGAAAAAAAGGAAATAAGAAGCAAAAGCTTTAAGGTAGAGGTATTGTGGTATAGACCGAATTGTCCAGATGCTCTTAAATAAATACATGCTCCAGGCTCCTTGGGTTACTGTACCAAAAAGGTATATTTTGTGCTGTAAAGAGCTCCAGAGAGATGTGGCTTGTAGAAGAAAACACAAGGCAAATAATTAAGTAATGATTAAGTTCTCAAGTAAGCCTGGAGAAAAAAAAATGTACAGAATAGGAAAGAACAGAAATAAGAGTGACGTAGAAGTGATGCTTGGCTTTGGAGAGGCTAAGTGAGGCAGAACTGCTGTTTGAAATCCCATGGAGAAAACTGCAAAGGGAACTGCCTGATGAGGGGAGTGAGGAGGAAAAGAAATGGTTGTAGCAGGACATGCTTATGACAAAATGAAATTGGGCTAAAAAAGGCCAAAGGAAGGAGAGCTGCAATGATTAAGGTGAGAGATAACTCGAAGTGAATTGGACTCTCACTCTCTGATACAGAAGATTGTTAAGTGAAGATCAGCTTTTTCATGTGCTGTTTATCCTGCCTTTTATCCATTCAGACTTTTTATTATGCCTTTATTTGGGTTTTCTTTAGGTTTCCATTCATTGTCATATGGGTGTCTCATTTGGGTAGAAAATTCTGTAGGAGGCTGTTCTAAGTAAGGAAATGTTCACAGTGACCAGGAAAGGTGAACAACCCTTCAGTTTTGTCACAGAATCCCAGCTTGGTGGGGTTGGAAGGGACCTCTGGAGATCATCTAGCTCAATCCCCCTGCCAAAGCAGGGTTACTCTGCCCAGGATCACAATGGCTAGGCTGGTTTGGAATCTATCCAGGGAAGGAGACTCCACAATCTCTCTGGGCAGCCTGCTCTGGGGTTCCAGCACCCTCACACCAAAGAAGTTCTTCTCATGTTCAGATGGAAACACCTGGGTTCCAGTTTGTGGCCATTGTCCCTTGTCCTGTCACTGGGCACCACTGAAAAGAGTCTGGCCCCAGCCTCTTGCCCCCCCACCCCTAATCTCTTGCTGAGCACTGATCAGATCCCCTTCTCCAGGCTCAACAGCCCCAGGGCTCTCAGCCTTTCCTCCTCACAGAGATGCTCCAAGCCTTTCAGCATCTTTGCAGCTTCTGCTGGACTCTCTGCCTGTCTCTCTAGCAGCCTACAGTCTGGCTTTGTGTAAATCAATATTCAATGCTGTCTCACAGAAACATTTTTGTTTCGTTTTGTTCTTTACTGACAGATTTGGATGCTTCTTCCATGCTAGAAATAATTACAATTTCACCCCCCCCCCCTTTTCCTCACACATGAAATTGCCATCTGCATGCCTTTACCTTTACCTGTATATTTTAGTATACATTCTAAAATCTTCATGTGGTAAAGCAGACAAAGCTAGGGCTGACTGAACAAATGTGCTGCTCCTTTTGCTGAGGCAGATGTGACTCAGCAGTTTGAGGTTTTTCTTCTGAGAGTGTCACATGTACCACAGTCACCAGGCTCTGGGTTCAAAGCTCACAGTCATCATCTGCAGCTCTTGGTCTGATGACAGTGCATTTCTTTGTTCCAACAGGTTTGCTAAAGCAGGATTTGAAACTGCTTCTTGGTCCTATGCAGTGGCATCACTTCAAATTTCCCTGGTCGGAGGTTGTGGCAGATCTATTGACCATAGTGTTTGAACAAGCAGCAGTGAGCCATGGCTCAACACTTGCTGTAAGGAACACACTCAGAAAGCAGAAAAAGTGCAGGTAGCAACATTTCTGTATTGCAATACTGGCTTGACTGTGTGTTCACTATCAGAGTGTGGGACTTTGCAGGCAGAGTCTGCTACAATTGCCAGACACCACTATATCCTGAACACCATAGAAGATCATATACAAAAGCTGAAGTCCATCCATGATACATAAAAGTGCCACAAAATTGCTTTCTGAGCCTATTTTTGATTTGACAAGAAGCTGCTTGAGTGAGTTTGCTCTGTTTAGAAATGTGGGTTATCTCTAGCAGGACTGGACTCTCAACTTCCCTGCCCCAGCACAGTTCTACTTAAACCTTCTCCTTATGATAGACTTCACTTTCAGCTCAGGGAAACTCTGTCCAGTTCTGGGCTCCCCAGTTTGAGAGAGACAGGGAACGGCTGAGGAGAGTCCAGAGGAAGCTACAAAGATACTGAGGGGCCTGGAGATCTCTGTGAGGAGAATAGGCTGAGAGCCCCAGGAGAAGAGCAGCCCCAGAAGGGATCTGATCAATGCTCAGCAAGAGCTAAAGGGTGGGGGGCAAGAGGCTGGGGCCAGACTCTTGTCAGTGGTGGCCAGAGACAGAACAAGAGACAATGGACACAAACTGGACCCCAGGAGGTTCCATCTGAACAGGAGGAGAAAATTCTTTGGTGTGAGGGTGCTGGAGGCCTGGAGCAGGCTGCCCAGAGAGGTTGTGGAGTCTCCTTCTCTGGAGAGATTCCCAACCTGCCTGGCCATTGTGATCCCAGGCAAGCTGCTGTGAGTGACCCTGCTTTAGGGGCAAGGGGTGTTGACTAGATGCCACCAGAGGCCCCTTCTAAGTCCAACCATGCTGGGATTCCATGATATATACTACTTTAGTAGATACTTCCAGTTCTTCACCATGTATACCACAGCACTCCATCCTGGCTGAGGATATGGCTCAGTGGCACAAAGTAATACAACAGGCAGGAAAAGTATTTACTTAGGAAAAAAAGAAAATTTCCCAGAGCACAGTCATCAAAGTTACCTTATGACTGTCTCAGTCAGACAGTTTGGCATTGCTGTTCATGGCATAAAGCATTTCTTCTGTACAATCAAGGCTACTCACACACACAGACTCCCTGCTTCAGCAGCACTGCCCTAGAATTTGTTTGCCATTTACTGTATTGTTTTGAAGCACAAACCACCAGCAAATGGAAATCTTCTGCTTGGTCATCATGAGTTCAGCTCTGTAACGTTTGGAATCCTTGAGACACAGAGGGAGGCTGCAGTGAGCAGCTCAGAAACAATGAAAGGGGCGAGTGTGGAAGTGGGAGTACTCTCATTTTGTTGCTGTTACAGTGACTGATCACTGTGAAATGAGCATTTGCCCTTTTCACATGTAATGCAAAAGCAACTGTTCCAATATCCAAAGGCTGATTCCTGGCAAATTCCAAACACTTCACAATGAGAAGCTTTCTACATGTAATATTCCAGCTGGAATTACTTTCTCTTTCCCTTCTGTCTTCTGTTCAGAGCTGCATAGGAGCTAACAGAGTTTCACTAGGGAATGACTGATTGATTCACTTTGATTTTTTTTTTTTCTTTTTAGAATTAGACTTTTAAAAGGGCTTGTAGTGATAGGATAAAAAGGAATGGATTTAAGCTGGAAGAGAGGAGATTTGGACTGGAGATTAGGAAGAAATTCTTTACAGTGGGGGTGGAGAGGCACTGGAAAGGGTTGTGAGTCCTCCCTCCCTGGAGGTGTTCAAGGCCAGGGTGGATGATGCCTTTGAGCAACCTGATCCAGTGGGAGGTGTCCATTCTATGATTCAGTGATATGATTCCATGAATTAGAGCCTTTGGGTAGGATCTTTTGTTTCCCAAACTGCCTTTCTTTTACAGATATTTGCACAGAAGATTTCTTGAAGCGACTTAAACATGGCAGAGTCCCTGCAGCTAGTGAGGTAATACAAACAGCTTTTGAAATCCTGCTTCAATACTCATATAATTCCTATAGACATTAAGCTTTGTAAGAACATAGCTCATGTGGAAACAAGAGCATCTGAGCAACAGGATTTCAGTTCCACACCATGTAAGATACTCTAGTCTCACAGAATGGATAGAGTTGGATATATGTCCTATCTGACTATAAATTCCATGGTAAAAGCCATTCTCTACTTGGCAGCAAAGTTTAATTGTTTTCACTTGGTTTATACAAACAACCATCATGCTTTTTTTGAAGGAAAAAATAAAAGAAGAAGAAATTCTGAATAAAGATTAAAGGATTTTTACAGGAAGGACTGATTCATCACAGAATCACAGAAACATTCAGGTTGGGAAAGACCCTTGGGATGACCAAGTCCAACCAATAACCCTACTCTACATGGTTCACCCCTAAACCATATCCCCAAGCACCACATCCAAATGACCTTCAAACACATCCAGGAGTGTACTTGGTAATGTTAGCTTCATGGTTGGAGTAGATAACCTTAAAAGTCTTTTCTATCCTAAATGGTTCCAGGATATTCATATGGATTGTATATTTATAGGGATTTCCTTCAGGGTTATTTGAGAGCTAACTGCTAAAATTTGGTAGTTCTTTATAGATCTCTCATTACAAATTCTTCTTTAAAAAAGTCTTGTTGATAAATCTGTTTCAACATAGTCAATTTTTGTTTTCCCTGTGGTTCATTGTCCTCCTGAGATCTAACCAGTAAGATTAGTTACCTCATACCTATTTCCCCTAATGTAAGCCAAACGTTGCTGAAGCATAGCAGACCCTAGCTTTGCAGATTGCACAGGTCCCTTGTTTCAGTTAGGAGTGGATTTGGAGAGGCCTGGTTCTCATCTGTCAGACTTCATTAGACTGGAAAATGCAAAATATTGGCATGTTTTGTGCAGCACCCTAAAAGCTTTGTGCAATTGCTCCTGCCCTGTCATAAGCCAACCCAAAACACACCAGTAACATTGCTTGCCCTTCCTGAATTAATTCAGACTCCTCAGGGATTGCTGTGTTCAAAGGCTTGCACAAGAAAATGTCTGCTGGGAACTGAACTTGTTTGAAATGGATTTAGGTAGGCTAATAAAGCCTCTTGTGAGACCATGCTTGTGCTGAATGAAGCACAGAATCACAGATTCAGGCAGGTTGGAAGAGACCTCCAAGATCATCAAGTCCAACCAATCACCCAACCCTATCTGATCAACCAGACCATGGCACTGAGTGCTTCATTCAGGCTTTTCTTAAACACCTCCAGGGACATTGAGCCCACCACCTCCCTGGGCAGCCCATTCCAATGGCCAATCTCTCTTTCTCTGAAGAACTTTTTTCTAAGATCAAGACTAAACTTCCTCCTGCACACCTTGAGACTGTGTCCTCTTGTTCTGTCACTGAGTGCCCGGGAGAAGAGCCCAACCCCCACCTGGCTACAACCTCCCTTCAGGTAGTTGTAGACAGCAATGAGGTCTGCCCTGAACCTCCTCTTCTCCAGGCTGAACACCTCCAGCTCCCTCAACCTCTCCTCACAGGGCTGTGCTCCAGACCCCTCACCAGCTTCGTTGCCCTTCTCTGGACACATTCCAGTCCCTCAACATCTCTCTTGAACTGAGGAGCCCAGAACTGGACACAGCACTCAAGGTGTGGCCTAACCAGTGCTGTGTACAGGGGCACAATGACCTCCCTGCTCCTGCTGGCCACACTATTCCTGATGCAGGCCAGGATGCCATTGGCTCTCTTGGCCACCTGGGCACACTGCTGGCTCCTGCTCAGCTGCTGTCACCCAGCACCCCCAGGTCCCTCTCTGTCTGTCTGCTCTCAGCCACTCTGTCCCCAGCCTGTAGCACTGCTTGGGGCTGTTGGGTACAACTCCAGAGGTAGCTGATGTGCTTTTAAGTGAAGCTATACCTCACAACACAGCTGCACTGTCACAGCCTGTTTGCTTTTCACACAATAGCATGTGGTTGTTGGGGTTGATTGCTCCAACATAATTTAATAAGAGAATACTCTGCGTTGCTCTGCAGAGGATCTGAATTCAGAGCATTCAGCACATTCCTCCCCTTGATAGCTGCAGTGCCACTCGAAGCCAAAATACACACCAATCAGTAGGGTAAGATTCTCTTTGTGCAACATCACCAGCTTGATAATGCTGGCCAGAGTAAAAACCTTCAGTGTGACCTGAAATGGATGCCTGATACCTCACATTCTTGGTGGAATGGTTTCTAAGTGAACTAAAGCTGGGTGGCAGTCACTAATTCACAAATTACAAGAGCTGCCTCACCTCAGAACCAACTAGAACACACTGACTGTCCTTAAAAAGCTGAAAATTCAGTGTCTTTCTTTTTTTTTTTTAAGGCAGTGTTAAATGCTTGTAGGCTGATACCTGGGCTTTCAGCTTCATGCTTTGCTCAAAGCATTAATGCACAAAGATTAACGCTAACAGAGCAGCTTAGTAAATCCAGAGCTGAGACACAAGGCAACTTCTCCTCAGGCATTAGGAGAGCACAGTTTCCCTGAGAAATGCATCCTTCTCTTCCCCTCCTTTAAAGGCAGACAAAACCTTGCACATGAGAAAACTCGGCAAAAAACCTATAGAAACCCTCCCCATAACCATCCTGAAAAACCAAAGGCCACCTATGTTTTGAAACAGTTCTGGACTCAAAGCTATTTGTGTCCAATTAGCCAGCCACACAATCTAATTGCAGGCTTAAAAATGCCTCATCCAGAATCTTAACTTTCAGAAATTCCTGCCAGTGCAATTCCACCCTTCCTGTTTTCAGCCAGATAATCCTGATTTGGTTTTCTCATGAAATGACCTGCTGCTTCAGCAGCATTTCCAGCTCTGTCATTGGTATCAGGTCACTTACATTTTCAGTTTCTGCCTGAAACTGAAGAAAAAAAAATGGGCAAATAACATCAAGAAAGCTGAAAACTAATAAAGATGTTCCTATGTGTAAATAAACTCACTTCCATTTTGTAGTGCTGAGCAGTTTCCTGTTCAGACAGGAGTGATGAAAAGTGTCAGTTCTATTTTTTGAACTACAGAACCACAGAATAGAATCATGGACTTGTCTTGGTTGATAAAGACCTTTAAGATCATCAAGACCAACCACTCTAATTCTGCCAAAGCTGGTGCTAGACAATGTCCCTCAGCACCCCATCTTTGAATCTCCAGGGATGGAGATTCAACTGTCTCCCTGAGGAGCCTGTTTCAGTGTTTGAGAGCCCTTTTGGTGAATCATAGAATTACAGAATCACAGAATTGTCAGGGTTGGAAGGGACCTCAAGGATCATCCAGTTCCAATCCACCTGCCATGGGCAGGGACACCTCACACTACAGCAGATTGCTCACAGCCACATCCAGCCTGGCTGCAAAAACCTCCAGGGATGAGGCTTCCACCACCTCCCTGGACAACCTGTGCCAGTGTCTCACCACCCTCATGGTGTAAAACTTCTTCCTAACATCCAATCTGAATCTCCCCATTTCTAGTTTTGCTCCATTCCCCCCCAGTCCTATCACTCCCTGACACCCTAAAAATAATATATTAAATAAGGTAGCACTTACCTCCACTTAGTATGATGACAGCTATAAATATTGCCAGGTCGCTGTCATCTAATTCCAGTGCATTGAACTTCACAGCAAACTCAAACTTGGGTTCCATAAAGTCACAAAAAGGTTTCCTCAGGCTCTTCAGAAACTCCCGTGTCATGAATCCTTGTCCCTCAGATATAAGAACTCCGTCTTTGTTCATCAGAGAAGCCAGCAGGGTGTATATGATCTCATGGACCCCGTATTTCAGGAGAGTTACTTGATCATTCAGGTCAAGATTCACAAAACCTGGAATGTTCTTGGCAAATTCTGTTATCTCCTGCACTGCCTCCACCGAGCGGAACTGGCATCGCTGGAAAATGCGGATTGCCACCTCCTTGTTCTCCTCCTGCAGGGGGGACACGTGCTTGCACTTGATCTGATCTTCTCCCATCATTAAAGAGTTCATGTCATAAATAACAAAAGGCTAAAAAAGAAAAGGAGAAGACAGTTGACTTTCAAATGTCCTGTCTAGGAACGTTTGAATCCCGAGAAACGGAAGCAGCGTACAGAGGTGCAACTCAGCAGAGGCATTTATGAGGAATACAGCAAAGGTAGTTGACCCAAAAGGGTTAAACCTTCAGAAACCTAGTAAAATAAATATCCTCACAATGATAAAATGGTTTACAGAAAGGACAAGTAGTTCTGAAGGGCTTCTCACGTCTTATGAACCTAGTGTGAGGTGTCCCTGTCCATGGCAGGGGGCTTGGAACTGGATGATCCTTGTGGTCCCTTCCAACCCTGACTGATTCTATGATTCTATGAATCCACGTTCAAAAACTTTGGCTGATCCACAGAATGTTGTCTAAAAACATCCCTGGTTTTTGCCCTCTCTTGTTTATTTGTTTGGGGTTTAGTTTAGCGTGGTTCTGTAACAGCAGAGTTCCATGTTTGGAATGCTGCTCCATGACCGATTATAATGCTGCTCCTTTTACCTTCATTTTAATGGCTTCTAGTATCATAGAATCAGCAAGGTTGGAAAAGACCTCAGAGATCATCCATTCCAACCTATCACCCAGCACCTCATGACTAACCAAACCATGGCTCCAAGTGCCATGTCCAGTCCTTTTCTGAACACCTCCAGGGATGGTGACTCCACCACCTCCCTGGGCAGCACATTCCAAGGGCAGATCACTCTTTCTGTGAAGAACTTTCTCCTCACCTCCAGCCTAAACCTCCCCTGCACAGCTTGAGACTGTGTCCCCTCCTTCTGCTGCTGGGTGCCTGGGAGAAGAGCCCAACCCCCACCTGGCTACAACCTCCCTTCAGGTAGTTGTAGACAGCAATGAGGTCTGCCCTGAGCCTCCTCTTCTCCAGGCTGAACACCCCCAGCTCCCTCAGCCTCTCCTCACAGGGCTGTGCTCCAGACCTCTCCCCAGCCTCATTGCCCTTCTCTGGACACATTCAGGTGTCTCAATATCCTTCTTAAATTGAGGATAAACCAGAATCTAGTAAGTGTTCAGTGACTTGTTGACACTTCTGATAACTCCTTTTTTTGTATTATGATTAGAGTCACATTTTGATTACTCCATATACTGTCACATTCCTTTTAACTCCTATCCTTCTAGAAAAGACTGCAATTAATATCAACATTTTTGTATTATCTGCTAAATTTAACCTTTTGCTGTTATTTCCTTCAAAAATAACAAAGTCAGGATCTATTTCAACTCAAACAACTTGTCCATGGGAAAGAAAAAAAAATAACAAATATGATGCTATGAATGGCAGCAGCACAATCCAGAACACAAGAATGAGTCTGGCTGTGAAATAAACTCAACTGGAATAAATCAGTTTTGAAAGGTGATTAGAAAAAGTAGTGCCAGGAAAACTTTTTGTTAGCATCTGGAAACAATTTGTTTCAGAATAGGCAGGAGAAGCTCCTGGCTTTAAAGCAGTGGTTAGGTGAGGATTTGTTGAATTTACCTGGTGAAATTTTGGATATAAAAATTCAGGTGAACTTTGTGAGTAGAACCTTATGTCAAATGAGCACTCTGTATCCCAGAAGAGGAGGAGAGAGTCATTGGAGTTTTGACACACTCCACTTAGCCTATCCAATCATTTTCAGTTAGTGCAGACAGCACAGCAGTTGAAAAAGAACATATCCTTTAATCCAGGCACATAGTCGGATGTTCCAGAGCACAAAGTCCACTCCAGTTCAAATAACATAGAAGCTGTAGCCACAACCTCCAGGGAGGTGATTCTCCCCCTCTGCTCCACTCTGGTGAGACCCCACCTGGAGTACTGCATCCAGTTCTGGAGCCCCTAGTACAAGAAGGATCTGGAGGTGCTGGAAGGTGTCCAGAAAAGGGCCACAAGGATGATCAGAGGGCTGGAGCTGCTCTGCTATGAGGACAGGCTGAGAGAGTTGGGGTTGTTCAGTTTGGATAAGAGAAGGCTCTGAGGAGACCTTCTTGTGGCCTTCCAGTATCTGAAGGGCTACAAGAAAGCTGGGGAGGGACTTTTGAGGACGTCAGGGAGTGATAGGACTGGGGGGAATGAAGCAAAACTAGAAATGGGGAGATTCAGATTGGATGTTAGGAAGAAATTCTTCCCCATGAGGGTGGTGAGAGACTGGCAGAGGTTGCCCAGGGAGGTGGTGGAAGCCTCATCCCTGGAGGTTTTTGCAGCCAGGCTGGATGTGGCTGTGAGCAACCTGCTGTAGTGTGAGGTGTCCCTGCCCATGGCAGGAGGGTTGGAACTGGCTGAGCCTTGAGGTTCCTTCCAACCCTGACAATTCTGTGATTCTATGAAAATATGTCAAAATAGGTGTGATAAGTTTTGGAAAACTATTTTGCTCTTTAGCTGTTCCAATAGTGACAAAATGAAAAGCCTGCTTATAATTATCAGATTCTATTTATCTTCCTTCTCACTGATACAGAAGGTTTTTATATACTGCCATTATGTACTGTCAGTGATGCTTCCAAAGCAAACCACAACTATACATATGCTGATTCCTTAATTTGCAAAGAATTTCTTGTATATTCTCCTAAAATTCAAGTTGCAGCAACACAGGATATTGATGTACCAAAAAAAAAACCCAACATGGAATCATAGAGTGCTAGAGTGGAAGGGACATCAAGGAGCCAACATTTTAGCTTGATGTGTCTTTTGAAATTAAGGCTTTTCTCCTCAAAGCTATAAAATGGTTATTCTAATCTTATCAGGAAAATATGATTAATTGCAGGTTGCCCAGGGAGGTGGTGGAAGCCTCATCCCTGGAGGCTTTTAAGGCCAGGCTGGTTTGGCTTTGGGCAACCTGCTGTAGTGTGAGGTGTCCCTTCCCATGGCAGGGGGGTTGGAACTGGCTGAGCCTTGAGGTCCCTTCCAACCCTGACAATTCTGTGATTCTATGATTATTTAGGGGAAAAAAACAGCACTAAAATAAGCATAGCATAACAACAATAATAAACAAACAAACAAATAAATAAATAAACAACAAAACCAAACACAACCCCCAAAAAACTTCCAAGAAACCCACAGGCTTCATTTACACTAAACTACAGATTTTAAAACTGACATCACAGTGGCAACACTTTTGCTGATTAAATCTATTAAAATGTGAAAAAAAATAGTTAGCAGCTAGAAACAATAACACAATAAAGGAATGATGTCTTAAGAGGTCCTTTTGATTAGATGTTAACTTGTAATCCTAAATATATTCCAGTGATTCACTTCAGAAATTGTCTTTTTTTTTTTTTTTTTTTTGTGGCCAAATGCATTTATCTGATCCAGGAAAACCCAAAGAAATGCAGGAAGTCATCAGGGCACCATGAGAATAAATATTACAGTTAGGGTATGAAAAAGAATATTTTTGGGGGGGGACAGCTGACACTGATAAGGTGCTGTGAGAATATGGCATGGCATGGATGCTTGAATAATACAGCAACCAATTCCTGACAGCTAGATGGTCATCTTAAACAGATAGTGTGGAAGATAACCTTTGGTGAAGGAGAAGGAAAACGGGAAGAGTGGATCAGAGCATACAAAAAGGTTAGGATGACCTTCAAATTCTTGTGCTGGTTTCAACTATTTTATTAGGTGAACTTGGCGTTTTTTCAAATAATGTTTACTTAGCCTATCTGAAAACATTTCCTGTGTTTCAGACACAGCTTGAAACGTGGAACTGCCAACAACAAAGTTGCCTTTTTTTCCCCCTTTTTTTTGTAAAAAAAAAAAGGAAAAAAAAAGAAAAAAGAAAGATGTGTTGTCAATGTGGTCAATATTTATGTTGGAAGAAAGAAGGAAAGGAAGAAAGAAAGGAAGAAAGGAAGGAGGAAAGGAGAAAAGGAAAGGGAGGAAGGGAGGAAGGGAGGAAGGGAGGAAGGGAGGAAGGAGAAGGATGGAAGGAGGAAGAGGAGAGTAAGAGGACGCAGGAGAGAAGCCGTTGCGTGCCCGGCGCCGGGGCAGTCGTGCCCTGCGTCCCGGTCTACTGCCGCTGCGTCCCTGCCGCTCCCTCCTTCCCTCGCCCTGCCCTCTTCCCTCCCGTCGCCCTTCCCGTGTCCGTCCCCTCCCTTCCGTCCCCCGCCCTCTCCTCCCTCCTCCCTTCCCGCCTCCCGCCCTCCGCCCCCCACTGCCTCCCCCTCCCTTCCGCCCCCTCCCTTCCTCCCCCTCCCTTCCTCCCCCTGCCCTTCCTCCCCCGCCCTTCCTCCCCCTCCCTGCCTCCCCCTCCCCCGCCCCGCCCCCTCCCCTACCTCCGCCCCTCCCTTCCTCCCCCTCCCTTCCTCCGCCCTCCCTTCCTCCCCCTCCCTTCCTACCCCTCCCGTCCTCCCTCCCTCCCTCCTTCACTTCCTCCCTCCCCGCTTCACTTCCTCCCTTCCTCACTTTCCTTCCTTCCGTCCTGACCCTCCCGCTCTTCCTCCCTTCCTCCCTTCCGTCCCTTCCGCCCTTGCCTCCCTCTCCTCCCTCCTCCCTTCCTCTCCGTCTTCCCTCTCTCTCCGCCTCTCGCCCGCTCTCCCTCTCTCCCCTCTCCCTCTCTCCCTCTCTCCCTCTCTCCCTCTCGCCCTCTCTCTCCCTCTCGCCCTCTCTCCCTCTCTCCCTCTCTCCCTCGCTCCCTCTCTCCCTCTCTCCCTCTTCTCCCTCTCTCCCTCTCTCCCTCTCTCCCTCTCTCCCTCTCTCCCTCTCTCCCTCTCTCCCTCCCCTCCCTCCCCTCCCTTCCCTCCCTTCCCTCCCCCCCACCCCCCCCCCCCCCCCCTGTCCCACCCATCTATAGTACAGACTCATATCCAGTCAATATGCCCCACGCCTTGGCTTTGGTCAGAGGGAAGGACTTTATGTATGAGTCATAGAGATGCTTGGCAAGCGCTCGCAGATCAGCAGATTCGGGGTTTAACTGCTCGATGTCGCTGGAAATCTCTGCCAAGAGCTTCTCCTTCTCCGCTTGTGGCATTCGCCCAAACCTGATGGCTGAAGAAGATGACAAGCAATTACTACAGCTATAGTTGCACCTAAAAAAAGGGTGTTTGAGTAGCTCTTAATGTCACCTTTTGTTAGGAGTTTGGATTAGAAGACTCTTTAGGCAAGCCAGCAAAAGGTGGTTTCCCCCAGTAACATAGGCAAACCAGCTGAAGTGCTTGAAAGAAATGTCATCAAACAAGTCTCAGGGAGAAAAATCTGTGTGCCCCAATGGCTGGATTACAAGATCTTGCTTAGAAATGCAAACCTGTTGTCAGCTCACCTCATAGACTTGGTGAAAACCACTGATTCTACCTCCAGGCTAAATAAAATGTAAAGAATCTTGAAGATATTAAAATGCTTAGGGGAGGAACCACCTTTCGGTCTCCTGTTGTTTTGGGCACATCACCATATGGATCTCAGCTTCTTCATTTGTTTAGAAACAAAATACCTACATGCCCTGCAGGAGTAAATTCCTAAATAGTTCAACAGAATTTAATGCAGCAAGTGCTAGAAAATGATACCAGAGGAATTAAGGAATGAGAAAGAAGGTTGTGTCGGGAATAAAGCAAGCCAGAAAAGGTGGAGTTCCTTGTGATGACTCTATGGAAGGACAGGAAATAGTTCTGCCTGGTTGAATGATCTCCCATTTGCTCAATACCAACCTCAGGCAGGTTGTAGAACTGCTTTTACACCTATAGACTTACACCTGTGTACTTACACCTAGGTACTTACTATCCAAGACACCAGGGAGACTTTAGAGCAGCCTTCTAGTACCTGAAGGGGGCCTACAAGAAAGCTGGGGAGGGACTTTTGACAAGGGCTTGTAGTGAGATAAAATGAGGGGGGATGGCTTTGGGCTGGAAGAGGGGAGACTGACACTGGAGATGAGGAAGAAATTCTTTCCAGTGAGGGTGGTGAGACACTGGAACAGGTTGCTCAGGGAGGTTGTGGATGTCCCCTCCCTGGAGGTGTCAAGGCCAGGCTGGATGAGGTCTTGAGCAAGCTGGGCTGGTGGGAGGTGTCCCTGCCCGTAGCAGAGGGGTTTGAAACTAGCTGATGTTTAAGGGCCCTTCCAACCCAAACCATTCTATGATTCTATGATTCATGTGGAGATTGACTGGGAACTTGTTTCAAATGAGCCATCACGATCAAGGCTGATTTCTCATGGGGTATTTCAGTAATCAGAATCGATCTTCTAATGAAAGGAAACCAGAACGAAAGAGCATCCACACAAAAGCTTGAAGGAAGATGTGAAGGTTTGTGTTTTGGCCTCAGGAGGAAATAGAAATCCTACAAATATTTTTCCTGGATAAAGTAAAAGGGCTGTTAAGATCATACCTATGAATGATTATTCAAGGGATGTGTGTTTTGGAAACAGGCAGCCACTCTCCTTGCTTGCAGCATGCTGGCAGACAAAAATGAGACTTTATCTGAAGAAGAAATGATTGTGCCAGAAAACATCACAACCCTGGTTTGTCACCTGTTCTATTTATTGATCAGTTCTCTCATTTCATGGCTGCAGAAACAAGGTGGTTTATTTTTATCACTGTGCTACATTCCTCTTTCAGCAAACTCACTCTCTGAATGATGCTTGCTTAGGTATTCTTAGAGCAACATGTCAGAATAAACATCATCCTGAAAGGAAACTCCTTTAAGTAGTCACAGACTCATAGATTACCTTGGGTTGGAAAGATGGCCCTCAGAGGTCATCTTGTCCAACCCCCCTGCAAGTCAGTAGGGACACCTCCAACTAGATCAGGCTGCCCAGGGCCATATCAAGTCTGATCTTAAGTGGGATGGGGCTTCCAACATATCCCTGGGCAAACAGCTTTTCACCACCTTCATTGTGAGGAATTTCCTCCTAATGTCCAACCTAAATCTCCCCTGCTCCATTTTCAAACCATTGCCTCTTGTCCTACCACCACAAGCCCTTCTAAACAGTCCCTTCCTGTAGGTCCCCTGTAGGTGTGGAAATGTATCTCTAAGGTCTTCCCAGAGCTGGACTTTTTCAATAATAAAAGAATCAAAATGTTGGCAGCATAATAAAGTAAAAATATTATGACATGCATGTTGTAAGAAGTTGTTGGAGGGGCATATAACTAAAATAGGGGGTCAAGAAAGTGTTAATAATATAGCTACTACAAATTCTTAAAGCTGAATTAGAAGTCCATGTGGAGAAGTGCAGCCAGACATCCCTTAAATTCATATTTTCATTAAGAGCTGCTATGTTCTTCACTACATTTGGTTTCAGATTAAATAGTAATTTAGTATTTGTGATGTTCATAGGAGTTACATCTGATTAACCTGTCCACTTATCAAATGTGCATTTTGCAGTAGCTTCATCAGTGGAACAAAAAATAATCACAGAACAGAATCATAGAATCCACCACTTTGCTGGGCAACTTGTTCCAGTGGCTCACCACCCTCACTGGAAAGAATTTCTTCCTAACCTCCAGTCTAAATCTCCCCTCTTCCAGAAGCACTACTACCAAATGTGACACAGAATTATGAGGAAGTCTTAGAATACCAAGCTTACATTGAATGAAAATGAGCAGGTGTGCTGTTAGGTAGTGAACTGGGTACAGGCATTTACTTCTATTCTTGAATGCTTGCATGCTGCATTCAGAACTGAGCTAGCTGGAAGAAAGGAAGCTGACTCCTAGCACAGAGAGCTATGACATCAATGTCAAATCAGGCCAAACTACCTGTTGTTATCACAGAATGCACTAGCTGATTAGCTAATCAAAGCTGCAGGGGATGGGGGGTGTTATCTCTTGCTGGCCTGAAGTACCCATCCTTGGTTGAACAACCCATGGAGGTGTGGTTGCCAGCCCTTAGCTCACACCTCTGGCTCTCACTAATATTAGCAGAGTCTGCAAGTAGCAGAAAGGGCTAAAATGTCTTCTACACAGATGAACCGACTTCACTAAGAAAGGAAATGAGATCTTACTGCACTATATTTTGTGGCCAGCAGGACCAGGGAAGCGTTTGTGCCCCTGTACTTGGCATCGGTGAGGCTGCATCTCCAGTACTGGGTTCAGTTTTGGGTCCCTCACTACAAGAAGGACATCGAGGTGATGCAGCGTGTCCAGAGGAAGGCAACAAAGGTGGTGAAGGATCTGCAGAACAGGTCTGGTGAGGAACAACTGAGGAAGCTGGGGTGGTTTAGTCTGAAGAAGAGAAGGCTGAGGAGAAACCTCATTGCTCTCTACAGCTCCCTGAAAGGAGGCTGCAGTGAGTTGGTGGTTGGTCTCTTTTCCCTAGTATCAGGCAATAGACCAAGAGGAAATGGCCTGAAGTTGTCCTAGAGGAAATTTAGGTTGGAGATTTGGAAAAATTTCATTCCTGCAAGAGTGGTCAGGCATTGGAACAGGCTGCAGGTGGTGGAGTTACCATCCCTGGTGGTAGATGTGGCATTTCTAGACATGGCTTAATGGCCACAGTGGTGTTAGTTGAAGGTTGGACTCAATCTTAGAGAGATTTTCCAATCTGGTCTCGTAGGAAGTGTCCCTTGCTCATGGCAAGGGCTTGGAACTCGATATTCTTTAAGGTCCCTTCCAACCCCAAATCATGCTTTGATTCTGTGATTCTATGAAATCCTCTGCTTAGTGGTACATCAGAAGACAATCTGAGGAACTAAGGGTTAAACACAAAGGAGTTCTGTGGCTAGAGAAGGAAAGGAAAACAATATTTGAAGCATGAGAACACTACTGTCTTTTTTAACCTTCACCCAAGTGGTATGTAGCATTTATACATGAAAAAATGTGGCTGTAGCTGCTAAGTGTCTGCCTGCATCCCCTGGTTTTGTGAGTGCCTGTCCATTTGCAATGAAGTATCTGTGCAAAGGCAGCCATGGGTTGGAACCTTCAGGCACAAAGAATCCACATTCTGCTTCCAACAATTTAAGTTTCAGTACTCAAATGGGCAAACTTGAACCTGCAGATGTAACATAGAAACATGTCTCAGTGTCATTGACTGCTGCACTTCTCTGCATGCTCCTTTATATTCTTCCCTGGGGGTGGCTGAACAGGAAGACATGGCAGGTGAAATGTTAATTTAAAGAACATTTCCTGGGCCCTTCATGTCACTAAGCCAGGGAGAACAGTCTTGTCCTTCCCCTTCTTGATAGAACTGCACATGGTTCCCATTGACTTAATTTGGAGCAGTGTTGCTAAGTTATGAGAGAATTTGGCATGCACCTTGAAAGGAATATTAATAAAGCCTCCTGAATTACTATTAAAATGCCCACAGTAGCATTTCAGAATTAGATTTATTTTTAAGTGTTGCTGCTGCATCCCAGGAACTTGAAAACCATATTTTTCTATTAGGAAAATATTTCTCAGAGCAATTTACATTCAGTTCATGTATGAACTTTGCAAACCACAGTTGAGTTTTCCTCTTGGGGACTCTGCACTCCTCTTTTTTTTTTTTTTTTCCTTTTTATATTGAAAATAATGAATGTTCTAAAAAAAACCACAAAGACATTATTTTCCCAGTCATGTTTGCAATTCTTTACCCTCAAAATTACATAAGTCTCTATGTTATGACATTTAATTCCTGTTTGTACTCTGCTTTGCCAAAGCAAGGCAGAAAAAAAGACAAAAAAAAAAAATCTTCATTATGTCTTTTTGTCCAAATATTTGTAAGTATTTCCAGAGGAACTGAGACATGAATTTTAAAGTTAAGAGGGACTTTCTTCTAGGTGCTGTGCAAGACAGGAGTATCATAGAATCATAGAATCAGTCAGGGTTGGAAGGGACCACAAGGATCATCCAGTTCCAACCCCCCTGCCATGGGCAGGGACACCTCACACTACAGCAGGCTGGCCAGAGCCTCATCCAGCCTGGCCTTAAACACCTCCAGGGATGGAGCCTCAACCACCTCCCTGCACAACCCATTCCAGGCTCTCACCACTCTCATGGGGAAGAACTTCTTCCTCACGTCCAGCCTGAATCTCCTCACCTCCAGCTTAATTCCATTCCCCCCAGTCCTGTCACTACCTGATAGCCTAAAAAGTCCCTCCCCAGCTTTCTTGGAGCCCCCTTCAGATTCTGGAAGGCCACAAGAAGGTCACCTCGGAGCCTTCTCTTCTCCAGACTGAACAGCCCCAGCTCTTTCAGTCTGTCCTCATAGCAGAGCAGCTCCAGCCCTCTGCTCATCCTGGTGGCCCTTCTCTGGACACCTTCCAGCATGTATCATGATATGCTCAGTGCTGTCTGCTCACCTACTGTGCAGAAGGCAATCACAGAACCAAACACCACAGTTGCAATCGAAGATTACAACATATTCAAGATGGAAATGCTGCCAACAGTTCACAGATGGGAAGGGGTTATCACCTCTGGATGGTGGAGGGGGCAAGACAGTGCATATTACACAGGAATCACAGCTAGACACACTATATGATGAGAGGCTGAGAGCTGAATGAGCATGCTGAGGAACACTATGCTCCTACTTACCACACATTGCAATCTATGCCCAGATGTGGGTATCCTAGGAAGGAGGACAGGTTGGTTTGAAAACAGTACAAGGTCTGGCCCAGTCATTAAAAATATGTTGTGTTCTAGGCTGAGGAGGTGTTAACTAAGTGATGCCAACAGCCCATGCATCACATTCAAGTTGTTAATATTCACAAAGTTTCAGCAAACTCCCTAGTCCATTGTTCATAGTTAAATTTAAGTTTTCTGCTTACAGGAAAGGGAGCTACAGCATGAAAAAGAGTCTCACCAGAAAATAGGACAATGAACTGAAAAATAACAGTAACAGGAGTATGGGTCAGGAAGAACAAGCAACAGTGTAATGACCAAGAATGATGGAGAGAAAAACCAGCTTATATAGTATGGATTATATTGCTAAGTGCAGATCCCTCCCTGTCTGATTTTGTGTGGCAGTTGTAGGCTGATGCCTAGGAAATTTTCCACAGCTCTTGAGTAGGAAAGTGGTAGAATGTACATAAATTGCCATTGGATGCAAAAGAAAAGCAATGATGAGGTCTGAATAATCCCATTGGTCTGATAACTAACATAAAGTTTGTTGTATAAACTATTTTTCTCTCTTTTTGGCTTCTTCGCTCTAGCAGATACTAACTGGTTGCTGGCTTGCTGACCTTGGCTGCATTTCTTTGTTGTGGCTAAGTACTAACAAACTACTCTCTGCTTTTCCTCTCTTTTTCCCTTGCCTGTGCAGGAGGAGAGGGAGAAGCTGGTGGGAACCCCCTGGTTTTGTCTAGGGGGGGAGTGTCTCATGTTGTTTATAAATCGTAAATACCTGTAAATATTGTACATTTTGTACATCTTCATTGCATTTCATGTTTCTAGATTTTTAGCTCTGCTTGTAAATATAGCTCCATTTGCTTTCCAGCTGAGCTGGCCTGGCAATTTTATTTTTGGGGAAGGGAAAGGGGAGTGGGTAGGATAATTTCAACCCACCACATATTGATGTTGAAAGCAACCTCGAAGCGTTATACCTCGCCTCCTAAACTCCCTCCTTCTGATGCCCATTTCTAAAGTGCCTAGTGTCAAGAAACAGAAGGCTGTGGGTGTCCAAGCAGCACACTGAGTAACCAGGGTGATGTTTGCTGTCTGAGCTGAGCCAGTGCTGCCTGCAGCTCTGCTGTGGGCACTCACCGTTGTGCGACATGCCGACGGCGAGGCACTTCTGGAACCTGCAGTACTGACATTTGTTTCTGCTCTTCTTGTGGATGCGGCAGTTCAGATCACACCTGTCATAGATCAGCTTTAACCTGATGGTTCTTCGAAAGAAGCCCTGGGCAAAACACAAAACCACGTAAAAGGTGGCACAGAAGACCAGAAGGCAGCTTGGACTCTGTCAGGAATGGTGTGGCCAGCAGGACAAGGGGTGGAATTCCGCCCTGTATTCAGCACTGGTGAGGCCTCAGCTCAAGCACTGTGTGCAGCTCTGGGCCCTCACTGCAAGAAAGATCTTGAGGTGCTGGAGCAGGTCCAGAGGACAGCAATGAAACTGGGGAAGGGACTGGAGGCAAAGTCTGATGAGGAGAAGCTGAGGGAGCTGGGGGTGTTCAGCCTGGAGAAGAGGAGGCTCAGGGGGGACCTTGTCACTCTCTACAACTCACTGAAGGGAAGGTGCAGTAAAGTGGGGGTCAGGCTCTGCTCCCAGGCAACTTGTGACAAGAAGGCATGGCCTGAAGTTGCAACAGGAGAGGCTTAGGTTGGGTGTTAGGAAGCACTTCCTCATGGAAAGGGGAATTAGAGACTGGAAAGGACTGCCCAGAGGGCTGGTGGAGTCACTGTCCCTGGAGGTGTTTAAGGAAAGATTGGGCATGGTCTGGTCAATGTGGTGGTGCTGGGTCATAGGCTGGCCTTGATGATCTCAGAGGACATCCAGAGAAGGAGAATCCACAACCTCTCTGGGCAGCTTGTTCCAGTGCTCTGGGACCCTCACAGTGAAGAAGTTCCTCCTCATGTTGAGGTGGAACCTCGTATACTGTAGTTTATATTCATTGCCCCTTGTCCTACCACAGAGTGCAACTGAGCAGAGCCTGTCCCCTCCTTCTTGGCCCCCAGCCCTCAGATATTTATAAACATTATTAAATCCCTTCTCAGTGTTCTCTTCTCCAGACTAAAAGCCCCAGGGGTCTCAGCCTCTCCTCATCAGGCAGTGCTCCAGTCCCTTCATCATTTTTGTAGCCCTCCCTTGGACTCCCTGGAGCAGATCCCTGTCCCTCTTGAACTGGGGAGCCCAGAACTGGATGCAGTATTCCAGGTGAGGTCTCACCAGGGTAGAGTAGAACCTCCCTGGATCTGCTGGCCACACTCCTCTTAATGCAGCCCAGGATCCCATTGGCCTTCTTGGCAACAAGGGCACATCGCTGACCCATGGATATCTTGTTATCCCCCAGGACTCCCAGGTCCTTCTCCACAGGGCTGCTCTGCAGCAGATCACCTCCAACCTGTACTGCTGCAGTTTGTTCTTCCTTCCCAGATCATAGAATCACAGACTCACAGAATCAGTCAGTGTTGGAAGGGACCACAAGGCTCAGCCAGTTCCAACCCCCCTGCCATGGGCAGGGACACCTCACACTAGATCAGGCTGGCCAGAGCCTCATCCAGCCTGGCCTTAAACACCTCCAGGGTATGGGGCCTCACCACCTCCCGTGCACAACCCATTCAGGGGCGCTCACCACTCCATGGGGGAGAACCTCTTCCTCACTCCAGCCTGAAATCTCCCCACTTTGCCAGCTTTAATTCCTTTCCGCCCCATGGGGTGAGTCCAACGACTAGGAATTAATTAAAAATGGATTAAAAAGTAATAAAAATGAAGGATATGGTTGAATTTTGGGAAAGAAAATAGAGGATAAAAAGGATTGTATTGATTGATTTAGTTAAAAGGTGGTTTTAGTGAGGGTGGGGGGGGAGGTGGGTGGTGGGGGGGGTGGGAGGTGGGGTGGGGGGGGGGGGGGTATATATAGAAGAATAGGTAATTGTGTTGTGAAGTGAATTATGATGATTAAAGTAGATGTAAAAGGATGGAATTTAGAAAAGGATAAGAAAATAGGAAATAAGGTGGTGAAGATGAATTTCCCCAAACACCGAACTCGATCGCCATCAGGGAGTTGGACGACTCCTCGTGGGGTTTGTTGTACAGCTGAACCTTTTCTGAGAAGTAGGGTGGGGAAGGAGGCTCCATTTTGATTGCACCTGCGTGTGTAAAGAGGGTTGAAAGGCTCAACTCGAAGTGCAATTAAACGCAGAGAAGACACAGCAAGGAGTAACCAGAAGCAACCACAGTAAACGTGGACGGACTCGTGGTCTGCTGCTCAACACAAAGCAAGCCTGAAGTAGAAGATGCAAAGGGATATAACCTGCAAATAGCTGTTTCACTGGCACCATGTGGGCTCAAAAACCTTGCACAAGCAGATTCTGCAGTAGAAAGTGTATTACAGACTCACTTTTCAGCTCTGTAGTGTGGAAGGACTTGAAGATAAAGGCACTGAGAGCACCCTCAGCAAGATAGCTGACCACACCACACAGCAGACAGCTGGAGGGAAGGGATCCATCCAGAGGGACATGGACAGGCTTGGAGAGGTGGGCACAAGCCAACCTCATGAGGTTCAACAAGACCAAGGGCAGGGTCCTGCAGCTGGGTCGAGGCAATCCCAAGCACAAATCCAGGCTGGGCAGGGACTGGCTGGAGAGCAGCCCTGAGGAGAGGGACTTGGGGGTGCTGGTGGACAAGAAGCTCACCAGGAGCCAGCAGTGAGCACTTGCAGCCCAGAGAGCCAAGCAGAGCCTGGGCTGCAGCAAGAGAAGTGTGGCCAGCAGGGCCAGGGAGGGGATTCTCCCCCTCTGCTCCACTCTGCTCAGACCACACCTGGAGCTCTGGGTCCAGTTCTGGAGCCTCTATTACAAGAGGGATCTGGACATGCTGGAAGGTGTCCAGGGAAGGGCCATGAGGATGAGCAGAGGGCTGGAGCTGCTCTGCTATGAGGACAGACTGAGAGAGTTGGGGTTGTGCAGTCTGGAGAAGAGAAGGCTCTGAGGTGACCTTCTTGTGGCCTTGCAGTATCTGAAGGGGGCTCCAAGAAAGCTGGGGAGGGACTTTTTAGGCTATCAGGTAGTGACAGGACTAGGGGGAATGGAACAAAGCTGGAAGTGGGAGGATTCAGGCTGCACATGAGGAAGAAGTTCTTCCCCATGAGAGTGGTGAGAGCCTGGAATGGGTTGTCCAGGGAGGTGGTTGAGGCCCCATCCCTGGAGGTGTTTAAGGCCAGGCTGGATGAGGCTCTGGCCAGCCTGCTGTAGTGTGAGGTGTCCCTGCCCATGGCAGGGGGGTTGGAACTGGATGATCCTTGTGGTCCCTTCCAACCCTGACTGATTCTATGACTAAAAATTTACATGTGGAGAAGCCACACTTGCCAGGCCTTACTTTTCTCACTGCCTGACCTTGCTGTATTGCTTTTAAAGTGTTCAGAGGAGATGCTGCAGGGAGATGGACTGGAGGCTCTAGTTAAAAAAAAAAAAATACAATAAAACCCCCCAGACCTATACATTTGCATAGTCCTAGGTTCATAGAATGGTTTGGGTGGGAAGGAACCTTGAAGAGCATGGGCAGGGACACCTCCCAGCAGCCCAACTTGCTCAGGGCTTCATCCAACCTGGCTTTGAACACCTCCAGGGAAGGGACATCCACAGCCTCCCTGGGCAACCTCTTCCAGGGTCTCACCACCCTCACTGTAAAGAATTTCTTGGTGATCTCCAGTCTTAATCTCCCCTCCTCAAGCTTCAGTCCATTGCCCCTTGTCCTATCACTACAAAAAAGTCCCTCCCCAGCTCTCCTTCAGGTAACTGGAGGGCCTCTGTGAGGTCTCCCCAGAGCTGCCTTTTCCCCAGGCTGCACAGCCCCAAATCTCACAGCCTGACATGGAATGATGTATTATTGGATTACATATATTGAATATTTAAAGCAATTTCCCTCTCTCCTGGGAAACACTGTTCAGCTTTGGATGTGGCTCAGAGACACATTTTCTTTTCTTTTCTGAGAGTTTCTAATGATGAGAGAAATTTGTAATACTGATCAAGCTCAAACAAATCAAGTATCTTTAAATCAGTCATGACTGATCATAGCAGAAAGTTGTGGCATTTGGCTCTGTAATACTGCTGATCTAGTTGGAAATGTCCCTGCTCACTGCAGGGGGGTCAGACAAGGTGACCTTGAGGATCCCTTCCAACCCAATGCAACCTGTGAGTCTGTGATAACCTTACATCAGATCCCATCTTGGGAGTGATGTAACAGACAAAGTGCTACAATAAGGTGAATATTTTTCTTTCCCAGATTGGTTACACTGTGCAAAGTTTTTCTTCCTTATATATATACTAGGAAGAAAAAAAAGAGAAGTGGAAAATTATGCCAGTAAAGATAAAAAGGATTTATTCTATTCCCACTCTGCTGCACTCTCTAGCTTGTTATTGAAGTGCTGGGAACATTTCTAGTTAAAACAAAGGGGAAAAAAATTCTTAGCTTGAAAAATGTCTTTTAGTTCTGAAGCAGCTCAGAGGTGCACACAGCACCTCCTTCTCTGTAGAGCTAAAACTAAATACCACAAATTCCCTAGCAAGAATTCCCTGAAAGCATTCCTGCACAGATTACTTCAAACCAAAGTGATGTCAGATCCCTGCTGGAGAAGAGGAGCTTTAAAAAGATTCCGGCCACAGCTAACCTCACACCCCTGCTTTGAGCAGGAATGCAGTAACTTATTGAAGAAGGCATCATTTCCTTTCTTGAAAGGGAGAGTTCTGTGCCATTTGTGGTTTGGTTATTTTATTTTTTTTTTTTTTGAACTGCCTGGCCAAAGAGCAGCATTTTTCCATAGTACATAAATAATAACAACCCATGAAGCTCCAAGGTTGTGCCTGGGTTAGGAACACTGATAAGAATGATGCCAACGTTGTGACTCAGAGGTAGGAAGGATTTTCGACTCCATCAGGTTTTTGAGGCAGTTTGGAATTTAAAAGCCACATATATTAATAACTAATATGCTACGCATGCTGGGGCATTTTTTTTTAAACATCCAGGCCACCCAGAGAGGGACCTGGATGTTAGGTGAGATTGAGATTCAACATTAGGAAGGAATTCTTCCCTGCGATGAGAGTGGTGAGGCACTGGAACAGGTTGCCCAGAGAAGTTGTGGAGGCTCCAAGCCTAGAAATGTTGAAAGCCAGGTTGGACAGGGCCTTGAGCAAGCTGGTCTAGTAGGAGGTATCCCTGCCCATGGCAGGGGCTTGGATCTAAATATTCTTTAAGTTCCCTTCCGACCCAGACCGTTCTATGATTCTGTAATTCTCTGACTCTTTATTCTGCACTGTGTGCATAGAGCTTCTAAGGACCATTTACATACAAGACACATGAAGAGGAGATCAGAGGTTTGAGAAACCAATGGTATGGTTCATGTGTCTTAACAAGAAGTGTTTCATCTCATTTTGGACACTTTATGATACCTCACCTGATCTTCAACTGCTGCTCTGGATGGGTGAATGTCTGCTGTATGTATTCCATTTTTTTCTATCTGCCCTGCAAGAATATCTTGTAGACATCTCTGATGAAGCAGGACACCAGCATTTAGACATCTAACTACTTCTAAATCCTTTCACTGTGCACAGGATCACAGGATGTCAGGGGTTGGAAGGGACCCAAAGAGATCATTGAGTCCAACCCCCCTGCCAGAGCAGGACCATACAATCCAGCCCAGGTCACACAGGAACACATCCAGAGGGGCCTTGGAAGTCTCCAGAGAAGGAAAGTCCACAACTTCTCTGGGGAGCCTGTTGCAGTGCTCTGTGACCCTTTCAGTAAAGAAGTTCCCCCTTGTGTTGAGGTGGAACCTCCTGTGCTGCAGCTTACATCCATTGCTCCCTGTCCTATCCCAGGGAGCAAGTGAGCAGAGCCTGTCCCCTCCCTCCCGACCCCCAGCCCTCAGATATTTGTAAACATTTATAAAGTCCCCTCTAAGTCTTCTCTTTTCCAGACTAAACAGCCCCAGGTCCCTCGGCCTCTCCTCATCAGGCAGTGCTCCAGTCCCCTGATCATCCTCACCCTGGTAGAACACGTCCCAGAGACTGGAGCAAATATCAACATGAAGGGAAATACTGAACAAAATTCAAAGCCTACTTTGGCAATCCTGGAGCTTGATATCGTATTTGTAATCAATGCTTGTCTGATCCATTCTTGCCAGAGGAACATCTTCATAGTGAGGTGAAGAAATGCTTGAGAAATCAACAGTGGTGAATGGCTTTATGTCAAAGGAATGTGTGTGATCATCCATGGCAGACAGGTCCACTGGGCTGATTCCAAAATTCATGGGCCAGAACGGCATTTCTGTGTCAACCATTGTAAGCCCTGCAGACAGACAGAGAAACAGAGGTTTTACAAGGAGCTGGGTCTCTCTTCAACAAGTTCAAGCTCAAGCTGATGTCCTCTTGGCCATGTTCAAAGGCTTGAGAGGCAAACTCACAAAAAGGCACAGGCTTGAGTTTATCCCCATGCAATGCATTAGACTGTATAGTAACACTGTCCGTGAGGAGCAGCTGAGGGAGCTGGGGTTGTTTGCTGTGGAGAAGAGGAGGCTGAGGGGAGGCTTCATGGCTCTCTACAGCTCCCTGAAAGGAGGGTGGAGTGAGGTGGGGGTTGGTCTCTGCTCCCAGGTAACAAGTGATGGGACAAGAGGAAGGGACCCTCAAGTTGCACCAGGGGAGGTTTACACTGGACGCTATGAAAATGTTTTTCACTGAAAGGGGTCTCAGCATTGGAAGAGGCTGCCTAGGGAGGTGGTGAAGTCAGCATGCCTGGGGGTGTTTGAGAAATGTGTGGACAGTGCACTTTGGGACATGGTTTGATGGCCATGGTGCTGTTAGGTTGAAGGTTGGACTTGATGATCATAGAATCAGCCAGGTTGGAAGAGACCTCCAAGATCCTCCAGTCCAACCTATCCCCCAGCCCTATCCAATCAACCAGACCATGGCACTAAGAGCCTCATCCAGGCTTCTCTTGAACATCTCCAGGGATGGGGACTCCACCACCTCCCTGGGCAGCACATCCCAATGGCAAATCTCTCTCTCTGTGAAGAACTTCCTCCTAACATCCAGCCTAGACCTCCCCTTAGAGGTCTTTTCCAACCCCCAAAATTTTATGATTCTACGATCCTGTGATTGCATGACTCACACTGGGCAGGTGACCCAGCTTTGAAATTCTTCTTAGGAAGGCTCTGATGTCTCATGTTATAGAAGCAAATGAGGTTTGAGACCATTCAGGGTTCAGACTGATCTTTAGAACAGAATGGCTGTCTTTGGTGTGCTAGAGACTGAACTGACCTGATCTGTCCTTCAGAAGGGGCAACAGTTAGATGAGTCATTGGCAAAAACATGTGTGAAAATTAACCACTTAAACAGTTAAGAATGGCCAGATGAAATACAATTGTATTTTAATGGTGTATTTTATAGACAGGACCAGGGGCAATGGCTTCAAACTAGAGAAGGGCAGATTTAGATTGGATATCAGGAAGAGGCTCTTCACTACGAGGTTGGTGGAACACTGGAACAAGTTGCTCAGGGAGGTGGTTGAGGCTTCTGCCCTGGACATATTCAAGGTGAGGCTTGATGAGGCCCTGGGCAACCTGATCTTGTTGGGGATGTCCCTGCTGACTGCAGGGAGGTCAGACTGGATGAGCTTTGGAGGTCCCTTCCAGCCTGGACCATTCTATGATTCTATGAGCTTTAGTAAGCACAAAAGTATTTAAACCTCCCTCCAAAGCCTCAGTGAAGTTAAGGCAGCCTAATTAGACAAAAAAGATATATGTTTTTTTCTGCCAGACAGATAATACTGACTTTAGTATCATCTCAAATAGAATTAGAAGTCTTCCACAGTGAATTTTTCCATTTTTGCAAATTCTAACCATCATACTTCCCAAGTGCCTGAAAATCATAAAGTTTTTTATATTAAAATAGGAAAAAATAAAATCAGTTGGCATTAAATAATGCTGAGTTTCCTCCAAATAACCAGAATATTTGAAATCTTTACTCACTCAGATAAGTGAAAAGTTTCATCCCAGACTCTTAAACCCAAAAGCTCCAGGAAATCTAATTTGTGACATTCCAGACTGTGTGTTTTGGTGTTTAAGGCCAGGCTGGATGAGGCTCTGGCCACCCTGCTGTAGTGTGAGGTGTCCCTGCCCATGGCAGGGGGGTTGGAACTGGATGAGCCTTGAGGTCCCTTCCAACCCTGACTGATTCTGTGATTCTATGAAACTCCCTATGTATTCATGCAATCTTGAGAGCAGTAAACAAATCAAAAGCTTCCACCTGCAAAGATCTTCAGCAAATCAAGTGAATTCAGACTGAGATACAGAAATCTAAAATTAGCTGAAGCACCACCCTTGATTTAGACATATTTCAGCTATGACAAAATCTGTAGGTAGCAGCAAGTGTAAACCAGTGTTTGGTAACTGGGGTCTGCTTTTCATTTTCCATGCTTTATAAAAAGACAATTCTAACCTAAAAATAGAGCAGCTGTTAGGGAGCTGAAACAACTTGGTCACTTTGGCTGTTTCATTTGGACTTCAGACCCAATCAAGTAAGTAGCCTTTAACCTCTAGATAACAGCAACTTTGATTTGATCTACTTTGAATCAAAACTACTCTGTCACACTGTCACAGCTCCTGTGGCAAAATGAGTACAGTGGAATGGTCCTCCTCTAGATGTTTGAGACCATTCTGGTTTTGTGACAGGCCTGCAGGTAAGTAACACAGGGACTGTCATAGAATCATAGAAACAACCAGGTTGGAAGAAAAAAAATACAGATGCTACTCTTTGGACTTCTGTCTCAGTTTTCCACATGTACAGTGCGAGAATATTGTATTTCATCCCCCCCAACTCCTTCTCCCCCCCTCACCCTATTTTTCATGTTAATCATGGAATCAACCAGGTTGGAAGAAACCTCCAAGATCCTCCAGTCCAACCTATCCCCCAGCCCTATCCAATCAACCAGACCATGGCACTAAGTCCTCATTCAGTCTCTTCTTGAACATCTCCAGGGATGGGGACTCCACCACCTCCCTGGGCAGCACATCCCAAGGGCAAATCTCTCTCTCTGTGAAGAACTTCCTCCTAACACCCAGCCTAGACCTCCCCTGGCACAGCTTGAGACTGTGTCCCCTCCTTCTGCTGCTGGGTGCCTGGGAGAAGAGCCCAACCCCCACCTGGCTACAACCTCCCTTCAGGTAGTTGCAGACAGCAATGAGGTCTGCCCTGAGCCTCCTCTTCTCCAGGCTGAACACCCCCAGCTCCCTCAGCCTCTCCTCACAGGGCTGTGCTCCAGACCCCTCCCCAGCTTCATCGCCCCCATCAGTTCTGCTGAAGTGCTAAGGCAGGGATGGATAGAAATGGTTACAGTTCTCTTCATCTCCCCTCAGGGAAGTCACCGTTGCTCTTCCACCTTTTAGGACTCACAGCACAACCCTTCAGTGCTTCTGCTTTGAGCACTGACAGCACAGGCTGGAAGATTTCTTTGTTACTCTTCAGTTCCAGATAAGAAATTCTTACTGCAGTGGGAACAGGAGATGCTACTCTACCCCATGCTGTACAACACCCAGGGAGCAGGAGACCATATAGCTCCTGCCTGCTGCCATTCCTATTGCTACATGACTGATAAGAGTCCCACAGAGCAAGCAGCATCTAAGGATGAGGGGCAATGGCTTCAATCTAGAGAAAGGCAGATTTAGGCTGGATATCAGGAAGAAGTTCTTTACTATGAGGGTGGTGGAACACTGGAACAGGTTGCCCAGGAAAGTAGCTGAGGTCCCTTCCCTGGAGATATGCAGGGTAAGGCTCAGTGAGGCCCTGGGCAGCCTGATCTAGTTGAGGATGTCCCTGCTGACTGTACGGAGGTTGGACTGGATGACCTGTGGAGGTTTCTTCTGGCCTGGATCATTCTGTGATTCTATGAGACAACCTCATGTTATCCTTAATGAAAGTAAGATCTACCTATGAGTAACCAACAGAATTTCTAACTGCCATGGGTGAAAATCACCTGGTGAAAGTGCATTATAGGTTGTTGTGGTACCTTGATGTATCTTCCAGTCTATTTTTCTGCAAGCAAGTTCCATACTGGGAACTGTCTTCCTTCACCAGATTTCCAAATAAAGCAAAAAAAATTAGAAGAGACTCCTTGAGAGTCCATTTTTGTAATTAACCTGAGTCTGCTTGAAAAAAACTAAGGTTAAAAACCACAGACATCTAAAATCTAATAATTGGTTTGTATCTCTTTAAGTATATGATGCTGAGAGTTGTGTCCACTTTGAGTCTGGAGGGCTGCCTCAAGGGTGAAGAGGAAGGATGGCTACATGCACAGCCCTGAGTGCATCCTGTGGAGGCCATAGGACTCCATATGAGGAGGTGCACCCATGAGGTTACTGTGTGGCCAAGAGACAACTGCAGGCAGCCACATCATCAGAAGGAAGGAGGACTCATACTAACAGCTGTCCTGGCACAGACATCTTCCCTGCACTAGAAGAGCAGCTGAAGAGGCTTGAGTACATGCAAGAGCATGCTCAAGTCACTCACTGAACAGAAGTACACTCAAGCACTTGCCACTGATTTCAGCTTTTGCAGTGCACACATAGCAGATGTGAAAATTACACAGGTTTCCTGCATCATCTAGGAAGTCTCTATGAAAATATTCTCACAGTCTTGAGGCATCTTCACTTTCTATTTTCAGTTTAAAAGGCTTCAGTTTGCAAACCCCTGTGAGCTAAACAGCAAGGGAAAGCTACTCTAGATTGGACTTTTTACAGCACAGATGGAGTCTCCTTCCCTGGAGGGATTCCAAACCCACCCACCTGGACATTGTGATCCTGGGCAAGCTGCTGTGGGTGACCCTGCTTTAGCAAGGAGTTGGACTGGGTGATCTCCAGAGGTCCCTTCCAACCCCCCATGCTGAGATGTGGCAGTTCTGTGTTGTTTTGGAGAGTTTGGTTAGGTGTAAGAGGAGTATTATGAAAGTCCTGAATTACAACACAGCCTGTGCAGGAAATCCACCACATCCAGGTGTACTACAGCTTAGAAAGACTCAGACAATCATTGAAGTGCAGAGGCCTGTCTTGCCAGGCAGAGATTCCAAAAGCTAAGAGGGTATGGTTATGCCTTATCAGGAACTTGCTGCTGTCACCACCAGCACAGCTAACCTGTTTCAGCCAGAGCAGTTTTGGTCAGGCATTGGAACAGTCTGTCCAGGGAGGTGCTGGAGTCACCATCCCAGGAGGTGTTCAGGAAACTTGTGGACATGGCACATGGGGACATAGTTTAATGGCCATGGTAGTCTTGGGTTGAAGGTTGGACTTGATGATCTTAGGGGTTTTTTTTCCACCTGAAACAATTCTGTGATTCATGGTAGAACTATTTCTAGCCCAGGACTGCAGTGCTTTAGATTTTTACCACGCTGAAGAAGCAGCAAAATAAAAACACATACATCAAAAGTAATCTGTAACTATCTGTAACTATCACTTAATATGAGAAACTGTGTTTCACACTTTGCTGTTTTTTCCTTTGTTAATTGTGGTTTTTTTTTTTTTTTCTATGCCTGTGTTCACATCACACACACACACACATCCTGCTTGCTGGGAATAAAGGAAATAAAAATGCCAAGATTACACTGAAGAGAAAGCCAGGGAACTGTGGGTGCACCTATCAGCTACCACAGGTCACAAAGCAATTTCATTTTATGCTACTCATATTTCTGTTCTAAGGCAATAAAATCTGGAATCAGCACCCATTAACAGTTATATAGGCTCTGAGAAAAGCCTATATAAACTCCACCCCTTCCAGAGGTTAACTTTGAACAAATCACAGGATCAGTTCTTCTGATCTTCAGGAAGCTAAAAAGGCTTTGTTAAATCATTCCACTGCAGAAGAAATGCCTTAGGTTCAAAAACTCCTTGTGTTCTGCAGGTTATAATTTTGACTGAGAGGTCCACAAAGGCATCTAGCAATGCTGTTGTACAGGTACACACACACACAGGTGTGTGTAACTGAAGGATTCTGGTACTAACAGAAACCCAGCATGGTGGGAGGGACCTCTGGAGATCATAAAGTCCAACCCTCCTGCTAAAGCAGAGTCACCCACAGCAGCTTGCCCAGGATCAAAATGTCCAGGCATGCCTGGAATCTCTCTAGAGAAGGAGACTCCACAACCTGTCTGGGCAGCCTGCTGCAGGGCTCCAGCACCATTGCCCCAAAGAAGTTTGTGCTCATGTTCAGGTGGAACTGCCTGGGTTCTGATTTGTGCCCATTTCCACTTGACCTGTCACTGGACACCACTGAGAAGAGTCTGGCCACATCCTCTTACCTCCCACCCTTAGGCTCTTGCTGAGCATTGCTCAGATCCCCTCTGGGGCTGCTCTTTTCCAGGCTCAACAGCCCCAGGGCTCTCAGCCTTTCCTCCTCACAGAGATGCTCCAGGCCCCTCAGCAGCTTTGTAGCCTCTGCTGGACTCTCTCCAGTAGTTCCCTGTGTCTCTGGAACTGGGGAGCCCGGAGGTGGAGCCAGTGCTGCAGATGTTTATACATCTGTGTCTGTGTCTGTGTGGGGAAGAAATGGAGAACCTACCATTTCTGCCTAGTCTTGGTTTGCCTCATTGCTGTACAAAACAAAACAAATTCTGTGCTTTCCCTGCTGTAGGGATTATATTTCTATTGCTTGCTATGATATCTGTGGTAAAGGATTATTTACCTCCTGGATTTCATGCTCACAGAAGGCCTAAAATATTTGACTTTCTCTCATTCCACACACATTTCTGATTTGGTTGGTTGGAAAAAACCCAAAGCAGCAGTGTGACCTTGTATGCAGCTACACCAATCCATAGCTATTTTGCAGAGCTGCCAGGATCTCAGAGCAATCTTGAAGATGTCAGTGTGATAGATTCTGTGCTGCAAGAATATCTAAGGTCAAATCAATCACAAGGCAGCTGTTTTGTGCTTCCTTTCTCTCTGTCTGGGTGACAAGATGCATATTAGAGCATTCCTTTGTGCAATAAAAACAGCCAGGCAGCAATGATGCCACACTGGTGTTCTTCAGAAACAGTTTGGAATTGAGAGTTGTCAGGGTTTGCTCAGGTTTTGAGTGTTAAAACCTAAGTATTTCCCTACAGCAGTGAAGTTTGAGCCTTCACATAGGACTGCTCTGAGTCAAATTATAGATAACTCATTCAACTTAATAACATTGGCTGTTAACACTGGAAACAAACTGAATTTTACTGTTCAGACTAATTTATATTCCAAAAAGGTTTTGTTCAGTCCAGTATTTCTGTGCCAGTTTTATTCTCACATTACTGAAAACTGAAAGGTGTAAACTGTTCCCCTCTCTTTAATAGCTAGTTTACAGATACTTCTATTTTGCTGTAATGTTCCTTGATTTCTGCTGTGTATCTTTTTTTCTCCACAAAAATATCAATAGTTTTCCTCTGAAAAAGAATAATATTTCATTGCAGCCTTCTCATGGCTTGAAAAAAAACCCCCACCCTAAACACTAAAACATTCAAAGCACCAGTATGATCAACAGACTACTCCAGAATCCTTTCACAAAACTCACACAGGGTCATATGAGATCCAGGTAATAAAAACATCACCAATATTGGTTAAAAAAAAAAGATTTTTGTGGGTAAAAACCATTCTCAGCCAGCAAACAGGCTCTGCAGAGCAGGAGCAGAGGTGTTATTCAGGTGAAGTCAGATGAACCTGCTTTCACATCTGATCATCAAAAAGACCAGCAGTGTAAAAGAGAATGCTGTGGAGATAACAGTAAAGCACTGAGATAGCAAACTAATTGTTCTAACTCCCTTCAGCTGCATTTGATCTCCTGCAGCCAACTGCTAGCTATTATCTGCAAGGAAGTAAAAAATGGCACAGGAGCTCATCTGATACAACCCTGCTGGCTCACAGTTAGTTAACCTGGTGCTGATTGTGAGTCCTCTCACAATCATTCACTTACACCCTCCAGTAGCAATTGCAAATTGAGTTGATTTCCAGTTCCTAAGGAAGTCATTCAGGGTGGTTTGCATCTTAGGAAAACATAAAATAGAGCAAGAGAGATTAGCATGGTATGAAAAACATCTTGGATCACAGGCTGCTCTTTACCATAAACACTACCTGTGCTCAGTTAACCTGAAAGGCCTGTTGCACTACATTCTAGACACACTCTTTCCAGACAAAACTACCAAAATATGAGCCTAGAGGTATTTAATGAAGCAACCAGAACATCCTCATCTCACAGGAGTTACAGAAAAGCAGAAAGAAAAAAAAAAAAGAAATAGAATCATAGAATTGTGAAGGTTGGAAGGGGCTTCAGGGATCATCCAGTTCCAACCCCCCCTGCCATGGACAGGGACACCTCACACTAGATCAGGTTGCTCAGAGCCCCATAATAGTTAAAGCCCCAAATAGTTAAAGCCTCTCAGCTTTGAAATGTTACTAAAAATCAAGGCAATGGCATAATTGTAATCCATGGACAAATATATACAGAATTTAGATGTTGGGATTGGGTTTGGTTGGCTTGAAATTGAAACACTTCTCAGGGAATAGTTTGAATTTCATCTCCTGCCTAAATGTGTCAGAGTTTGTCAAGTAAACTCACAGGCAAGCACTGCAGGACTTAATGGGGCTTTCACCAGTTGATTTAATTAAAGCAGGCTCGGATTGTCTCTGAAAGACTGCCATCCAGAAGTTGGCTAAGAGCACATAGCCATGTCTAGCTTTTCAGAAAGCTTTAGAGGTGGTGAAGGGTGAGCTTGATACTCCTGTATAGTTAATTTATTTATCCTACTTCAGGGGAACAACAACAAAAGGTTTTATGTGAGCCTTGCCAAAATACATCTGTCCTGAATGACGGCACCACATCCCCTGAATTAAAGACCTTCACTGATCTTTCAGAAGAGAGCGCTGCCAAAGGACTCTAAGAAGAGAAAGGAGTCTTGTGAGACAACAATTGCATTCCTCTTTCAATAACTCAGCACTCTAATTGCCTCTGACACAGAAATTGAGTGTGGCAATGGACGGGCAGCTTGAGCCAACATTGTCATCAGTGCTGGGGTTTTTTTAGGTCCTGAATGTGAGGCATAGGGTCTGGTGATACACCGTGTCCAGAAAGCTGATGATGTCTGGAAGGTGGAGATGGTCATTAGTTCTAGCCAGACCTGGTGAAATGGTACCACTTTGTCCTAGTCATTGTTCTTCTGGTTATTTAGAGACAATTGCATCAGCTTACTGCATTTATTTTTTCCTGGAGGTAAAAAAAAAAAAAAAAATACAGATGCTACTCTCTGGACTTTTGTCTCAGTTTTCCACATGTCCAGTGAGAGAATATTGTATTTCATCCCTCCCCATACCCTCCTCCCCTCACCCTATTTTCTATGTTAATCATAGAATCAACCAGGTTGGAAGAGACCTCCACTTTGAATCAAAACTACTCTGTCACACTGCCACAACTCCTGTGGCAAAATGAATACAGTGGAATGGTCCTCCTCTAGAAGTTTGAGAGCATTCTGGTTTTGTGACAGGCCTGCAGGTAAGTAACACAGGGACTGTCATAGAATCATAGAATCAACCAGGTTGGAAGAAAAAAAAATAGAGATGCTACTCTCTGGACTTTTGTCTCAGTTTTCCACATGTACAGTGCGAGAATATTGTATTTCATCCCCCCCAACCCCTCCTCCTGCCCCCCCCACGCTATTTTCTATGTTAATCATAGAATCAAGCAGGTTGGAAGAGACCTCCAAGATCCTCCAGTCCAACCTATCCCCCAGCCCTATCCAATCAACCAGACCATGGCACTAAGTGCCTCATCCAGGCTTCTCTTGAACACCTCCAGGGATGGTGACTCCACCACCTCCCTGGGCAGCACATCCCAATGGCAAATCTCTCTCTCTGTGAAGAACTTCCTCCTAACACCCAGCCTAGACCTCCCCTGGCACAACTTGAGATTGTGTCCCCTCCTTCTGCTGCTGGGTGCCTGGGAGAAGAGCCCAACCCCCACCTGGCTACAACCTCCCTTCAGGTAGTTGTAGACAGCAATGAGGTCTGCCCTGAGCCTCCTCTTCTCCAGGCTAAACCAGCAATCTTCTTCAGCAGGGATGATATTACTGTGCAAAATGTTAATTTTCCTAATTATGCCTGACTAGTACTGAGCTTAGTTTAAGCCTTCAGGAGATACCTCCTCCTTCAGTCTCATTTTTCATTCATGGTATGTGTTATTGTAACGGACTTTATCTAATAGCTGCTATTTGCATAAAAAACAAAGGTATTTTGGCTTTGGATAAACCAAAGTATGGGATTCCCTCCTCCCTCTATTTCAAATGGTAACTCAGAGCTGTTGGACATAGTCCATTTAATACATTAAAGCAGCTGCTGTGTGGTCTGCAGGTTCTTTAATCCATAAGGCAGGGCTCGCACGCCTTCGTGCTCTGTTGCTGCAGAGTCAGCAGAGGGAGCACAACATAACTAAAATAAATAATTAAAAAAAAAAAAAACACCTCTTTCCAAGAACTCTGCTGACACAATCGGTGATGCTCTTGGACAAACAAACAAGCACAGAAAAAAAAGCACCTCTGGTTCAGGGCTGGACAAAAAAAATCAGTCAGCTTCGAACTGCAGCAAGACAAACAAAGTAACAGCAGGAAAAAAGGAAAAAAAAAAAAAAACTTGAAAAGATTGCTTTAAAACTTCCACTACAGAATGTTGCATTATGGTGTTTGCATTAGTAAGAAGCAGAGATAAAAAGTATTTTTATTTTTTTCATTTTATCCATGTGCCTATTCAAAACACTGGTATAATTCAGAGCAGGAATTGTTTCGTTCATGTGGTGACACTGAACAGCAATATATTGGTAGGACTTTAAGTAGTTAACCAAAGCAGTCTCTTTCCAAGCCAGTTACCACTATGATTGTGGAGGAAAGGGCCCAGGCTTACTTAGGCAACTGATAGAATAAGCATTGACAAAGTCTTGTACTGTAAATTCAGTATTGCCTTTCAGCACTCCCGCCCTAGAACTGTGTGTTCTAGCAGGAGCAGTACTTCTGCATGCACCTCCAAGTCAAGCACATTCCTGCTCC
The DNA here is from genome assembly GCF_027791375.1 of Indicator indicator. Classification (NCBI taxonomy): domain Eukaryota; kingdom Metazoa; phylum Chordata; class Aves; order Piciformes; family Indicatoridae; genus Indicator; species Indicator indicator. The sequence continues at coordinate 22,037,077 of NC_072024.1, read as the reverse complement.
CACCACTGGCTCAGCAGAATTTCCTTTTCTCTCTTCAGGTATGAATTCCTCAAAAATATTGACAGGAATGAAAACTGAGTTCACTGCAGAACAAAAGAACAACTCTTTTATGCATGTATTTCAATCAGACAACTCTAAGCTAAAGCTCCTTGCCCTCCTTAATTTACCTGCAGAACCAAAGACAATACCTAGTGCCCTCTAGCAAAAGTTGAGTCTCAGCTCCATGGGAACAAGGGACTTAGTGAAGAAGTAGGTTCACAGATGATTTGATGCTCTGCTACTAATGTAGCCCTGAATCCAAACACAAGATCAGGACAATGGATGACATTTTCTTCTCTGCTCCTCAGATTCAAGCCATCTAAACACAGCCCCCAAATGTCCATGCCCATTAGGAAAAATGCCTAAAAAGGTGCAACAGAGATTGCATATTTTTGAAAGAATGGGAATAAACATACTGTAAGAAGCAAAACGTAGTGGTTCTAGACAAAATGAGTTTGTTACATCTTTGGGCAGAGGAGGAGGAGGAGGAGGAGGGATGTATCACCACTGAGGCAGGGTGCAGGCAACAGGCACACCTCAGGGGTTAATCACTGAGTGGGAAGGGTATGAGCTGATGAAAGTCTCCTATTACAGTCTGCTGTCCTAACCTGCAGAACCAGCACAGGACCAAAATCCTGATAGTGAAAAGAAAAGCAGCAAGCTGGGGCTGAGTGGAATGTTAAGGTGTGACAACACACCAGAAACTCCCAGGAACTTCTTGAAACACTGCCATCAGACACCAATTTGTGACACAACTCCCCAGTGCAAACTGTGGAGGAGTGTTGAGGACTGGATGTCTTACACACCAAGCTGAGAAATCCAAGTGGTGTACTGTGCAAAGGGCTGCAGAGAGCAGGGACACAGAGATCCTTCAAAAAAGTCAACTCACTCATCTCAGCAAGACTGCACAGGAAAACATCAGAAGGAACCTGAGAAACGGTGCAAGTCCAAACACTGGGAAAGGCTGAAAGCAAGCAACTCGCAAATCAGTAGGAAATGGATTTAATTCCTGTAACTGAATTAGAACTACAAGCTGTGATCACTACCAGCATAACATTTACTGCAATGTTTAGGAAGTAGCTGTTAATAGAAACAGGGGCAAGGGAGAAAGGGAGAAAGGGAGAAAGGGAGAAAGGGAGAAAGGGAGAAAGGGAGAAAGGGAGAAAGAGAGAAAGGGAGAAAGAGAGAAAGGGAGAAAGAGAGAGAAAGAAAGGAAGAGAGCAAAAGAGAGCGAGGAGAGAAAGAGGAGAGAAAGAAAGAGAGGAGAGAAAGAGGGAAAGAGGGAAAGAGGGAAAGAGGGAAGGAAGGGAAGGAAGGGAAGGAAGGGAAGGAAGGGAAGGAAGGGAAGGAAGGGAAGGAAGGGAAGGAAGGGAAGGAAGGGAAGGAAGGGAAGGAAGGGAAGGAAGGGAAGGAAGGGAAGGAAGGGAAGGAAGGGAAGGAAGGGAAGGAAGGGAAGGAAGGGAAGGAAGGGAAGGAAAGGAAGGAAGGGAAGGAAAGGAAGGAAAGGAAGGAAAGGAAGGAAAGGAAGGAAAGGAAGGAAAGGAAGGAAAGGAAGGAAAGGAAGGAAAGGAAGGAAAGGAAGGAAAGGAAGGAAAGGAAGGAAAGGAAGGAAAGGAAGGAAAGGAAGGAAAGGAAGGAAAGGAAGGAAAGGAAGGAAGGAAGGAAAGGAAGGAAGGACTATTCAGGGAATAATAGATTTAATTTAAAATACATTTTCTGTCCTGGTCCTATGGACCCACACAAACCAGTAAATGTCCTGGGTTCTCATTTGACCCAGCAGCATTTCATACCCTTGCAGCAACACAAACCATTGTAAATGTAAATGCAAATGAGAAACAAGCTCAGAAATGCCACAGGCTATGCAGATATGCTACAAATCCTACCATCCTACTTCAGTTATTTAATGTAGGGTTTGGTCCATTCTGACACTGGAGAGTTATCAGCGAAGCTTCAAGTTGTTTCAGGATGTGAAAGAAATCGATTGCAAGGCGGTGCTCAAATAACAGCATCACCAGAAATGGAGAATTTTGGACAGTGGAAGAGAGCTGCATGAGAAATACTGATTTATGTATCTGGAGAAGTTGGTGGCCAGAGAGAAATAGTTCAGATTCAGGAGGAGCAGCACTTCAAAATCATGGGGAACATAATGCCAGCGACGTGGGAATGACACAGCGGCGGCAGCAGGCTGTCTACACCAGAAACGAAAGTGTTCTGCTGCTGCCACCACACTGACAGCACTCAGGTGGAGAGAGAATTTCTGTACTGGTAACTCACATGCAGACTTTGTGGGAAAGGACCCTGAAGCTGTTCTTAGAAATACCTAAGTGAAAGAGGAAAACCAACCACACAACCAACCACAAACCCTGCAGTTTTGTAGTTACAGGCAGCTGCAGTTTGTGCTTTTTGAAGTGTCATGTAGTGAAACTAAAATGAACCCTGATGACAGACTTCCAATGCTTTTCATTCCAAAATAGCTTAAGACTACTACCTCCCACTCTTCAAAATGAAAATGAATATTATTATTATTATTATTTCACTCTGTTGGGTGGTTCACAGTGATAAGCCAACGAACAATGGGTTCAAACTTGAACATAGAAGATTTCTTCTCAACATGAGGAGAAACTTCTTTACAGTGAGGGTGACAGAGCCCTGGGACAGGCTGCCCAGGGGGGTTGTGGAGTCTCCTTCTCTGGAGACTTTCAAACCCCACCTGGATGCATTCTTGTGTGGACTATCCTAGGTGATGCTGCTCTGACAGGGGGGCTGGACCTAATGATCTCGAGGTCCCTTCCATCCTCTGATATACTGTGAGACTGTGACACACTCCACTGAACAAAACGAAAACAAACACCTCCAGAAGGAAAGGAAAAGGAAAAAGGAAAAAGGAAAAAGGAAAAAGGAAAAAGGAAAAAGGAAAAAGGAAAAAGGAAAAAGGAAAAAGGAAAAAGGAAAAAGGAAAAAGGAAAAAGGAAAAAGGAAAAGGAAAAAGGAAAAAGGAAAAAGGAAAAGGAAAAAGGAAAAAAAGAAAAAGACTCCCACAACAAACCAAAACTGAAAAATCAGATTATCACCTGATTGCCAGTATAGAAACCAGAGATCCTGCAGAAACCAGAATTCAGATTTTGAGAGTTCTAATGGGCCAAGGTCCTACATGGCTGTTTACAATATACCTGCTTGCCTTAGTAGAGCTCACATCTGGATGATTTTGGGGGTTTTGAGGGATCTAGGGAAGGCAGAAGCAAACAGCATGTCTCTAACTCGCACTGGCGATACGTCGAAAGCCTCTTGTGCTGGAAAACGTAGGCGTTGCTCTCTATGAATCACTGTGACTTAAAAAAGGATCCTGATAGATAGGCAATGAATCATGTTCAATTTTGTAATCAGAAAAAGCTGGTGACTCAAGAGAGAGAGAGAGACCTTTGCCCCCCTTGGCACAGCCTGATAAGGAGGATGTGCCAAGCCACTGAGGAGGAAGCCTTCCCTTGTCATGGAAGCAGCCTCACAAAGCTTGAAGGAAGCAATTGATTTTAAAACATACCCAAAAAGGGCTGTGTTGTACACAAGCAAAGCTTCATCAACTCCAGTCACAGCTCCATTCAACTGAGAAGAGGGGAAACACTCTCAGAGCTGTGCTTGGCTCCAAGACTCAATGTACCTTTTTTAACTGGCATGTATTTATACTGGGCGGACTTTCATTGAATCATGGAATTGTTGTTTTGGTGGGAAAAAACCTCTAAGATCAAGTCCAGCCTTCAACCCAACACCACCATGACCATTAAACTATCTCCCAAAGTGCCATGGCCACACATTTCTTGAACACTTCCAGGGATGGTGACTCTACCACCTCCCTGGATAGCCTGTTTCAATGCCTGACCACTCATGCAGGGAAGAAATTCTTCCTAGTATCCAATTTAAACCTCCCTTGGGGCAATTTCAAGCCACTTCCTCTCATTCTATCATCTGATACTGGAGAGAAGAGACCAACCTCTGCCTCACTACAACCTCTTTCCAGGCAGATGTAGAGTGTGAGAAGGTCTCCCTTCACCTTTCCTTTCTCTGAACAACCCAAGCTCCCTCAGCTGCTCCTCCCCAGCCCTGTTCTCCAGACCAGCTTTGTTGCCCTACTCTGGACCTGCTCCTCAATGTTCTTCTTACAGTGAGGGACCCAAAACTGAACTCAGGATTGGAGGTGTGGCCTCACCAGTGCCCAGTACAAGAGCACAATCACTTCCCTCCTGCTGTTCACCTGTATTCCTCAGGTCTAGTGATGATTTTACTAACTACAGGAAACCTACATAATTAAAACCCTTCATCCTTATGCAGCTTAATCTACACTATTTAAAAAAAAAATTATTACTCTCTTTTATTTTTGTTGTGCCACTGACTCAATAGGGCAGAACACTCTGCTTCCAGCAGCTTTGAAACTCAATGGTGTGGCTAAAACAGTGTTCCAGAAATCTTTCCATGCATCTCAGAAACATTCAGTAAGGCAATAGGGTTTGAAACCATTTTTTAAAGTAAACTGTCATACCATTTCATGGCTATAAACTCTTTTATTTGTAGTAGCAACCCCAGAAATCATGACTGTAAGAAATATTATGGATATAAGAAACCCCAGAAATCATGGATATAAGCCAAATATGGATATAAGCCACCCCAGAAATGTCAAAGGAGTTAAGAGAACTTTTTCTTCTCTCAGTTTCAATCAGGTTTATAAGTTCAGTGCGTGGCACAGAAAAGTATTTTAAGAGCAAATTCCTCCCCCAGAAGTTTTCTATGCAGATTTAGCCATAACCTGTGACTCTGCTTTCAGATGTCAAACTTGTTTTGAAGTCAACAGAAAGTTTTATTGCTTCAATAGAAATTCTGTGTTTAGGCCACAAACACTCACTTGGATGCTTTATTTTGAATATGATGTTGTAGCTAAAGGTATTTAAACCTCTACACATCTGAAAAAGCAGTTGCTGGTTAAGGAAGGACTTCTTTAGCCCAACATAACTTGGGCTATGTTATTCAGTTACATATCAGACACCTGTACACACAAATAAATCAATGTATATGGTGATACATGGAATCACAGAATTGCTTCAGTTGGAAAAGACCTCCAATATCACCAAGTCCAAGCTTCAGCCCAACACCACCATGGCCATTAAACCACGTCCCAGAGTGCCATGGCCACAGGTTTCCTGAACACCTCCAGGGATGGTGACTCCACCACCTCCCTGGGCAGCCTGTTTCAATGCCTGACCACTCCTGCAAGAAAGAAATTCTTTCTAATCTCCAACCTAAACCTCTCCTGGCACAATTTCCTCTCATTCTCTCACCTGATACTAGGGAGAAGAGGCCAACCCCCACCTGGCTCTCAACTACAGTTTGAGAGCTGTAGTTGTAGTTGTAGAGAGCAATGAGGTCTCCACTCAGCAGCATTTTATCCCCACTGAACACCCCCAGTTCCCTCAGCTACTCCTCCCCAGCCCTGTTCTCCATGCCCTGCCCCAGCTTTGCTGCCCTTCTCTGGACATGTTCCAGCCCCTCAATGCCCTTCTTGTAGTGAGGGGCCCAAAACTGAAGCCTCTATTTGAGGTACAGCCATAAGAAATGAGGCTCTGGTAAGTGCCATATTGCCCATATAAAATTACTCACTAATCACAGGGAGAATGTGATGCCCAGGGTTAATAAAGCAAAAGAAACTCACAGCTACCAGGAAACCCAAGCTGCCATGCTGAGCAAGATGCCTGCTGTATGTTTAAACAGGAAACAGCACTGTCCCAAGGAACCCAACTGGAGTCAGAACACTGACCAGTACATTCATACTGGGCTCACACATGCTTCAGTGGATGAAAATTTGGAGATTCCTCCCTGGCTTCATAAACCTTTGTGAGCTCAGCAAAGATTTCAGCAGGTAAGATGGCAAAATATGCACGTGGGAGCACTGCAGCTATTTACAGGGCAATCTTCTGCTCCATTAATTTGGTCTCATTAGGTCATTCTCATTGTGTCTTTTAGTGTGTTTTAATATCCTAATGACAGACTCAGTTTAAAAATGGAGCTTAGCCAATGATCATCAACTGAGGTGGCCATTAAGCAAAGCGTTTTACAATGGGTGAGCTCCACTGGGGGATTCCAATCTGCATACAAAGTTTGTATTTCTTTTTGAAATGTTAATAACTTTAATCACAGAATCCTTTGCTGGTTTGGGTGTAGTAAAAGGTTAGTGGATAGCAGGAAATTGAATTCCTATTTTATTGTGCCACCTGCTGCTTCTTTTATAGAATCATAGAATGCATCAGCTTGGAAGGAACCCTCAAGGTCACCTTGTCCAACCCCCCTGCAGTGAGCACAGACACCTCCAACTAGATCAGGTTGCTCATGGCCCCATCAAGGTTGACCTTGAATGTCTCCAGAGGTGGGATCTCCACCTCATCTCTGGGTAGCCTGTTCCAGTGTTTCACCACTCTCATGGGAAAGAACTTCCTTAATAGTAAATAGTGGATGTTATGTGCACAATATCCAGTGAGGTTTCTTCATCTAACATATCTATGAAGACAGGCTGAGAGAGTTGGGGTTGTTCAGCATGGAGGAGAGGGAGAGGGGGAGAGGGAGAGGGAGGGGGGAGAGGGGGAGAGGGAGAGGGGGAGAGGGAGAGGGAGGGGGGAGAGGGGGAGAGGGGAGAGGGGGAGAGGGGGAGAGGGAGAGAGGGGGAGAGGGGGAGAGGGGGAGAGGGGGAGAGGGGGAGAGGGGGAGAGGGGGAGAGGGGGAGAGGGGGAGAGGGGGAGAGGGGAAGAGGGGGAGAGGGGAAGAGGGGGAGAGGGGAAGAGGGGAAGAGGGGGAGAGGGGAAGAGGGGGAGAGGGGAAGAGGGGGAGAGGGGGAGAGGGGGAGAGGGGGAGAGGGGGAGAGGGGAAGAGGGGAAGAGGGGAAGAGGGGGAGAGGGGGAGAGGGGGAGAGGGGGAGAGGGGGAGAGGGGGAGAGGGGGAGAGGGGGAGAGGGGGAGAGGGGGAGAGGGGGAGAGGGGGAGAGGGGGAGAGGGGAAGGGGGGGAGAGGGGAAGGGGGGGAGAGGGGAAGGGGGGAGAGGGGAAGAGGGGGAGAGGGGAAGAGGGGGAGAGGGGGAGGGGAAGAGAGGGAGGGGGGAGGGGAAGAGAGGGAGGGGGGAGGGGAAGAGAGGGAGAGGGGGAGGGAGAGGGAGGGGGGAGAGGGGGAGAGGGGGAGAGGGAGAGAGGGGGAGAGGGGGAGAGGGAGAGAGGGGGAGAGGGGGAGAGGGGGAGAGGGGGAGAGGGGGAGAGGGGGAGAGGGGGAGAGGGACCTTAGAGCAGCCTTCTAGAATTCGAAAGGGGGCTACAGAAGAGCTGGAGAGGGACTTTTACAAAGGCATGGAGTGACAGGATGAGGGAGGAATGGCTTCACACTGGAGGAAGGTGGATTGAGATTAGACATTAGGAAGAAATTCTTCCCCATGAGGGTGATGAGGCACTGAAACAGGTTGCCCAGAGAAGTTGTGGAGGCTCCAAGCCTGGCAGTGTTGAAAGCCAGGTTGGACAGGGCCATGAGCAAGCTGCTTTAGTGGGAGGTGTTCCTGCCCTCGGCCGGGGTAGGAAACAGATGATCTTTCAGTTCCCTTCCAACCCAAACCATTCAATGATTCTGTGATCTTAGGTGCAATAAATTTTACACTGACACTGAAAGATTTTGATACTATTAATGCTTAAATCACAACATGAAGCTTTCTCTATCCACTTAGTAGTAGCAGAGAATTTATTGAGATCTTTTTATGGGTGCCTAAGACTGTTGGTAAGAAGCCTGGGATTTTTTTTTTTCTTCCCTCAGACTCTGTCATGTCACTGCTTTTTAATGTTCACAAGACAGTAAACTGAGCCTTGGTTCCAAAAGATGAGCTAATGAGGCTTACAACAGTAATAGGGTAAAACACACTCATTAATATCCTAAATGCCATTCCTTGCCATGGCAGAACACTGAATACTCCCACAGGAAGAGGAGAAGGAGGAGGAACAAATGCAACTCATTCCTTGAATTAAATCCCACTTTTAAAGTTTTTCCTGGCAGTCAAACACATCATTGCAAGTTATCCATAAAAATGCTTCCTTTCCTATCAAGATGAGCCATTTTCACCACAAAAATCATCTTCTCAAATACCAAACAAACAAAAAAAATTAAAAAAAATAGTAAAAATGGATTTTAATATGGCCAGAGTTTATGTAGGGGCCTTATAATTTGATTGAGAACCATTGTTGTTGGGTTTCACTGAAATATTTTAACCTGTGGGACAATCACTAACTGCTAACAGTTAAAAGACTGCTGCAAGAGTTGAACATCCTTAGAGTCATTTGTGCATTAAATACTGGAAATACCTCAGCATAACAGGGAACAAACTTTCCTGTATAGGATTTTTCTTATCTATGACTATCAATTTCTGGTATATGGCAAGCAGAAGGGAATAGTCTCTGTGCACAGCAACTAAACTCTGTGATGTCATGCTAGTTGAAACACAGCCCTCAAACACATTCCCCTCCTGCTCTGCTCTGCTCTCTGCTGAGACCCCACCTACACTACTGTGTCCAGCTCTGAAGCTCCCAACACAAGAAGGACATGGAACTGTTGGAGCAGGTCCAGAAGAGGCCACAAAGATTATCAGAGGGCTGGAGCACTTCCCCTGTGGTGACAGGCTGATGGAGATGGGCTTGTTCAGCCTGGAGAAGAGAAAGCTCCAGGGAGACCTCAGAGCAGCCTTCCAGGATTTGAAGTAGGCTACAGGAGAGCCTACAGGGAGGGACTTTTGACAAAGGCATGGAGTGACAGGATGAGGGGTAATGGCTTCAATCTGGAAGGGGCTGGATTTAGATTAGACATTAGGAAGAAATTCTTCCCCATGAGGGTGGTGAGGCACTGAAACATGTTGCTGAGAGAAGCTGTGGAGGCTCCAAGCCTGGCAGTGTTGAAAGCCAGGTTGGATGGGGCCTTGAGCAAGGAGAAGGTGTCCTGCCCCTTGCAGGGGGTTGGAACTAGACAATCCCTTCCAACCCAAACTAATCTATGATTCCATGAAAGCTCAAGCAAGAAGACAATTACTACCCGAGAGGATTTAGCACTCAGCATTCTCCTTTTCCAAATGCTCCTCACATTACTGCAGCACAGAATATGCTCAGATTTTGTGTGGAATACAGTTATTCACACAGTTGCTGAAGTGCATTTTCATGAGCTGCTGAAACTCCTCTGCCAGCCCTTTCTAAACTGGGAGTGGCACTGCCAGCCAAGTGTGTGCTGTTAGGCAGCACTGCCTGGCACAGAACTGAGGGACCCTCCTCTTTACTTTGTCTAAATGGCTGGGTTACTCTGAGAAGACAAATCATGGAATGCTTTGGGGTGGAAGGGACCTTTACAATTCATCTAGTCCACCCCCCCTACAGTGAGCAGGGACATCTGCAACTGGAGCAGGTAGCTGAGGCAAAATCGGTAGCCCACTTTGATGATGTTTAACAGCAGGCTCTGTACCAGTCTGTAGCTAAAACAATTTTCATGTGAAGACACATGAACTTTTGTACACCCATCATCTGTTGCACAAATGTCTCTTTCATGTTTTAAATTAGGGGAAAAAAAAAAAGAAAGAAACATAACCTTCTCAACTGCACAAAGTAAGAAGCATATAACCTGCTTGGCCACTTTTCAGTGACAGAGCAATCTCTTGTCATCTGACTGCTGTACTTTTGACCCTCCAAAATATTCCCAGCTAAAAAGATGTTGACATGTTTTCACATGTGATTCAATAATTATTGTTCTCCAGAGTGTAGGATACTTATCACCTATTTAAATCAAGGTTCTCCACATCTCCTGTGCTCCATCTTTCTAGATACGAACTCCTCCAGGTAGCTTTAAAACTCTTCCATCAAGGTGACTCCAGGCTGCCTGCACAAGGAGTGCAGAAGCAGGTAATAAGCTTGCTTTTGCAACTGAAATTGCAACACCCTGCAACACTCTCAGAAGCATTTAATGAACACCAGGCAGTTAATTATGAAGTGGACTCTAAATTTAAGCTCCCTCAAGTTCCACTTCTGAATCTTTATTGGACTACAGGACAAGACCATCTAGAGAATCTTCCCTATTATTGGGGTTTTTTGAGGGGGTTGGTATAAACTATGACACAATCACAGAATCAGTCAGGTGGGAAGAGACCTCCAAGATCATCAAGTCCAACCAATCACCCAACCCTATCTAACCGACTAGACCATGCCTCATTCAGTCTTTCCTTAAACACCTCCAGGGATGTTGAGAGCACCACCTCCCTGGGCAGCCCTTTCCAGTGGCCAATCTCTCTGTCTGTGAAGAACTTCTTCCTAAGATCAAGCCTAAACTTCCCGCTGCACAGCTTGAGACTCTGTCCTCTTGTTCTGTCACTGAGTGCCTGGGAGAAGAGACCAATCCCCACCTGGCTACAACCTCCCTTCAGGTAGTTGTAGATTGCAATAAGGTCTTCCCTGTATTCTGTATTTTATTGCAGAAGAAAAAATAGGTGGAAACTTTCTGAAGGAAATACAGCCTGAAAACTCACTATCAAAAGAGCTAGATACAAAAATCTGAATTTTAAAGCCTGCCTGTGACTAAAGAATAGCAATCTGAGGAAAAAAAATGCTAAAGTATCAAGGATAAGAACTCAGCAGTGAGTTAGCACCAGCTCCTTTCTTACTTTTAACACAAACTGCAGGCATTTCCTTGGGAGTTTTTTATGTGATGTACTAGAGAAAGACTTCCTGCAGACTGTAACTTAAATCTGTAACAACTACTGAATAGACAAAAACATCCCAACAGCTTCATAGATGCACAGGTTGCATTGGGTTAGAGGGGATCCCATAAGGGCATCTTGTCCAACCCCCCTGCTGTCAGCAGGGACATCTCCAACTAGATCAGGTTGCCCAAGGACTCATCAAGTCTGATCTTGAATGTCTCCAGGGACAGGGCCTCAACCACATCCCTGGGCAACCTGTTCCAGTGTTTCACCACTCTTACTGTCAAGAGCTTCCTCCTGATGTCCAACCTAAACCTACCCTGCCCCAGTTTCGAACCATTGCCCCTTGCCCTATCACTACAAGTCCTTCTAAACAGTCCCTCCCCAGCCTTCCTGTAGGTGCTTTCAGATATTGAAATATAGCTACACCGTCTCCCCAGAGCCTCTTCTTCTCCAGGCTGAATAGCCCAAATTCTTTCTGCCTCTCTTCATATGTGAGGTGCTCCAGCATTCTGATCACGTTTGTGGCCCTCCTCTGGACCCTCTCCAACAGGTCCATGTCTCTCCTGTGTTGAGGGCTCCAGAGCTGGACAAAGTATCACAGTCTCACAGTATATCAGAGGCTGGAAGGGACCTCCAGAGATCATCAGGTCCAGCCCCCCTGCCAGAGCAGCATCACTTAGGGTAGTCTGCACAGGAACACATCCAGGTGGGTGCTGAAAGTCTCCAGAGAAGGAGACTCCACAACCCCCCTGGGAAGCCAGTTCCAGGGCTCTGTCACCCTCACTGTAAAGAAGTTTCTCCTCATGTTGGGGTGAAATCTTCTGTGTTCAAGTTTGAACCCATTGTTCCTTGGCTTATCACTGTGCACCACCCAAAAGAGCCTGGCCCCCTCCCCTTGACCCCCAGCCCTCAGCTATTGATAGACATTGATCAGATCCCCTCTCAGCCTTCTCTTCTCCAGACTAAACAGCCCCAGGGCTCTTAGTCTCTCTTCACAGGGGAGATGCTCAAGTCCCCTAAGCATCCTCCTGGCTCTCCCTTGGACTCTCTCCAGCAGGTCTCTGTCTCTCTTGAACTGGGGAGCCCAAAACTGAACACAGTATTGCAGGTGTGGTCTCACCAGAGCAGAGCAGAGTGGCAAAATCACCTCTCCTGACCTGCTGGCCACTCTTCTTTTGATGCAGGCCAGGATGCCATTGGCATTCTGGGCTACAAGTGCCCTTTGGTGGCTCGTGTCCAGCTTCTCATCCACCAGCACCTCCTTGTCCTTTTCTGCAGAGCTGCTCTCAATTTCATCATCCCACAGCCTGGATTGACATTGATTGATATTGATAAAACAACCAAAATCATGCAAGCAAACAGATCCTAGGATGAAAGCTGTTGTGAAACAGATGATACCAAGAAGCCCTAGAACAGAACTGTGTTGTCTTGAGTTCTACACTAAATAAAAAGGCTTAAAATCCTAAGTTCATGGGGAGCAATTCCCTGAGCAAACTCTTAAGTAGTCCTGGATGTTAGCCTATAGATTGGGCAAATCAAACAGTTTTCAGTCATGCCATTTCTGTGCCTAAAATCTAATTCTAACAAACAAAACTGCTTTAACCACTCAAAAAGACCAAAAAAAAAAAAAATAGAAAAAATAAATCATCACAATATATGCACTTGGATAATGATTATCAGGGCAGCACTCTATGAACATTCAGAAGAAGGCACATGCTCAGCTGTTCCATGAGATTATTTCAGCCTTCTGTCACGCATCCCTCAGTACCCTTCTGAGAAAAGGTCCCCCCCTGTTACAACTTTTTTCCAAGAATTTGACTTGAGTCTTTGGGAGTGGCACAGAATTTCATGGAGACCTTTAATCATTTTCTGAATGTAATTTTCAAGGGGAAAAAAAAAAAAAAGATAAAATAAGGCACCTTTTCTCTTCAGGATCTAGAAGTAACTTACTAAGAACACAATGGGCAAGTGCTGCTTGAACCTGAATGTGAAGATGAATACTCTCCCTGCAGCACTCTGATAAGGAAAAGAAGACAAAATATTTGTGGGGAAAGAACACAATTTCATCTTTTATTGAATTGCAAAATGCACTTTGAAAAGAATTTAAATATAATTTGGATAATGAGGCATTAATGCAAAATTCCACAATGTCCTGGTTTTGTTACTGGTTGCCTAAACTTACTGGGCTTTTTTAGAGTTCTGGTAAAGTTCAGCTTTTACAATGTGCACCAAAACTAAAGATTTCTTTGATCTTATTTTTTGTTGGGTTTTTCCTCCTCTCTGTTATTAATAGCTTAAGAATGCCTGCTATGACTTGGCCCTGCTTTTGTCAAGCTTTCTGTTTCAAACTAGAAGTTTTTTTGCAGTTCATCCACTGAAACTGCCAAGGTATGGAAAAAGGATTTCACCCAATTTACTTTTTTCCTTCATGTGAGCTGCACATCAGTTCCTCCAAGTGTGTCATTCATCCAGAAAATAGGATGTATTTATAGCAATGTTTAAGCAAATCACAGAACCATTCAGCTTGGGAAGGACCCTCAGGATCACCAAGTCCAGCTGAGAACCCCACTCTACAAGGCTCACCCCTAAACCATATCCCCAAGCACCACATCCAAATGACCCTTAAACACATCCAGGGTTGGTGACTCCACCACCTCCCTGGGCAGCACATTCCAATTCCTGACCACTCTTGCTCTGAAAAAATGTTTCCTAATGTCCAGTCTAAACCGGCCCAGTGGCAGCTTGTCACCATTCCCACTTATTCTATCACTACCTGGGAGAAGAGACCAGCACCAACCTCCCTATAACGTCCTTTCAGGTAGTTGTAGAGAGCAATGAGGTCTCCCCTCAGCCTCACAGTCTCACAGTATATCAGAGGTTGGAAGGGATCATCAGGTCCAGCCCCCCTGCCAGAGCAGGATCACTTAGGGTAGTCTGCACCGGAATGCATCCAGGTGGGGTTGGAAAGTCTCCAGAGAAGGAGACTCCACAACCCCCCTGGGCAGCCTGTTCCAGGGCTCTGTCACCCTCACTGTAAAGAAGTTTCTCCTCATGTTGAGGTGAAATCTTCTATGTTCAAGCTTGAACCCATTGTTCCTTGGCTTATCACTGTGCACCACCCAAAAGAGCTTAGAATCATAGAATCAGTCAGGGTTGGAAGGGACCACAAGGCTCATCCAGTTCCAACCCCCCTGCCATGGGCAGGGACACCTCACACTACAGCAGGCTGGCCAGAGCCTCATCCAGCCTGGCCTTAAACACCTCCAGGGATGGGGCCTCAACCACCTCCCTGGACAACCCATTCCAGGCTTTCACCACTCTCATGGGGAAGAACTTCTTCCTCAGCTTGGCCCCCTCCCCTTGACCCCCACCCCTCAGCTATTGATAGACATTGATCAGATCCCCTCTCAGCCTTCTCTCCTCAAGACTATACAGCCTCACGAATCTCAGGCTCTCTTCACAGGGGAGATGCTCAAGTCCCCTAAGCATCCTCGTGGCTCTCGCTTGGATTCTCTCCTCTGTTTCAAACTAGCCATCCCCAGCCCCTTCAGTTACTCCTCACAGGATTTACTCTCCAGGCCCTTCCCCAGCTGCATTGCCCTCCTGTGCACACATGCATGTACACAACCAGCACTCCCATGCCTTCATGCTTCTGGTTTCGTTTTGCTTCTGCAATAAACTACACATTTCAAAATGACATTTGGTGTTCCTCTGCAGTTATTAATATTGCTGATCTTTAACCCAGAGAGTTCACACTAAGCAAATTTCATTGTTACAGACACACACTTTGTCACTCAAAGTCAGCAGAGTCCTGGTCAGCAGTGACTGCAGAACTGTACAAACCCTGCTATTAAAGGAAGATGGAAAACTGGTGCTGCTATTTTTAACCAGAAACTTCCAAGAGTTAAGAATGACATAACTTTAGGACACCAAACAGACAGTAGAGAGTCCATATCTAAGAATAATTTACTGTCAGGGAAAAAGTTATTGATGTTTCCTGTCAGAAATCGGTTATTTTTAACAGCCAGTGCTAAACAAATGCTTTAACAGCTAAGCCTGACTACTCAGGTTTGTAAATATCCTCCTTTGCCTCTGTGAAGAATCTATCAATGCTTGACTAAATCAGCAAAGACTCTGCCTGCACTTTGTATTTGGCACATAAATGTTATGGAGGGCATGCTCTAAGCTAGGCATTCTATATGTGCCCCTGCCACCAGTGCTCACGGGGATGCCAACCTCCCTGAAGCTCTGTATAGGAGACTGACAAGTGCCTAGAGAGTTCCCAGCTCATGGAAATGTGCCTGCTTGCTATGAAAATATGCAGTGCCATGCCATTTCTGGCAGTACTTACTACTTTTAGTTAGAATCATAGAATCAGTCAGGGTTGGAAGGGACCTCAAGGCTCATCCAGTTCCAACCCCCCTGCCATGGACAGGGACACCTCACACTACAGCAGGCTGGCCAGAGCCTCATCCAGCCTGGCCTTAAACACCTCCAGGGATGGGGCCTCAACCACCTCCCTGGACAACCCATTCCAGGCTCTCACCACTCTCATGGGGAAGAACTTCTTCCTCATGTCCAGCCTGAATCTCCCCACTTCCAGCTTTATTCCATTCCCCCCAGTCCTGTCACTACCTGAGATCCTAAATCCCTCCCCAGCTTTCTTGTAGCCCCCTTCAGATACTGGAAAGCCACAAGAAGGTCACCTCGGAGCCTTCTCCTCTCCAGACTGAACAGCACCAACTCTTTCAGTCTGGCCTCATAGCAGAGCAGCTCCAGACCTCTGCTCATCCTGGTGGCCCTTCTCTGGACATGTTCCAGCACCTCCAGATCCCTCTTGTAACAGAGGCTCCAGAACTGGACCCAGAGCTCCAGGTGTGGTCTGAGCAGAGTGGAGCAGAGGGGGAGAATCCCCTCCCTGGCCCTGCTGGCCACACTTCTCTTGCTGCAGCCCAGGCTCTGCTTGGCTCTCTGGGCTGCAAGTGCTCACTGCTGGCTCCTGGTGAGCTTCTCATCCCCCAGCACCCCCAAGTGCCTCTCCTCAGGGCTGCTTTCCAGCCAGTCCCTGCCCAGCCTGGATTTGTGCTTGGGATTGAGGAGGAAAGTGTATAACCAAGCCTCAACTCTGTGGCAGTAAGATTAATAATTATAGGGTTATGCAACATTAACAATTGTGGTACAAGCAAAGCTGCTAGGTTACATTTTAACTGCATTCAAGAGAGGGGAAGAAAGAGATTGAGAAAATTTCAGTTCCCTTCTCTGTCATGTGGCCTTGCCATCATCTTGGGGTTTTCTATATTTAAAAATATTTCTTCTGCAAGTAATCAAGGAGGACAACCAACAGCAAATCTTTTGGTTTCTGGTCATGATAAATAGATGTATGAGCCAGGAGTTAGGATAAAAAGGTATATTTAAATGGTTATAGTTATATAGATATAACACTAATGTCTTGCATATTAAGGGTCTGGAGAAGAGGACTTATGAAGAGAAGCTGATGGAACTGGGGTTGTTCAGTCTGGAGAAAAAGAGGCTGAGGGGAGACCTCACTGCTCTCTACAGCTACCTGAAAGGAGGTTAGAACCAGGCAGGGTTTCTTCTCCCTAGCAACAAGTGATAGGACTTGAGAAATGGCCTCAAGTTGCCCCAGGTGAGGTTTAGGTTGGACATTAGAAGGAGATTCTTGACTGAAAGAGTTCTCAAAGCCTGGAGCAGGCTTCCCAGAGGGGTGGTTGAATCCCCATCCCTGGAGGTGTTTCAAAGAGGCAGAGATGTGGTGCTGAGGGACATGGTTTAGCCCCAGCCTTGGTAGAATGAGATAATTGTTGGACTTGATCATCTCAAAGGTGTTTTCCAACCAAAAGAATTCTCTGATTCTATATTTTTCTAGAACATTTGTTGATGAGGTAAGTTAGTGTACTGACACCAAAAAAACCCAAACCCCTAGCACATGAATTGACTTTCTGGGAAGTGTTAGCTTGGATAATGCCATGCAACTCTCTGTCTTTAATCTGAATGTGCATGTCATTTTCACATACACACCAGAAGTGCTGCACTGGAATTTTTGCCCACACACTGATAGCTGTAGGTATTTTAAAATCAGCTCTCCACCTTTAATTTGGACAGAATACCAAGAATTAACCTTGCAAGAAATTATATTCTCATACCCTGTTACTCTTCTATGAAGATTGCTTTTCTAGGCCAGGAAGTTTAGTGTGAGGAACTAAATTGTTGTGACTTTTTGTAACCCCTCAAGCAGGATGGTGAACAACTACATCTCATGTGGCTCCCATGTATGCTGAGGACAAGTCACTGTGACTTCTTCCTGTCCTAATTGTTTGCTTTAATTGCTGAATACAAATCAACAGCCTGCAGGTTTCTGTATGCTGAACATGAAGCCTGAGCAGAAGACAAGAGATTATGACAAGATCATGGAATGCATAAGGTTGGAAGGGACCCTCAAAGGTCATCTTGTCCAATCCCCCTGCAGTGAGCAGGGACATCTGCAACTAGATCAGGTTGCCCAGGATCCCATAAAGTTTGACCTTGAATGCGTCTAAGGATGGGACCTCCACCACCTCTCTGGGCATCACATTCCAGCATTTCTACTCCACTCTGGTGAGACCCCACCTGGAGTACTGCATCCAGTTCTGGAGCCTCTATTACAAGAGGGATGTGGACATGCTGGAAGGTGTCCAGACAAGTACCACCAGGATGAGCAGAGGGCTGGAGCACCTCTCCTATGAGGAGAGACTGAGAGAGTTGGGGCTGTTCAGTCTGGAGAAGAGAAGGCTCTGAGGTGACCTTCTTGTGGCCTTCCAGTATCTGAAGGGGGCTCCAAGAAAGCTGGGGAGGGACTTTTTAGAACATCAGGTAGTGACAGGACTGGGGGGAGTGGAATAAAGCTGGAAGTGGGGAGATTCAGGATGGATGTAAGGAAGAAGTTCTTCCCCATGAGAGTGGTGAGAGCCTGGAATGGGTTGTCCAGGGAGGTGGTTGAGGCTCCATCTCTGGAGGTGTTTAAGGCCAGGCTGGATGAGGCTCTGGCCAGCCTGATCTAGTGTGAGGTGTCCCTGGCCATGGCAGGGGGGATGGAACTGGCTGATCCTTGAGGTCCCTTCCAACCCTGACTGATTCTATGATTCTATTTCACTACTCTCATTGTAAAGAACTTCCTCGTTATGTCTAACCCTTCCCACCACCAGTTCGATTCTGTGCTAGCTCTGGAAGAACAAGATAAATAACTCCTCAGTCACTGCATTTTCTAATAGGAAAAGGTATTTTGGGTTCTCCTGGGTGCTCAGCATTGCTCAGTGTCAAGCCTTAGAGAGGGCCTTCAATCATCTCTGTGTAGGTGAGGTGGCAGCAACCATCCCTCCTTTGGACTTAGAGGGAACACTGCTTTTAGAAAACCCTTGGTGATCATGGATGATCTCTTCAAAGATTCAGTTGTGTTTGAAAGGAATCATAGTGAACTACTATTGAGATTATTACCAAAAAAAGAGGGGGGGAAAAAAGTATTCTTAAGGGACATCCGGATTACATTGAGTGTAATACAGAGCTGGATAATGGATGAGACACTTTGTGCATCCACAGGGCAGGCAAAACTCCACTAAAACTTTTGAGTCACCTCTAATCCAAAACTTCAAGTGGGGTCTTACAGCAGACTGCTTCCCACACCCTTCACCTCCAGTCCTTTGTGTAACAAAGTGTGAACATCTGCTTTAAACATTACTGCTACACTTTGCAGCACCTTAGGTGACCCTTCCCCAACAGTCCCATCCTCAGATAAAGGATGAAAATAAGGACAACTCTATTCCAATTCCATTACACCCCTCTGATTTGGGAGATCTTGGGAATTTGGGAACCTGGTTTTGATCTCTCACCTTCACTTCCAGCTATCAATATATCATCACAAACCAGGCTAACCACCAAACAATTTGCAAAGCAAGACCTGGTTTTCACTGGGTTACAAGCAGACAGCATTCACCTCCTAGGTGCATGCAGACACACCTGCCCAATGCAAAGGATGGGCTTGGGAAGTCTGTGTGACCTGCTATGGAAAACTTCTGCCATTCGACAATGGTCTCCCTTATATCTTGAGAACTTCTAACCTTCCAGATGTAAACTGGCACTGGATTTGGTTCATTGTTTGGAACTATGGCATACTGTGTACAACTCTACATAACATCCTCACCGAGTCACACAAGGCATTGAGGTGCTGGAGAGGGGCCACAAAGCTGGTGAAGGGTGTAGAGCACAAGCCTTGTGAGGAACAGCTGAGGGAACTGGGGTTGCTTAGTCTGGAGAAAAGGAGGCTGAGAGGAGACCTCACTGCTTGCTACATCCCCCTGAAAGGAGGTTGGAGCCAGGTAAATGTTCAGTCTCTTCTCCCTAGTAACAAGTGAGGAAATGGCCTCCAGTTGCAGCAGAGGAGGTTTAGATTGGACATTAGAAGAAACTTCTTGACTGAAATGGTTCTCAAACACTGGAACAGGCTCCCCAGGGAGGTGGCTGAATTCCCATCTCTGAAGGTGGTCCAAAGAGGCAGAGATGTGGTGCTGATGGAGACGGTTTAGCCCCAGCCTTGGTAGAGATAGAGAATGGTTGGACTGGATGATCTTAAAGGTCTTCTCCAACCAGAATGACTCTGTGATAATTGGAGGTCAAACACCAGCTCCTTTAAAGCTGACTCTAAAATTCCTGTCAGGTTACTTAATTTACCTTTAGTGGGACAATGATGACATGATGTGTTTTTGAACAGGCATTCTGCACCTCTGGGTCAATATCTGAGTCTAACACATTCAAAAGCTCTGCCAACACAAACATACACAGCATACTAAGCAGCCTCTCAACCCAAACCTCCTCCTTCCTCAGCCATTCTGAGGCAATCACTGGTCTACAATGCTAGGTCAGAGGAAAGGGAAGAAATTATGGCTACTGAGGTCACAATACCTCAGCTGATCAATAAAGAGCTTCCTCACGAGGTTTACATCTCCATGAAAGCAGAGAAAGTCACCAGCTATGTTTGTTAGGGTGGGCTTGGTGGTGTGAATCACAGAGCTCAACTGCACCTCACCTCTTGTCAGTTGTGGATCTTACTCAGATGTGAAAAACACTATTGGAAGCTGTTCAAAAGTACATTGCTGGAAAATTGTTAATGCCCTAGTCATACAATGTCATTTTGAAGCTCCCTGGGAATTTAGATTTGCACAGCTTATTAGGATATGACCTTTCCCTTCTTTCTTTTTTTTTTTTTTTATTTTAAGATCAAGTTAACAAGAAATTTCCCCAGTGGGAGCTGCTGTGTTTCCTTCACAGATAAGGAAAAGAGTGATGGCAGCTCTGTACAGAGACAACTTTCATACAGCTCTACAGGATGGATAACTTGACAGACATCCAATGCTTTCCTAGAAGTTCAGAGGAAAGTCATGCTCTATGGTGACTAAAAAAAAAAAACAGGAACATTACAAAGGTATTTCCCTGGATCTTTCACCCAGTTTTTTGATTGTTTTGTGGGTTTGGTTTAGGTTTTTTAGGGTTTTTTGGTGGTGCTGGTGTTTTGTTTTTTTGTTTTTTTTTTTTCCACACAATGTCATTTGAAATTAAACTTTGAGGAATTTTAAAGGCCTATGGAGAAATACTGAGAGAGTTGGGGCTACTACCCTAGAGAGGAGAAAGCTCTGAGGAGACCTTCTTGTGGACTTTCAGCATCTGAAGGGGGCTACAAGAAAGCTGGAGAGGGACTTTTTAGGGTGTCAGGGAGTGATAGGACTGGGGGGAATGGAACAAAACTAGAAGTGGGGAGATTGAGATTGGATGTGAGGAAGAAGTTCTTCCCCATGAGGGTGGTGAGAGACTGGCAGAGGTTGCCCAGGGAGGTGGTGGAAGCCTCATCCCTGGAGGTTTTGCAGCCAGGCTGGATGTGGCTGTGAGCAACCTGCTGGAGTGTGAGGTGTCCCTGCCCATGGCAGGGGGGTTGGGACTGGCTGAGCCTTGAGATCCCTTCCAACCCTGACAATTCAATGATTCCTTGTATTCAGAGGATCAGGGTAGCACTGGCTGTGAGCTAACAGCCCATATTTGGAACAGTTCATACTTCTTTGTGTGAGCAATTACTACCTCTGCAGCACTCTATTTTTTACTTCACAATGCAGATCTTGTCTCACAAATTCACTTCTGCATTTCCATGCTGATTATATTAGCTTTTTTTTCTTTTTTTTTTCCCCCCCTGTGATCTTATGGAGCTGATTTAAAAGCAGGAGGCTGAAAAAAAAAAATCAGATCTCAGAACATTCCTCTGTGGTGGGTAGTCAAAATAGCCCACAAGACCTGTATCTCAAGATTCTTAGTGGTCAGTGAGAGCAGCTACATTAGTCCCTTGATCTAAATCATTCTGTAGAGGAGAGATCTCTCTCCTTGTGATAGGGGCTGATGACCAACTACCAATAACAGTGTTTAAATTTTATACATATACAAAAGAACATTTTCTAACCATGTATTCAACTTTTCTCAGCCCTTATCTCTCTGTGCTGATGAAACCCACAAGAGATCACCTGATCTAGTGTGAGGTGTCCCTGCCCATGGCAGGGTGGGTTGGAACTAGATGATCCTTGAGGTTCCTTCCAACCCTGACAATTCTATGATTCCATAATTAGAAGCCAAATGCTGTTGCTTATATCTGAAAAATTTCAGATGGTCAAGATTGCAAGAACTAACAACTTTTATGAGGTTTTGATTCAGGAGAGAATAATTTTAGGTTGGATAGCAGGAAAAAGTTCTTCACAGAAAGGGTTATCAAGCATTGAGTCAGGCTGCCCAGGGAAGTGGTGGAGTCACCATCCTTAGAGGGGTTCAGAAAACATGAGGATGTGGTGCTGAGGGACATGGTTTAGTGCTAGTAGTTTAGCAGTACTTGTGGGATTATGAGCTTTAGGCAAGCACTTGGACTTGATGACCTCAAAAGTCTCTTCCAACCTCAACAGTTCTGTGATTCTGATTCTCACTGAAAGTAAAATCAGTGCATCAAAAGAACAAAAAAAACCCCAGATTGCAAAAAAGAATTAAACATGTTGAGGGTTGAATATTCAGAGTAAAGTTTTATGCATTAAACCTTTGCTATGCAGACATCATTTTTCCTCAACTACAGATACCAAAAGAAGAAAAGGAGCTGAATCACAGAATTGTCAGAGTTGGAAGGGACCTCAAGGATCATCCAGTTCCAACCCCCCTGCCATGGGCAGGGACACCTCACACTACAGCAGGTTGCCCAGAGCCACATCCAGCCTGGCCTTAAAAGCCTCCAGGGATGAGGCTTCTACCACCTCCCTGGGCAACTTATTCCAGCATCTCACCACTTTTATTTAATCTAAATCTACCCTCCTCTAGCTTGGATCCATTTCCCCTAGTGGAAGGTGTCCCTGCTGATGGCAGGGGGGGTTTAGAAACAGATGATTCCCTTCCAACCCAAACCATTCTATGATTCATTGATCTGTAGTTCTTTCCATATTAGAGTGGTAGAGAAGTCATTCAGCCATGCAAACAAAATGTGGTCCCTTAAATTTCCCTGCAACAGCTATTAACAGGGGCTGTCCCCATGAGTTAAATTTGCATGGCCTGGAACAGCCCTTCCTCTTTCAATGACTGACAAGAGATAGGAATTTACTACTCTAACAAGCAAGTAGCAGCCAGTTCCACAGCCAAGAGAAATTATAGGCAGGCTGTAGGAGTTAATGTGCAATTGATCCAAGGCTAATCTTGAAGGAGTACAAAGTCATTGTCTACATCACTGGTTAAAGACCTCTTTGAAACTTATGTGTCTAACCCAATTGACATGATTTACCACAAGTCACTGTAGAGGACACTGCTGTCATTTATGCTTCGTTTTTCCACAAAACCAAAACAAAAACACCAAAAAACAAAACCAAACTACCAAGATGCTAGAAAAATACCAAGAGTTTAGAAGGAAAAAACTACAAGCCAAGTACTACAAACACATGAGAAGAAACCTGTTGGCTGGCATCCCCCAGAGGCACCTCGACAGGCTTAAGAAGTTGACCAATGTCAACCTCATGAAGCTCACCAGAGCCAAGTGCAAGGTCCTGGGCAGGTCAGGGCAATCCCAAGCACAAACACAGGCTGGCTGGAGAATAGCTAGAGAGCAGTGCTGAGGAGAAGGACTTGGGGGTGCTGGTGGGGAACAGCTGGCCTTGAGCTGGCACTGGGAGCTCCCAGCCCAGAGCCAACCATGTCCTGGGATGATCCCCAGCAGCAAGTGGAGGGAGAAGATTCTGCCCCTCTGCTTTGCTGACACCCCACCTGCAATACTGTATCCAGGTGTGGAGTCCTCAGCACAGGAGAAGCATGGACATGTCAGAGGCCAGAGGAGGCTACAAAGATGATCAGAGGGCTGGAAGCCCTCTTCTGTGAGGCCAGGCTGAGACAGTTGGGGCTGTTCAGCCTGGAGAAGAGAAGCCCTTGGAGCAACCTCTTTATAAAAGAGGCTACAGGAGGGCTGGAGAGGGACTTTTTATAAAGGCATGGAGTGAAAGGATGAGGGAGCAATGGCTTCAAACTGGAAGAAGCTGGATTGAGATTAGACATTAGGAAGAAATTCTTCCCCATGAGGGTGCTGGGGGTGGAATGGATTGCCCAGAGAAGCTGTGGAGGCTCCAGCTGTGGAAGCGTTTGGAAGCTAGGCTGGATGGTGCCTTGAGCAACTTAGAATCATAGAACTGTTAGGGTTGGAAGGGACCTCAAGGATCAGCTAGTCCCAAGCCCCCTGCCGTGGGCAGGGACACCTCACACTACAGCAGGTTGCCCTAATTGGTCTAATGGAAGATGTCCCTGCCCATGGCAGTGGGGTTACACCTAGATGGTCTTTAAGGTCCCTTCCCAGCCAAGCCTTTCTGTGATCCTCTGATTTCTCTTAGCCATCTGTACCAGCTGGAGTGTTTGAGAAGTGATTCAACAGAAATTTGGTATCTTCTTTTCTTTTCTTTCCCCTCACTCTGGTGACAGACTCTCCATGCAGATGCAGAGTGTGAGCACAAAAAGCTTATGTACAGAGGGCAGGACTGAAGGTTTCGTGTGAACACATTCAGAGCACGATAAAGAGCTTTGTCTCCCATTAGTAATTTCAAGGATTGTGATTTGGTACTCCCAACACACCTAGAATTGAATTCCTCAGTCATAAAATCACTGGTGCCAAACCAGCTCAAATATCTTTTATCAAGCCTCTTTTTTTTTTTTTTTCTTGTCATTTGTTAACGTATTTCTTATGGAGCTTTTCTTTTTTTTTTTTTTTATAGATACAGTTGCTTTAGTTATAAATTAACCCTGGAATTTACTCTCCCAGAGGCCACAAAACTGCTTTTTTATTCTCTTGAATAGGTTTCAGGCTGTATGAATTTATGATTTGGAACAGTTTTGAGTTAACAGTTGGTGGTTTAAATACGGAGGGAGGGAAATTTCATGCGATTGACAAAGGAATTAAGAATAAACTGAGAATGCTTAGATGCTTTTCTATGCCTTCTGCTCTGGAAGCCACAATTCATCTACCAAAAGGGAACAGATATGCCTATGGAATTTCTGGTGCTTCCAGATACTTGTAGTAACATTAACTAGGATACAGCTTCATCCTGACAGGTCTTTCTGTGGCTGCTGGAGATGACCAGCGTATACAAAAGGTATGTAGAATCATAGAATGGGTTGGCTTGGAAGGGACCTTAAAAATCCATCTAGACCAAGCCCCTGAAGTTAGCAGGGACATCTGCAACTTGCTTAGAGCCCAGCCTGACCTTCAATGGTTCCAGGGATGGGGCATCTACCACCTCCCTGGGCAACCTGGGCCAGGGTCTCACCATCCTCAGTGTAAAACATTTCTTCCTTCTCTCCAGTCTGAATCTGCCTCTTTTAATTTAAACCATCACCCCTTGTCCTGTCACAACAGGCCCTGCTCAAAAGTTTGTCCCCAGCTTTCTGATCAGCCCCTTTAAGCCCTGAACAGCCACAATATGATCTCCCTGCAGCCTCCTTTTCTCCAGGCTGAACAGCCCTAGAATACATTAAAATTTAGACTCAAAAGCAAATTGAACAAGATTCTAAAAGCATCAATATTTGTTTAACAGATTGGTTGGAATAAAGACCATTAGAAGACTAATTTTTCATTGGATAGATGTAATCCTAAAGAAACAAAGCTTTTAAGATCTGCTGCCTCCTACTGTGTGTCTTTATTGGTCTCCTTCTCTTCACCCTCAACAGCTTTGGAAAATCTGGGCTTGATTTAGCCAGAGCTAACTACAACGTAGAGGAGATTTAACAGTGTATGACTAAATTGTTGTTAGTGCCACCACTGAAAGAGCAACACTTGGAGCTCACCCTGTAATAAATACCTGAAAATCCAAGTCAGAAATCCTATCCATAACAAACCTCATTGGTTCTACTGTTCAAAGAGCAGCCACTCCTAGCTTCATTACAAATCATGAGTTTGAAGAATTGTATTTGATTTGACATGAAGACCCCAGATATCTATTTTTTTTTAATGGATTGATCCCTGTTATAGCTAAAATTCTCCAAGGTGGACCAATCTGGGGGGGGGGGGGGGGAAGGTATGCCTTCAAGATTCAGAAAAGAGCTTTTTGTTTGCATTTCTGGATTACTCTTCTCCATTGAGTTTAGCCCAACTGTGATTTTGTTGTGGCACACAGGAAACGTGCAGACAACAATTATAAGAAAGATCTGGAGGTGCTGGAAGGTGTCCAGAGAGGGGCCACCAGGATGAGCAGAGGGCTGGAGCTCCTCTCCTATGAGGACAGACTGAGAGAGTTGGGGTTGTTCAGTCTGGAGAAGAGAAGGCTCTGAGGAGTCCTTCTTGTGGCCTTCCAGAATCTGAAGGGGGCTACAGGAAAGCTGGGGAGGGACTTTTTAGGGTGTCAGGGAGTGACAGGATTGCGGGGAATGGATCCAGGCTAGAGAAGGGGAGATTTAGATTAGATGTTAGGAAGAAGTTCTTCCCCATGAGTGTGGTGAGACACTGGCACAGGTTGCCCAGGGAGGTGGTGGAAGCCTCATCCCTGGAGGTTTTTGCAGCCAGGCTGGATGTGGCTGTGAGCAACCTGCTGTAGTGTGAGGTGTCCCTGCCCATGGCAGGGGGGTTGGACTGGATGATCCTTGAGGTCCCTTTCCATCTTGACAATTCTATGATATGTAACAAGATGCTGACTTAATCCAGCAGGGGAAAGGGGTTAAAAGTGCTACTGGTTTGATTTTTAAAGCTTACTTTTAAAAGTACACGTTAGTTAAGGATAACAAAAGAGATTGAGGAGCACTGAGATTTGTTTCCCTAGGTAAATAGTTTTCATGCAGTGCATTCTTCCATCACAAGACAATGTCCTTGTGAAGATGAGTAAATTTCTTTCTCTACAGGCTGGTTCTGAGATTCCCAGTCAGTTATTTGACCATAAAACCATTACATTCTTCACCTTACATTATGCTTTGGGTCTCTGATTTGTGATATTTTTATTAGTAAGTTAGTGCCTCACCCTCCTGAGAAATGTTATAGCTTATTCTATGTACTAAAAGTTTATTAACTTACTCAACCTTCTTGAATGCTTCATCTGTTTAATGACCTGTAGTAGGTTCTTGCCATATCCCTGTTCAGTCTTACTAACTCCTTTAACTGACTCAAGAGTGACCCAGCTTAGAGAATTTTAAGAGTGAAAATATTTACCAATCTTTACCACAGAAATGAGGGCTAAAGAGTGGCCACAGTGTGAAATGTTTTAGCTCTTAAATCTTCAAGTCTTAAAATACATTTTCATTGGTTTCAATTTTACATTTCTCTGCTTTCTCTGTAATTAAAACCCAAATTATAAATCCACAATTTAGTTGTTGGCTGAGGGAAAAAAAAAAAAAAAAGTCAGTCTGATTTGGCCCTAACACTCGTTTGTAGTCACATTTAAATTAAGGAGGATGGTGAACACCAAGGTCAGGTTGCACAGACTGCCCTGAAGGATCATAACCATAAAGTTACACACAAACATAACCAGCTACTCTCACACCTTGTGTACACATTTCATAACTCTGTTTGCACTGTGTACTTTCACTTGAGCCAAAAGGAATTCTCAGGGCAAACAAGTTGTGATGTATTCTTCAAAGGTGAGTTGCAATGGTAGTTATTTTGGGACAGACAGTAGGACAGTAAAAAGTTCATCATATTTTCCAGAGTAATGACTATGTCATACACAAGAGTTTTACCAGCACCTGCTCAGGACAGATGTGTAGAGAGAATTTTGTCATCCTTCACCAGGGGAAAACAAAAGTCCAGGAGTATTTTTAAAGATTTAGGGCTTGATGTTACATGCCCCTTTATTTATTTACATGGCAGCCAACTGGGCAGACAACACAAACTAAAATGACTTACATTTTTCTGATCAGAAGATGCCAACCATCTACAACCTCTACACATTGCCAGACAACTCCCATTCCTTCCTTGTGTGCAATAGGCTTCCAAATTTACAAAGATAACTCCAAGTTATAAATAATTTGGGGTTTGGAGTTAAAAAAATCTGTGAGTGAAGCATTAAGCACAGGTCATACAACCAAAAAGGAAAAAGAAAATCTGTGAGTGGAACATTAAGGACAGCTCATCTTGGATTGCAAGCAGGAAGAAAGTGAAAAGGAAGTGGTAACAAATCTGAGAGGCATTTAAGCCAATTCACTTTCAGCTACAGCAGTAAGCTAGTGAGGACTCTCACTCTGGCCATGTTCCTTCCACTCACATTATTGAGCTCTCCTAGTCATTAAGACTGTGTGGCAATGCCTGAATGGCCTGTCACAAATGGTCCATGGGACAACCTGACTCCCAAAGTACTTCTGGAAAATGCTTGAATGGCTCTTAGTTGGCTGAGCTGAAACTAGACCAGGGACAACTCTAAGAATGAACCATTTAGCCATTCACTTCCTCAGTCTGTGCAGCAGTTTCAACACTTTATTTAAGTGACTAGGGTAGATAAGTGCCTGTGGTGACAGGACAAGGGGCAATGGTTTTAACTTGGAGCAGGAGAGATTTAGACTGGACATTAGGAAGAAGTTCTTCATTATGAGGGTGGTGAGATGCTGGAAGAGGTTGCCAAGAGAAGTTGTGGGTACCTCATCCCTGGAAGTGTTTAAGATCAGCCTGGATGAGGCCATGAGCAACCTGGGCCAGTGGAGGTGTCCCTGCCCATGGCAGGGATGTAGGAACCAGATGATCTTTAAGATCTCTTGCAACTCAACCCAATCTATGATTCTGTGACCTAGCCCTGAGTTCAATTAGACTTCTCTGAGACTAGGGAATATAACTGCTTTGGGGTCTTGGGTTGGTTTTCCTCAGGTTCACTGAGTTATTTAATTTGGTATCAGCTTTTCCTCCTAAACAGAGTCCCAGTTTCTGCCTGCAAGCCAGGAATACATGTAGTAGGTACTCTTAGCTTTCAAGAAGGAGAAGCATGTAACTCTGAAGGTCTTCAGCGTAAGTGTAAATGTGAATAAGGCTCTAGAACTCCCACAAACCTCACTGAAGATGCATTGCCTTTGTACACTGTGTTACTGGGCACTAACATAAAGGGTACTGAACTATTTTTTTCCCCAAGCTCAGTGAAATACTGTATCTGTGCAGGAAGAAACCGCAGAGATGGAAAACTCTGAGGTACAAGTTACCTTCTTGATACTCAGGCAAAGCAAACACAATCATCAAATTGCTGTGACAGGGGCATTTACCTACCTACCTCTGAGTCACATGAGAACAGAAGAAACATTTTGCTGCCTCACATGTCCATAGTATGAAATTTGCACTGCTACAGCAAACTGGGAGCTGCTTAGTATTGATCCCATCTCCTGCACCCCTAGCTTCCAGGAGCTAAAACAATCCACATGCCCTGTGGTCACAGTAGAAAACTGACAATTCTTCAGCTGGACTGCACAAAATCAAAGGGCATAAGGGAACCTGTTGTGACTGATGGCTCACAGAAGACAAAGGGAGGAAAATCCTCCAGGGTCTGTCAGTATCTCTTCCCAGTCCAATGCTCATCCCTGAAGCAGACTTTTCAGTGTTTGTTTTCCTCAAAATTAATGCCAGAAACTCTTACTGAGAAGCTGCTTTCTTTGAGGAGCTATGCCATGGTTTACATGATGTACTTGAATCAAACAGCAGTGCTATTTCAGATTCAGCCTGCTTTGTCTTTATTTGATTTCCATATTTGTAGCTACAGGAGCACTCTACCACTCCTACAGTTCTGAGCTCCAAAGAACTCCTCTCTTCCACAGAGTAACTGCCAGGAGGAATTACTACATTCATTAGCCCTTCTGGAGTAATTGTCAGGAAAGTGGCAACCATACCTGCATCAATTTCTTCTTCCTTCTTGCTTTTTTTCTGTTTTCCTTCCAGGACAATTAGAGTCTCTCTTGACTTTGTCTCTTGCTCCCTTACAGCGAGTCTCTCACGTTATTCACCTCAAATGTTTTCCTCCCTTTATTCTTCCCTTCAAAACACAGATTTGGGGAGGAAATTTGGGAGAGAGAGTCCTGCTGTCTCTCATTGTCTCTGTGCCTACCAATTTTCTGTGGCTTTGCTTTTAATCTAAATCCATTCATTCCGACACTGTAAGGAGATTCATAGCACAGATAGTTCATCAGTGACAACAAAAGAGGTCTCCTCCTGTCTAAGGGTCAAGCTTCAGCAGAAATTCAGAATTGCCACATGCTGTACAACATTGTGCACTGCCTTCCTGTCGGTGGCTGGGGGAGGAGACAGGAATCTGTTGCACAGCCTGCGTCAGAGATCGCAGTCACACTACAGTGTATCAGCTTCAGTGTGGCACAAGTTATTGTTCTTCCAAACTTACCTCAGGCTTCAGCAATATTCACTGCCTGTTCTCCTGTCCTTAGTGACAGGAAAGCTGTCACTTGCTGTTAGCGTATCAGACAGTTCCTGTTCTCAAAGGAGTCATAAATAAGGCTAGATTTGAAAAACAGAACAAACTTGGGCAGAGAAAAAAAAAAAAAAAGAACAATGAGCAGGAATGCCAAAAGGCAGTGCAAGACCAGGCTGTGGCATCGTCAGCATAGCTGAAACCAAGGAAAGCTGGAAGTCTCAGAAGGGACCAGAGAGAAGAATTCAAAGTCAAGCAAGTTCCAACAGCAGACTTGAAACTTTGGAGAAAGAAATTCATACATCCATATTTTTAAAGACTTTCCCTGCTTTTTAACATTTCTTCCTGACAAACAAGCAAACAAACAAACCAACCAACCCCAAATAACCCAAGAATCCCCAAAACAACCCAACCCAAACAAAACAAACAAAAAGGCTAAATAAATAAATAAGCCCCCCCCAAGAGTCTTAGTTGATCTTCCCACTGCCTTTCTTCAAAATGCCCTTTAATTAATTAAGTCATCAGTTTCCTTTCCTGATACTCACTATGGACAGGTCTTTCACTCTTTCCCAACTCTCTGCTGTGCTGATCCTCCAAAGTCCCACAGTGGCCTTAGATCCCTGTCTTAATCCACCACTGCAATTAATCTAATTGTGCTGAGCACTGGTAGCCTCTATTAAGATTAAAGCTATTGTAGCTATTTCACAAGATTTTCAAGCCAAAGCCTATCTCAGTGCTGTACATGACTCCACCTACTCTGCATATTGTTTTATGGATATTTCCATTTGTAAAGAAGCAGAACTCTGTTGCTCATGTTTTGGGTTGGTTTTGGTTTTTTCTCTTTTAAAGAAGAAGATTGATCAAACAGACTGCAGTTCTGATCTCTCACCACCATAAAACTGGCATCCTGGTGACCCAAAAAAGAGAGGAAAGAAAGAGGGACCTGATGAAAAGAATCCAGCTGAGAGCCACAAGGATGATTAGGGGACTTGAGCATCTTTCCTATGAAGAGAAACTGAGAGCCCTGGGGCTGTTTAGTCTGGAGAAGAGAAGGCTGAGAGGGATCTGATCAATGTCTATCAATAGCTGAGGGCTGGTTGTCAAGTGGAGGGGGCCAGGCTTTTTTGGGTGGTGCAGTGATAAGACAAGGAACAATGGATACAAACTGGAACATAGAAGATTTCACCTCAACATGAGGAGAAACTTCTTTATAGTGAGGGTGACAGAGCCCTGGGACAGGCTGTCCAGGGGGGTTGTGGAGTCTCCTTCTCTGGAGACTTTCAAACCCCACCTGGATGCATTCCTGTGCAGACTACCCTGGGTGATGCTGCTTTGGCAGGGGGCTTGGACTCTATGATCTCTGGAGGTCCCTTCCAACCTCTAATGTTCTGTGATTCTGTGACTTCCCTGTCCTCAGTATTACATCATGAAGGACGAACCAGCATGCTATGTACAGCTCAGAAGGCTGCCTGCAACTCTCTTCTTGCATTAAAAAAAAAAAAAAAGAGAAAGCCTTAAAAAAAAAATAAAGCCTTTCTTAACAAAACTGTGACTCATTAAAAAGTTGACAGCTATCATATTGCAATGCAGGGAGCCACAAAAGCAACATCAGGCTGTTCACAGACTCGTTTCATAGCGGGATCAGTTGCTGTGAACTCTGACAGTAGCAATGCTAAGAGGGGTTTTATACAAATCCAACCATGAAGGTAGTTTGTGGGGGGGAAAAAAAAAAAAAAAACAATAAAACCCCAAACCACCCAACCAACCAAACCCTACACTTTTAATAGTCTATTTTGGGATGAAGATTTTCATTGCCAAAAAGTTTCAAGACGACTTGCGGAGAAGAAAATATCTTTGCTGGAGGAAAACTGGAGCCGGGGGGGGTGGGGGGAGGGGTGTAGTTTATACTCAAGGGGGATTTCAGTACTTCAGTCAAGAATTCCTGCCTACGCCAGCTGTGCTGTAAGAGCTATTTCTTAATAAAATCAGTAATCCTGGCCTAAGAAAATAATTCTCCAAATGTCATTACCTGTATCAGAAAGAAACTTGCCTAGCCTGATGCGTTATCCTATCTAGCTGGAGTAAAACCTGCGGCGGTGCGGTGATTTCACAGGTGGATTTTACAGCAGGCATTGGGGTGTTGGGTTACTAAAAACCCCTCCAACTGAATAAGATCTTGTGACTATAAACCCCTCCAATTGAATAGGATCTTGTGACTATAAACCCCTCCAACTAAACAAGATCTTGTGAACATAAGAAACATCCGGCGCGCCCAGTTTCACTGGGTACAGTTAACCAGCCTGGTCACGAGGCAGACCCAAAGAACAAGTCTCTGGGCAGTGCCCAAAGGAAACTGTGTAAGGAAACCTCTTGGGTCTCTTATTCATCACGCCATAAAGCTGCTTCTCTGCATCACAAAAACCATTAACCAGTTCAAGGCAACTGGCAAGCTCACATCACAGCTAACACCCCAAGAAGCTTGCAAATCGGAACAGAGGTTGATTGGGAAGCTGATCGTGGAGGGCAAGAGTGGAGTTTGCTTGCAAGAGTGCAAGCTTGAGTGCAAACATCCAAATAATTAAAAATTCATTTGAAATACAAGCTATGGACTACTAATTAAGCTTCCACGGGATTTTTTGGACATTATTTTGCATTGCCTTGATAATGGAAAAAAAAACAAAAACAAAACAAAAAGCTTTAAAGCCATTGTTGAAAACCTGAGTGTTTCAAAGCACTTCTTCAATGCAAAGTTTCTAAACCACAGAATTGTTTTGGTTGGAAAAGACTTCTGAGATCACCCAGTCCAACCTTCAACCCAACACCACCATGGCCACTAAACCATGTCCCCCAAGTGCCGTGTCCACAGGTTTCCTGAACACCTCCAGGGATGGGGACTCCACCACCTCCCTGGGCAGCCTGTTACAATCCCTGACCATGCTTACAATAAATAAATAAATTTATAAATTTAAATGTTTGCTTATTTCCTACTGTACATTCAGGACCTCTCATAATAAACTTTACTGAGGCTAAATTTGAAACTTATTCTGTAAGAACTCACACTTAGCTGAGATCTTTACTAAAAAAAACCTACTCCGGGCCAGCGTAGTAATACCAGCAATAGCTCGAGTGTAAATGTAAA
Organism: Indicator indicator; assembly: GCF_027791375.1. Taxonomy (NCBI): domain Eukaryota; kingdom Metazoa; phylum Chordata; class Aves; order Piciformes; family Indicatoridae; genus Indicator; species Indicator indicator. Next base: position 22,004,254 of record NC_072024.1, on the reverse strand, counting down.
AAGAAAAAACAAAACCCAAAACATAATCCAGGAAAATAAATCTTGCTAATGGCGCTGATTTCATTCAGAGACCCGACCTGATGTAAAATCCTGTTGTGCTAAATAAAGCTTGAAGTGTCACCTCATTTGTCATCTCAAAGCATCCTCAGCAACAGCTGGAAATTCTGAAAGTGAAAGCATATCTGCAGAGCTTTTGCTTCCACGCTTTCATCATGTCCTAGGAGAAACTCTCAGAATCAACACCTTTATATGAGTGCTTTGCAATGTGCAGTTACTTCTCAAAATCTATTTTTTTTCCCTCTGTTAGCAATTTCTACAGGATTTTTAAAATAAAATCAACCACTATCCCACTTTCCTCAAGACTTCTAATAATTTAAAAACTCAAATACATTCACATGCCTTGAGGTAGAAATAAGGAAGCTCAGATCTGCAGTTTAAGTGCAAGTAATGGTATCCAGGTGTGATAGAGAAGAAATACAGTAAGTCTTCATACAGCTTCAATGACTTAATGAAGCAAATCCCTCCACTATCAATGGTTAACTTCAGCAGTCAGAGGAATAGCTACATCACCAGGTCAGTGCAAGAACTTTGCTTCAGATGTATGACAAACTAGAAAGAAAAAACAAAACATTTTTTGCCTTGTCCTGGAGGCAATGAGAACCTCAGCCTGTGGCCTCTTCAAGAGTTCTCATGATTCTATTAAATATGGTCCTGAATAAGGTTAGAGCACGCAGATAAAATTCTGTGTAAATAAAGCAACCTTTTGCCCTCACGTCCTTCTGTGCTTGCTTATCTATAAGATTTCTCTGGGTGTAACTGAACATTAAATTTGGCTTTGTATTACTTAACATTCTCAAGTAGGATCAAAAATCAATTTAGCAACACACCACATAACAACAGGCTTCTATTAAGTTTAAAAACTGAGCTTCAGCCTAATGTTCTGCAGCTGAACTGCCACTGTAGGGAACAGTGAGCAGCAACTCCGAGTAAAACATATTCAAGATGAAAGGATAAACTCTTTAGTTTTATTTACTGTAGACATAAAAAGTCAGTACCTAATCCTGTCATGAGGAAGTCTGCACATTAGTAAAGGCAGTAAATAGAAGTGGCTGCATTTTTCCACAAGCCCCCATATTAGATAGCACCGCAAAGCACCAGGTCTAGGTAGCAAAACCTGTTTTTCTGACCACCCCCTACTAGAAGATCTTGGTGTGAGCGTTAAAGCCTGTAATTAACATTTTTCTTTTCATAGCTCCTCTTTTTCAGTCTAAGAGGGTGACTTGGTTTGGTAGTCTGACATATGTTTCAAACCACCAGGGCTGAGAACTTATTTCACAGCGGCATCAAAATGTTCCCCGAGCATAAACATCGGACGCGTACATCACGGTTTAGCTAGAGACAGCCACCTAAATTCACAGGCTCTCCAAGTTCAAAACTGCTGCTTCACAGTCATAAACAGCTATGGCAGTTACACAACATCCCTGTTCAATAAATCTAAACAAACACACAAGTACTATGGACTTAGGATGCAACGTTATAACATAAACCCCCATTTTATGCAATGCCTTCCGATCACGGATTGTGTAAAAAAGTTTCAGACAAGACCATAATTCTGGGCAGGACTACTTTGTGCAAGTAGGAAACTCTCTGAAGGGCAATTTGCTTAAACTCAGTGGAAAACACAAGACAGAGGAAGAAAACTTCCATCACTCTCTCTTATTCTGCATGCTGGTTCCACCGCAGGTAAAATGGTTTGCATGAATATAATGCAGTTAGAATTTTATACATGCATAGAGTTGGAGGAATCATAGCTTGAGGTCTCCTGTGAAAAATACAGGATTCTGGCGAAAGGGAATCTAAAATATGTCACAATCAGATCTGTGATAAAGAGGAAAGACAAGAGTCCCCATGGAGCTCATGAAACTCCAACAACTCGTAAACCAGCACGAAGTGTAATGTTTTCCTCCCATAAGAGCTCTTACAAGGCCCAAATTAGAACTAAAGTCTAATTTGAAGGTCTAGGATAAGCTAACACCAACTGCAATGTCTGTATCACAACGTTAGCGTTTCAGTTAGCGTTAGAATACAGTAATTGATGGTATAAATTCCAGAACAAAAGGCAGGTAAAGTGCTGCTCCTGTCACACTGGCATTTCCTAACTCATTGGACAAAAAACGTGTAGGACTTTTGCTGTACGATACAGATTCCAGATTGATGGACACTCATGGAATCCCTTTGGTTGGAAAAAGACCTTCCAGATCATCGAGCCCAACCATTCCCATAGATATCATGCTCATTTAATTCCACCCTTGCTGAGCAAACAGCAATTCAGTTAGAGCTGGACCCTGTATTTTCAGTATACTAAAGATGGACTTCAACAGTCATTGCACGGAAGACCTACATGGGACAACATTTGTGACATACAGATTGCAAACCTGATCATCTTGAGACAGCAGAGGTACCACTGACCTGAATGGAGCTGGGATAGTTTTTTTTCTAGGCTCTATGCATCTTTCAGTAACCAACATCTCTCTTTTTTTGAGCTGGGATAGTTGTTTTTTTTTCTAGGCTCTATGCATCTTTTAGTAACCAACATCACCTCTCTCTTTTTTTGAGCCAGGATAGTAGTTTTTTTCCTAGGCTCTATGCATCTTTCAGTAACCAACATCATCTCTTTCTATTTTTTTCTTTTTTTTTTCTTCCCCCCTTCCCCCCCCCCCCTCCTCCCCCCCCCCTTTTTTTTTTGTTTTGTTTTTTTGATACTTTGGAATGTTCTGTGTATTTCTGTGTTGGGCTATTAGCCAATATTTATTATTCTCTCTTATCAAATGCCTTTCAAGATTACTGAGGTAAGTAGGAAGCCATTCTACAACACAGGGTTAATCCATTACCTACACACAGAGATCTCCTACAGGTATGTACATACCCCTAGATATATGTCCACCTTAGCAGTCATCAAGCATTCTTCTGCCTGAACATACATACACAAACCACAAAGCTACGTAAGCTTTCTGGCTTGTTGTTCTTTTTCTTCTGTTTTTTTTTTTTTTTTAAATTGCTAATTATCAACTAGCAGAATAGACTTTGGGATTAATAGACTTGAATCCATAGACTTTGTCCTGAATGTTCAGACTGCATGGAGGTGATCTGCTTAGTCATGAGGGAAAAGGGGATGGTTTATTCAAGTTCACAAAGCATCATCTGCTAGTCCATTCCAGAAATTCACAACCCACCTTTCGAGGCAGCTATTTATCTTTCCCCCTCAAAGCAGCAGATTTTTTTTTGTTTGCCTATTTGCAACGAAATTTAGTGAAGCTGAGAAGTGAAAACAGCTGTATTAAGGCAACAGGGCACTGCTTAAAAGTTGAGGGGGTGGGGTGGGGGGAATGTTCTGTAAATCAGGGGAGTTTTTATCACACCTACACCTACCTTACCTACTTTTTTTATTTGTCATGATGCAGATTAGAATCTATCAATCTGTTACTGTTATAAGCATAAATCAACACACTGACATTTTAAATTAATAGTTTCCCATCAATTTCCCTAGCCCATCGTGTCTCAGTGGTAAATTTGCAACTATGGGCATTCTCATAGCCATAGATCATGAAGTGTTAAGGAGAGGGAACAATCTCTTCATTTGAGTGAGTAACAAGATGGCCTCAATCTTGACTAGGCTGCTTGGTCCTGCTGCAACACAGGTAATTAAAAATATCTATATAGTTGGTGTATCATGAAATTTAATTGGGGAGTGATGTAATTGTTTAGTTCAATTCTCTAGAGTGGTTTAGGAGGGGACAAACAGCCCAAATAATATAATGGAAGGTGTGGGTGGAGTGGGAGAAAAATGTGAACCTCATCAAATTGACTTAAGTTCTGCGAAAGTTTTCAGATATGAAGAGTGCAGATAAGGCCTTGCCTCCCCCCCTTAGCCCCCCCCCTCCCCACCCCTTAAATTAAAAGCCTACAAAAACTTTAGTAGGATATTTGCCTTGTGGGGTGAGAAGAACCGATGTCTTTGTAGCAACAGGCAGAAGAAATCTGTATTGCTGTAGAGGACCTGATGCTGAAGTAGAAGCTTAGCCTTTCCTATGATTGCCACCTGGATTTTCTCCTTTGTATCTCCTTATACCTGCAAGATCTGAAAGCTGCCCCAGCCCCACTCACCACAGGTGCTAGGAGTAGGGTGACAACGTGCTTAACACCTGCATTTTCTACACAATGTGTCACTGGAACCTGAGAGAAAGCACAACTGAAAGAAGACAGACTACCCTTCATAGGAAAAAGCAGAAGGGTGGGGGGAACAGACAAAAGAAATGTAAAAGGTTTATCATTTCATGTAGGAATCAATTTGCATTTCATATTCCAGGAAACCTAACTATCTGAAGACAAATCTAAAGGCTCTTTCATTTCTCATTCTGCCTCCACCTGGGAAAAGGAGTGAGGGGGGATTTTTTTTCCCTGTAAGAGTCAAATGAAACCCTTCAGAAACAACCTGTTAATGGGAACCCCCTACCTCTGTCTGTGGTATGGCTGTATGGGACTTGAATATAACCATGTCCTCCTGCTTTGGGTTATTTCTAACTTTTTCTTTCATTAGTTCACAAAAAGTTAACTGGGACACAAAGAACATTTGGTATAGAGTATCCCTGCTCTTAAAAATATGCACAGAATTATGGAAACACAGCATGGAATAATTAGTACTCATCAGCTAATATCATGATAAAGTCAATGCTATCAGTGATTAAAAAATAAAACTAGTAGCAAGGAGTAAGGAAAAGTATTGCATCCATGAATTCAACAGAGCCTAGCATGGAGAATTTATAATTCTATTTGAATTTCTCTTGAGTGACTTGCACTGGAAAGTGTTTTCCTGCCTGCCAGAGGAGAAAACAGGAATAATCCTTGTGACAAAAACTGGCAACTTAATTTCTGAATATCAACTACACACAGCTAGCGACTCATAACTGGGCTACAAAAAACAGCCACTTGAATGTATTCAACACTAATCTGAACAGATTCTATGTTTTAACAACAAAAAAAAAAATCCTCAGCAATCAAGGTAAAAAAAAAAAAAAATCAAGTCTACTTATTATTTAGTCCAGCATTGCACAAGACAGTAGTTTTGTCCTACTTTTAAACTTCTCCTTGTTTTTACAGTATAAATGCTTGCAAAATTAATTAAAGATGCTGGGTCTGAATTTATTTTATTCACTTAGAAGTGGACTATTGGTTGTTTTAAAGAGTTCACAGAAGAGTTAGATTTAGAAGAAGGGTTGATAGTGGTGGGGTTTTTTATCGGGATCACGGGGAAAGTTAAAAGGCACAACTTCAGTATCCTCCAATTAAATTTGAATATTTTGCCACTTTGATTTTTTGGGGGTGATTATTATTTATTATATGAGATATAAATTTACATCAGGAGGATATATTCTGTGCTGTAATGGAAGTTTCACTGAATGCTGATGTTTACTAAATTGCATTATCCAGGAATGTGACATTGAGGCATTTCTAAGAAACACATATCATTGCATGGCTGTTTACTAATATATAATCTCTGAACCACTAACAATTAATGAGATATTTTATTAAACTGATGCCTGAGAAGGCTGAACTGAATTCAAAAGCTGCCTGTGTAAAAAATACCTTTAAATTATATTTCGGATTGGTTATCATTCAGAGCCCATGCCAACTATTTTTTCATCTCTCTCTCTCTCCCCCTGACAAGCCCATGCTTATTTTGTACCACATGCCTTAACACACTGCTAAGAGTGATTTCTTATAATCTCATAATTAAATCTCCAAGCAATTCTAGCAGCAATGTTTTTGGGGGGGGGGGGGGGGGGGTGGGGTGAAAGCCAAAGAGAATAATGATGTCAAACACGCGACTTCATGTAATAAATTCTGATATTAATGGGAGTGCAAGGGATCAAACTTCTTCTCAAGCTACCAAACTTCTCCTCAAAGGAAAGCACGGAGTATCATTTGTCACAGTTACCCGGTGTACGCCAGGAATTTTTAGTTAACTAGTAACAAATCACAGTAACCTTTTAAAAGGTAAATTACTGATTAAATTATGGGCTAATTGGTAGCGGAAAAACATTTTTTGGTAGTTGTTTTGAATAGTCATTTTTACAGGGGACATTGCAACCATGTTCCACAGCAAAAGCTTGTTGAGAGATGTGGCAGCACAAACACGAAGCTAGCTCACACACACACACCGCTTATTTCAAGCCTAATTATGATTGATCCTTCTGGTTTAAAGGAACTTCGACTGCCTATCCCGTTAAGAAATTGATAATTTCCTGAGCTTTTCATCAGAACAAGCATTGCTCTTACATCACTGATATTAATGAACACATCACTGTTAAGTCAGCACTGAATTGTCGTGTGTACACAGTGGTGCAAAGTTACAACACCACGCAGGAACTTGCACTCTCCAGTTGTAGAATACCCTGGAGAGAAATGACACCAGGAAGATTACAAAACGTTTGCTCCTGCGACCCTGAGGCATTGCCATCAAGACATGAGACATTTCAACACAGCATCTCAGCCGGTGCGGGCTGAGAAAGGCTCCCCGACCTTCCCCGGTTGAGAAATTGCAAACCCAAAAAAAAAAAAAAAAAAAAAAAAAAAAAAGGTCTGCTTTCATTCATGAAGTGAATCAGCCAGGTGAGCCCCGGCCAGAGCTTCCCTACTCGTTCCTTTACCCCGACCGCAGCAGGAGCGGGCATCCTGCGCTCTGCCCCCCGCACCGCGGCTGCCCCCGGCCCCATCCATCCCCGCCGGCTCCGCCGGGCAGCGGATCGCCCCGCTCCGCACCGGGCTCTCCTCAGCATCCTCGCCTCGGAGGGACCGCAGCTCGCCCGCAGCTCCCATGTCCTGCTCGGGTACAGCACCATGGACACAGCGCTCCCCGCCTTGCCAGGAGGCTGCGGAGCAGAGCCGCGTACCTGGAGCCCCGCACCCGGAGTTGTGTGTCCGGAGCCCTAAGCCCAGAGCTCCGCACCCTGGGGAAGCGTCCCCCGGCACCACCTCACTGCCGCCTGCCGCGGAGCAGCCTCATCGCCCCCTCCCCGCCCACACAGCGGGCACCGGCAGTCGCCGTTCCCCCAAGGCCATGCCCGAGATGTCCTGGTGCTCCCCCCCGCCCCATAAAGAGCCCTCTCAGCCTGCTCCCGCACCTTCCTTCCCGGCCGCCCTAAGCATCCCCTGCACCACTGCCTTCTGCCCCGGCCCGGGGCTCAGCTTCTCTCCCGTCCCGCAGCTGCCCGCTTCCCTACAGCCCCTTCGAGCCTCCCCGAGCCCTCGCTGCCTCCGCTTCCGACCGAGGCGCCCCTCACAATCCCCATGCCCTCAGCCACATCTCCCCTCAGCCCGGCGCTCGCCTGCCGCCTTCGCCGACCCCCTCACCTCGGGGGAAGGCTCCCCCGTAGCCCGCACTGACCTGGTGCTGTCAAGTCTCAGCGGGAGAAACTCTTCCCTTCTGGTGGGATAAACTCCCCCGCTCAGCCCGTCCTCCCGGGCCGGCACCGCCCCCCTCCCCCGGCCGGGCCCCGCCTCCCCGCCGGCCCACACGGCCCAGGGGCGAGCCGCCGGCGGCAGTGGGAGCGGCGTGCGGGGCCGTGCGGGGATCGGGATCCTGCGGGCCGCTGGCTGACTGAGGCCGGGCGGGCTGCGGGCGCAGCGGGACCGAGGGCTGGGGGTGGCGGGGGAGCGCACCGGGGAAAGAGCTGGAGGCGGAAGAGCTGGAGGCGGAGAGGGAAGGGGTGAACGCAGGGTTGAGCGCGGAGGAGGCGCTGCCCCGCCGTCCTTCAGACCCCGGCCGCTCAGCCCGGCGGGTCCCTATCCGCGGAGCCACATCGCGGCGTGTACCTGAGGGCATCCCGCTGGCCCTGGAGTGGATCTGGAATTTGATCTCTGCTCTCTCTAATCGCCCCTAACTGAAAATTCGGTTTTTCCGGCTGCTGACTGCTTTATCTTTTGCGTTCCAATTTCCAGCTAGCTCCTCTCCTGCCGCTGCTTGTAGTTGATTTGGTCACCTCCCTCAGTTTGTGTCCCACTGTGATAGGACTAAAAGCTTGTCTGAAAAGATTCTTAGCGGTGACAGAGGTAAATACAATTCTTTTTCCCCCCCTCACTTTAATTTTTTAAGGTACAGATTCTCTCTCTCTCTATCCCCCCCCACCTCCCAGGAATGCAGAGAGATGGTACAGGCTGTGATCGGTGCGTCTCCAGAGAGAGCAAGTTCCAACAAGCATGTCACCTCCTCCTGTTTCACCCTCCGATTCTTTCACAAAGAAGGTAGATGTAGAAAAAGAGTCACAAGATCAACAAGGCTTTAGAGAGTCATCTTCTAAGTCAGGATGCCCCAGGATACAACAGTTTATCTTGACAAACTCTTCATCTCCTGGACATCATTAGAAGATTCAGAGGATCCTAAATTTGCCTAATTATGGTTCTTAGTCATCAAGCAGATGTAGGCTGTCTTTCCAAATGCTTGATGACTAAGAACCATAATTAGGCAAATTTAGGATCCTCTGAATCTTCTAATGATGTCCAGGAGATGAAGAGTTTGTCAAGATAAACTGTTGTATCCTGGGGCATCCTGACTTAGAAGATGACTCTCTAAAGCCTTGTTGATCTTGTGACTCTTTTTCTACATCTACCTTCTTTGTGAAAGAATCGGAGGGTGAAACAGGAGGAGGTGACATGCTTGTTGGAACTTGCTCTCTCTGGAGACGCACCGATCACAGCCTGTACCATCTCTCTGCATTCCTGGGAGGTGGGGGGGGATAGAGAGAGAGAGAATCTGTACCTTAAAAAATTAAAGTGAGGGGGGGAAAAAGAATTGTATTTACCTCTGTCACCGCTAAGAATCTTTTCAGACAAGCTTTTAGTCCTATCACAGTGGGACACAAACTGAGGGAGGTGACCAAATCAACTACAAGCAGCGGCAGGAGAGGAGCTAGCTGGAAATTGGAACGCAAAAGATAAAGCAGTCAGCAGCCGGAAAAACCGAATTTTCAGTTAGGGGCGATTAGAGAGAGCAGAGATCAAATTCCAGATCCACTCCAGGGCCAGCGGGATGCCCTCAGGTACACGCCGCGATGTGGCTCCGCGGATAGGGACCCGCCGGGCTGAGCGGCCGGGGTCTGAAGGACGGCGGGGCAGCGCCTCCTCCGCGCTCAACCCTGCGTTCACCCCTTCCCTCTCCGCCTCCAGCTCTTCCGCCTCCAGCTCTTTCCCCGGTGCGCTCCCCCGCCACCCCCAGCCCTCGGTCCCGCTGCGCCCGCAGCCCGCCCGGCCTCAGTCAGCCAGCGGCCCGCAGGATCCCGATCCCCGCACGGCCCCGCACGCCGCTCCCACTGCCGCCGGCGGCTCGCCCCTGGGCCGTGTGGGCCGGCGGGGAGGCGGGGCCCGGCCGGGGGAGGGGGGCGGTGCCGGCCCGGGAGGACGGGCTGAGCGGGGGAGTTTATCCCACCAGAAGGGAAGAGTTTTCTCCCGCTGAGACTTGACAGCACCAGGTCAGTGCGGGCTACGGGGGAGCCTTCCCCCGAGGTGAGGGGGTCGGCGAAGGCGGCAGGCGAGCGCCGGGCTGAGGGGAGATGTGGCTGAGGGCATGGGGATTGTGAGGGGCGCCTCGGTCGGAAGCGGAGGCAGCGAGGGCTCGGGGAGGCTCGAAGGGGCTGTAGGGAAGCGGGCAGCTGCGGGACGGGAGAGAAGCTGAGCCCCGGGCCGGGGCAGAAGGCAGTGGTGCAGGGGATGCTTAGGGCGGCCGGGAAGGAAGGTGCGGGAGCAGGCTGAGAGGGCTCTTTATGGGGCGGGGGGGAGCACCAGGACATCTCGGGCATGGCCTTGGGGGAACGGCGACTGCCGGTGCCCGCTGTGTGGGCGGGGAGGGGGCGATGAGGCTGCTCCGCGGCAGGCGGCAGTGAGGTGGTGCCGGGGGACGCTTCCCCAGGGTGCGGAGCTCTGGGCTTAGGGCTCCGGACACACAACTCCGGGTGCGGGGCTCCAGGTACGCGGCTCTGCTCCGCAGCCTCCTGGCAAGGCGGGGAGCGCTGTGTCCATGGTGCTGTACCCGAGCAGGACATGGGAGCTGCGGGCGAGCTGCGGTCCCTCCGAGGCGAGGATGCTGAGGAGAGCCCGGTGCGGAGCGGGGCGATCCGCTGCCCGGCGGAGCCGGCGGGGATGGATGGGGCCGGGGGCAGCCGCGGTGCGGGGGGCAGAGCGCAGGATGCCCGCTCCTGCTGCGGTCGGGGTAAAGGAACGAGTAGGGAAGCTCTGGCCGGGGCTCACCTGGCTGATTCACTTCATGAATGAAAGCAGACCTTTTTTTTTTTTTTTTTTTTTTTTTTTTGGGTTTGCAATTTCTCAACCGGGGAAGGTCGGGGAGCCTTTCTCAGCCCGCACCGGCTGAGATGCTGTGTTGAAATGTCTCATGTCTTGATGGCAATGCCTCAGGGTCGCAGGAGCAAACGTTTTGTAATCTTCCTGGTGTCATTTCTCTCCAGGGTATTCTACAACTGGAGAGTGCAAGTTCCTGCGTGGTGTTGTAACTTTGCACCACTGTGTACACACGACAATTCAGTGCTGACTTAACAGTGATGTGTTCATTAATATCAGTGATGTAAGAGCAATGCTTGTTCTGATGAAAAGCTCAGGAAATTATCAATTTCTTAACGGGATAGGCAGTCGAAGTTCCTTTAAACCAGAAGGATCAATCATAATTAGGCTTGAAATAAGCGGTGTGTGTGTGTGAGCTAGCTTCGTGTTTGTGCTGCCACATCTCTCAACAAGCTTTTGCTGTGGAACATGGTTGCAATGTCCCCTGTAAAAATGACTATTCAAAACAACTACCAAAAAATGTTTTTCCGCTACCAATTAGCCCATAATTTAATCAGTAATTTACCTTTTAAAAGGTTACTGTGATTTGTTACTAGTTAACTAAAAATTCCTGGCGTACACCGGGTAACTGTGACAAATGATACTCCGTGCTTTCCTTTGAGGAGAAGTTTGGTAGCTTGAGAAGAAGTTTGATCCCTTGGCACTCCCATTAATATCAGAATTTATTACATGAAGTCGCGTGTTTGACATCATTATTCTCTTTGGCTTTCACCCCCCCCCCCCCCCCCCCCCCCCAAAAAACATTGCTGCTAGAATTGCTTGGAGATTTAATTATGAGATTATAAGAAATCACTCTTAGCAGTGTGTTAAGGCATGTGGTACAAAATAAGCATGGGCTTGTCAGGGGGAGAGAGAGAGAGATGAAAAAATAGTTGGCATGGGCTCTGAATGATAACCAATCCGAAATATAATTTAAAGGTATTTTTTACACAGGCAGCTTTTGAATTCAGTTCAGCCTTCTCAGGCATCAGTTTAATAAAATATCTCATTAATTGTTAGTGGTTCAGAGATTATATATTAGTAAACAGCCATGCAATGATATGTGTTTCTTAGAAATGCCTCAATGTCACATTCCTGGATAATGCAATTTAGTAAACATCAGCATTCAGTGAAACTTCCATTACAGCACAGAATATATCCTCCTGATGTAAATTTATATCTCATATAATAAATAATAATCACCCCCAAAAAATCAAAGTGGCAAAATATTCAAATTTAATTGGAGGATACTGAAGTTGTGCCTTTTAACTTTCCCCGTGATCCCGATAAAAAACCCCACCACTATCAACCCTTCTTCTAAATCTAACTCTTCTGTGAACTCTTTAAAACAACCAATAGTCCACTTCTAAGTGAATAAAATAAATTCAGACCCAGCATCTTTAATTAATTTTGCAAGCATTTATACTGTAAAAACAAGGAGAAGTTTAAAAGTAGGACAAAACTACTGTCTTGTGCAATGCTGGACTAAATAATAAGTAGACTTGATTTTTTTTTTTACCTTGTTTGCTGAGGATTTTTTTTTTTTGTTGTTAAAACATAGAATCTGTTCAGATTAGTGTTGAATACATTCAAGTGGCTGTTTTTTGTAGCCCAGTTATGAGTCGCTAGCTGTGTGTAGTTGATATTCAGAAATTAAGTTGCCAGTTTTTGTCACAAGGATTATTCCTGTTTTCTCCTCTGGCAGGCAGGAAAACACTTTCCAGTGCAAGTCACTCAAGAGAAATTCAAATAGAATTATAAATTCTCCATGCTAGGCTCTGTTGAATTCATGGATGCAATACTTTTCCTTACTCCTTGCTACTAGTTTTATTTTTTAATCACTGATAGCATTGACTTTATCATGATATTAGCTGATGAGTACTAATTATTCCATGCTGTGTTTCCATAATTCTGTGCATATTTTTAAGAGCAGGGATACTCTATACCAAATGTTCTTTGTGTCCCAGTTAACTTTTTGTGAACTAATGAAAGAAAAAGTTAGAAATAACCCAAAGCAGGAGGACATGGTTATATTCAAGTCCCATACAGCCATACCACAGACAGAGGTAGGGGGTTCCCATTAACAGGTTGTTTCTGAAGGGTTTCATTTGACTCTTACAGGGAAAAAAAATCCCCCCTCACTCCTTTTCCCAGGTGGAGGCAGAATGAGAAATGAAAGAGCCTTTAGATTTGTCTTCAGATAGTTAGGTTTCCTGGAATATGAAATGCAAATTGATTCCTACATGAAATGATAAACCTTTTACATTTCTTTTGTCTGTTCCCCCCACCCTTCTGCTTTTTCCTATGAAGGGTAGTCTGTCTTCTTTCAGTTGTGCTTTCTCTCAGGTTCCAGTGACACATTGTGTAGAAAATGCAGGTGTTAAGCACGTTGTCACCCTACTCCTAGCACCTGTGGTGAGTGGGGCTGGGGCAGCTTTCAGATCTTGCAGGTATAAGGAGATACAAAGGAGAAAATCCAGGTGGCAATCATAGGAAAGGCTAAGCTTCTACTTCAGCATCAGGTCCTCTACAGCAATACAGATTTCTTCTGCCTGTTGCTACAAAGACATCGGTTCTTCTCACCCCACAAGGCAAATATCCTACTAAAGTTTTTGTAGGCTTTTAATTTAAGGGGTGGGGAGGGGGGGGGGCTAAGGGGGGGAGGCAAGGCCTTATCTGCACTCTTCATATCTGAAAACTTTCGCAGAACTTAAGTCAATTTGATGAGGTTCACATTTTTCTCCCACTCCACCCACACCTTCCATTATATTATTTGGGCTGTTTGTCCCCTCCTAAACCACTCTAGAGAATTGAACTAAACAATTACATCACTCCCCAATTAAATTTCATGATACACCAACTATATAGATATTTTTAATTACCTGTGTTGCAGCAGGACCAAGCAGCCTAGTCAAGATTGAGGCCATCTTGTTACTCACTCAAATGAAGAGATTGTTCCCTCTCCTTAACACTTCATGATCTATGGCTATGAGAATGCCCATAGTTGCAAATTTACCACTGAGACACGATGGGCTAGGGAAATTGATGGGAAACTATTAATTTAAAATGTCAGTGTGTTGATTTATGCTTATAACAGTAACAGATTGATAGATTCTAATCTGCATCATGACAAATAAAAAAAGTAGGTAAGGTAGGTGTAGGTGTGATAAAAACTCCCCTGATTTACAGAACATTCCCCCCACCCCACCCCCTCAACTTTTAAGCAGTGCCCTGTTGCCTTAATACAGCTGTTTTCACTTCTCAGCTTCACTAAATTTCGTTGCAAATAGGCAAACAAAAAAAAATCTGCTGCTTTGAGGGGGAAAGATAAATAGCTGCCTCGAAAGGTGGGTTGTGAATTTCTGGAATGGACTAGCAGATGATGCTTTGTGAACTTGAATAAACCATCCCCTTTTCCCTCATGACTAAGCAGATCACCTCCATGCAGTCTGAACATTCAGGACAAAGTCTATGGATTCAAGTCTATTAATCCCAAAGTCTATTCTGCTAGTTGATAATTAGCAATTTAAAAAAAAAAAAAAAACAGAAGAAAAAGAACAACAAGCCAGAAAGCTTACGTAGCTTTGTGGTTTGTGTATGTATGTTCAGGCAGAAGAATGCTTGATGACTGCTAAGGTGGACATATATCTAGGGGTATGTACATACCTGTAGGAGATCTCTGTGTGTAGGTAATGGATTAACCCTGTGTTGTAGAATGGCTTCCTACTTACCTCAGTAATCTTGAAAGGCATTTGATAAGAGAGAATAATAAATATTGGCTAATAGCCCAACACAGAAATACACAGAACATTCCAAAGTATCAAAAAAACAAAACAAAAAAAAAAGGGGGGGGGGAGGAGGGGGGGGGGGGAAGGGGGGAAGAAAAAAAAAAGAAAAAAATAGAAAGAGATGATGTTGGTTACTGAAAGATGCATAGAGCCTAGGAAAAAAACTACTATCCTGGCTCAAAAAAAGAGAGAGGTGATGTTGGTTACTAAAAGATGCATAGAGCCTAGAAAAAAAAACAACTATCCCAGCTCAAAAAAAGAGAGATGTTGGTTACTGAAAGATGCATAGAGCCTAGAAAAAAAACTATCCCAGCTCCATTCAGGTCAGTGGTACCTCTGCTGTCTCAAGATGATCAGGTTTGCAATCTGTATGTCACAAATGTTGTCCCATGTAGGTCTTCCGTGCAATGACTGTTGAAGTCCATCTTTAGTATACTGAAAATACAGGGTCCAGCTCTAACTGAATTGCTGTTTGCTCAGCAAGGGTGGAATTAAATGAGCATGATATCTATGGGAATGGTTGGGCTCGATGATCTGGAAGGTCTTTTTCCAACCAAAGGGATTCCATGAGTGTCCATCAATCTGGAATCTGTATCGTACAGCAAAAGTCCTACACGTTTTTTGTCCAATGAGTTAGGAAATGCCAGTGTGACAGGAGCAGCACTTTACCTGCCTTTTGTTCTGGAATTTATACCATCAATTACTGTATTCTAACGCTAACTGAAACGCTAACGTTGTGATACAGACATTGCAGTTGGTGTTAGCTTATCCTAGACCTTCAAATTAGACTTTAGTTCTAATTTGGGCCTTGTAAGAGCTCTTATGGGAGGAAAACATTACACTTCGTGCTGGTTTACGAGTTGTTGGAGTTTCATGAGCTCCATGGGGACTCTTGTCTTTCCTCTTTATCACAGATCTGATTGTGACATATTTTAGATTCCCTTTCGCCAGAATCCTGTATTTTTCACAGGAGACCTCAAGCTATGATTCCTCCAACTCTATGCATGTATAAAATTCTAACTGCATTATATTCATGCAAACCATTTTACCTGCGGTGGAACCAGCATGCAGAATAAGAGAGAGTGATGGAAGTTTTCTTCCTCTGTCTTGTGTTTTCCACTGAGTTTAAGCAAATTGCCCTTCAGAGAGTTTCCTACTTGCACAAAGTAGTCCTGCCCAGAATTATGGTCTTGTCTGAAACTTTTTTACACAATCCGTGATCGGAAGGCATTGCATAAAATGGGGGTTTATGTTATAACGTTGCATCCTAAGTCCATAGTACTTGTGTGTTTGTTTAGATTTATTGAACAGGGATGTTGTGTAACTGCCATAGCTGTTTATGACTGTGAAGCAGCAGTTTTGAACTTGGAGAGCCTGTGAATTTAGGTGGCTGTCTCTAGCTAAACCGTGATGTACGCGTCCGATGTTTATGCTCGGGGAACATTTTGATGCCGCTGTGAAATAAGTTCTCAGCCCTGGTGGTTTGAAACATATGTCAGACTACCAAACCAAGTCACCCTCTTAGACTGAAAAAGAGGAGCTATGAAAAGAAAAATGTTAATTACAGGCTTTAACGCTCACACCAAGATCTTCTAGTAGGGGGTGGTCAGAAAAACAGGTTTTGCTACCTAGACCTGGTGCTTTGCGGTGCTATCTAATATGGGGGCTTGTGGAAAAATGCAGCCACTTCTATTTACTGCCTTTACTAATGTGCAGACTTCCTCATGACAGGATTAGGTACTGACTTTTTATGTCTACAGTAAATAAAACTAAAGAGTTTATCCTTTCATCTTGAATATGTTTTACTCGGAGTTGCTGCTCACTGTTCCCTACAGTGGCAGTTCAGCTGCAGAACATTAGGCTGAAGCTCAGTTTTTAAACTTAATAGAAGCCTGTTGTTATGTGGTGTGTTGCTAAATTGATTTTTGATCCTACTTGAGAATGTTAAGTAATACAAAGCCAAATTTAATGTTCAGTTACACCCAGAGAAATCTTATAGATAAGCAAGCACAGAAGGACGTGAGGGCAAAAGGTTGCTTTATTTACACAGAATTTTATCTGCGTGCTCTAACCTTATTCAGGACCATATTTAATAGAATCATGAGAACTCTTGAAGAGGCCACAGGCTGAGGTTCTCATTGCCTCCAGGACAAGGCAAAAAATGTATGTTTGTTTTTTCTTTCTAGTTTGTCATACATCTGAAGCAAAGTTCTTGCACTGACCTGGTGATGTAGCTATTCCTCTGACTGCTGAAGTTAACCATTGATAGTGGAGGGATTTGCTTCATTAAGTCATTGAAGCTGTATGAAGACTTACTGTATTTCTTCTCTATCACACCTGGATACCATTACTTGCACTTAAACTGCAGATCTGAGCTTCCTTATTTCTACCTCAAGGCATGTGAATGTATTTGAGTTTTTAAATTATTAGAAGTCTTGAGGAAAGTGGGATAGTGGTTGATTTTATTTTAAAAATCCTGTAGAAATTGCTAACAGAGGGAAAAAAAATAGATTTTGAGAAGTAACTGCACATTGCAAAGCACTCATATAAAGGTGTTGATTCTGAGAGTTTCTCCTAGGACATGATGAAAGCGTGGAAGCAAAAGCTCTGCAGATATGCTTTCACTTTCAGAATTTCCAGCTGTTGCTGAGGATGCTTTGAGATGACAAATGAGGTGACACTTCAAGCTTTATTTAGCACAACAGGATTTTACATCAGGTCGGGTCTCTGAATGAAATCAGCGCCATTAGCAAGATTTATTTTCCTGGATTATGTTTTGGGTTTTGTTTTTTCTTTTTACATTTACACTCGAGCTATTGCTGGTATTACTACGCTGGCCCGGAGTAGGTTTTTTTTAGTAAAGATCTCAGCTAAGTGTGAGTTCTTACAGAATAAGTTTCAAATTTAGCCTCAGTAAAGTTTATTATGAGAGGTCCTGAATGTACAGTAGGAAATAAGCAAACATTTAAATTTATAAATTTATTTATTTATTGTAAGCATGGTCAGGGATTGTAACAGGCTGCCCAGGGAGGTGGTGGAGTCCCCATCCCTGGAGGTGTTCAGGAAACCTGTGGACACGGCACTTGGGGGACATGGTTTAGTGGCCATGGTGGTGTTGGGTTGAAGGTTGGACTGGGTGATCTCAGAAGTCTTTTCCAACCAAAACAATTCTGTGGTTTAGAAACTTTGCATTGAAGAAGTGCTTTGAAACACTCAGGTTTTCAACAATGGCTTTAAAGCTTTTTGTTTTGTTTTTGTTTTTTTTTCCATTATCAAGGCAATGCAAAATAATGTCCAAAAAATCCCGTGGAAGCTTAATTAGTAGTCCATAGCTTGTATTTCAAATGAATTTTTAATTATTTGGATGTTTGCACTCAAGCTTGCACTCTTGCAAGCAAACTCCACTCTTGCCCTCCACGATCAGCTTCCCAATCAACCTCTGTTCCGATTTGCAAGCTTCTTGGGGTGTTAGCTGTGATGTGAGCTTGCCAGTTGCCTTGAACTGGTTAATGGTTTTTGTGATGCAGAGAAGCAGCTTTATGGCGTGATGAATAAGAGACCCAAGAGGTTTCCTTACACAGTTTCCTTTGGGCACTGCCCAGAGACTTGTTCTTTGGGTCTGCCTCGTGACCAGGCTGGTTAACTGTACCCAGTGAAACTGGGCGCGCCGGATGTTTCTTATGTTCACAAGATCTTGTTTAGTTGGAGGGGTTTATAGTCACAAGATCCTATTCAATTGGAGGGGTTTATAGTCACAAGATCTTATTCAGTTGGAGGGGTTTTTAGTAACCCAACACCCCAATGCCTGCTGTAAAATCCACCTGTGAAATCACCGCACCGCCGCAGGTTTTACTCCAGCTAGATAGGATAACGCATCAGGCTAGGCAAGTTTCTTTCTGATACAGGTAATGACATTTGGAGAATTATTTTCTTAGGCCAGGATTACTGATTTTATTAAGAAATAGCTCTTACAGCACAGCTGGCGTAGGCAGGAATTCTTGACTGAAGTACTGAAATCCCCCTTGAGTATAAACTACACCCCTCCCCCCACCCCCCCCGGCTCCAGTTTTCCTCCAGCAAAGATATTTTCTTCTCCGCAAGTCGTCTTGAAACTTTTTGGCAATGAAAATCTTCATCCCAAAATAGACTATTAAAAGTGTAGGGTTTGGTTGGTTGGGTGGTTTGGGGTTTTATTGTTGTTTTTTTTTTTCCCCCCCACAAACTACCTTCATGGTTGGATTTGTATAAAACCCCTCTTAGCATTGCTACTGTCAGAGTTCACAGCAACTGATCCTGCTATGAAACGAGTCTGTGAACAGCCTGATGTTGCTTTTGTGGCTCCCTGCATTGCAATATGATAGCTGTCAACTTTTTAATGAGTCACAGTTTTGTTAAGAAAGGCTTTATTTTTTTTTTAAGGCTTTCTCTTTTTTTTTTTTTTTAATGCAAGAAGAGAGTTGCAGGCAGCCTTCTGAGCTGTACATAGCATGCTGGTTCGTCCTTCATGATGTAATACTGAGGACAGGGAAGTCACAGAATCACAGAACATTAGAGGTTGGAAGGGACCTCCAGAGATCATAGAGTCCAAGCCCCCTGCCAAAGCAGCATCACCCAGGGTAGTCTGCACAGGAATGCATCCAGGTGGGGTTTGAAAGTCTCCAGAGAAGGAGACTCCACAACCCCCCTGGACAGCCTGTCCCAGGGCTCTGTCACCCTCACTATAAAGAAGTTTCTCCTCATGTTGAGGTGAAATCTTCTATGTTCCAGTTTGTATCCATTGTTCCTTGTCTTATCACTGCACCACCCAAAAAAGCCTGGCCCCCTCCACTTGACAACCAGCCCTCAGCTATTGATAGACATTGATCAGATCCCTCTCAGCCTTCTCTTCTCCAGACTAAACAGCCCCAGGGCTCTCAGTTTCTCTTCATAGGAAAGATGCTCAAGTCCCCTAATCATCCTTGTGGCTCTCAGCTGGATTCTTTTCATCAGGTCCCTCTTTCTTTCCTCTCTTTTTTGGGTCACCAGGATGCCAGTTTTATGGTGGTGAGAGATCAGAACTGCAGTCTGTTTGATCAATCTTCTTCTTTAAAAGAGAAAAAACCAAAACCAACCCAAAACATGAGCAACAGAGTTCTGCTTCTTTACAAATGGAAATATCCATAAAACAATATGCAGAGTAGGTGGAGTCATGTACAGCACTGAGATAGGCTTTGGCTTGAAAATCTTGTGAAATAGCTACAATAGCTTTAATCTTAATAGAGGCTACCAGTGCTCAGCACAATTAGATTAATTGCAGTGGTGGATTAAGACAGGGATCTAAGGCCACTGTGGGACTTTGGAGGATCAGCACAGCAGAGAGTTGGGAAAGAGTGAAAGACCTGTCCATAGTGAGTATCAGGAAAGGAAACTGATGACTTAATTAATTAAAGGGCATTTTGAAGAAAGGCAGTGGGAAGATCAACTAAGACTCTTGGGGGGGGCTTATTTATTTATTTAGCCTTTTTGTTTGTTTTGTTTGGGTTGGGTTGTTTTGGGGATTCTTGGGTTATTTGGGGTTGGTTGGTTTGTTTGTTTGCTTGTTTGTCAGGAAGAAATGTTAAAAAGCAGGGAAAGTCTTTAAAAATATGGATGTATGAATTTCTTTCTCCAAAGTTTCAAGTCTGCTGTTGGAACTTGCTTGACTTTGAATTCTTCTCTCTGGTCCCTTCTGAGACTTCCAGCTTTCCTTGGTTTCAGCTATGCTGACGATGCCACAGCCTGGTCTTGCACTGCCTTTTGGCATTCCTGCTCATTGTTCTTTTTTTTTTTTTTTCTCTGCCCAAGTTTGTTCTGTTTTTCAAATCTAGCCTTATTTATGACTCCTTTGAGAACAGGAACTGTCTGATACGCTAACAGCAAGTGACAGCTTTCCTGTCACTAAGGACAGGAGAACAGGCAGTGAATATTGCTGAAGCCTGAGGTAAGTTTGGAAGAACAATAACTTGTGCCACACTGAAGCTGATACACTGTAGTGTGACTGCGATCTCTGACGCAGGCTGTGCAACAGATTCCTGTCTCCTCCCCCAGCCACCGACAGGAAGGCAGTGCACAATGTTGTACAGCATGTGGCAATTCTGAATTTCTGCTGAAGCTTGACCCTTAGACAGGAGGAGACCTCTTTTGTTGTCACTGATGAACTATCTGTGCTATGAATCTCCTTACAGTGTCGGAATGAATGGATTTAGATTAAAAGCAAAGCCACAGAAAATTGGTAGGCACAGAGACAATGAGAGACAGCAGGACTCTCTCTCCCAAATTTCCTCCCCAAATCTGTGTTTTGAAGGGAAGAATAAAGGGAGGAAAACATTTGAGGTGAATAACGTGAGAGACTCGCTGTAAGGGAGCAAGAGACAAAGTCAAGAGAGACTCTAATTGTCCTGGAAGGAAAACAGAAAAAAAGCAAGAAGGAAGAAGAAATTGATGCAGGTATGGTTGCCACTTTCCTGACAATTACTCCAGAAGGGCTAATGAATGTAGTAATTCCTCCTGGCAGTTACTCTGTGGAAGAGAGGAGTTCTTTGGAGCTCAGAACTGTAGGAGTGGTAGAGTGCTCCTGTAGCTACAAATATGGAAATCAAATAAAGACAAAGCAGGCTGAATCTGAAATAGCACTGCTGTTTGATTCAAGTACATCATGTAAACCATGGCATAGCTCCTCAAAGAAAGCAGCTTCTCAGTAAGAGTTTCTGGCATTAATTTTGAGGAAAACAAACACTGAAAAGTCTGCTTCAGGGATGAGCATTGGACTGGGAAGAGATACTGACAGACCCTGGAGGATTTTCCTCCCTTTGTCTTCTGTGAGCCATCAGTCACAACAGGTTCCCTTATGCCCTTTGATTTTGTGCAGTCCAGCTGAAGAATTGTCAGTTTTCTACTGTGACCACAGGGCATGTGGATTGTTTTAGCTCCTGGAAGCTAGGGGTGCAGGAGATGGGATCAATACTAAGCAGCTCCCAGTTTGCTGTAGCAGTGCAAATTTCATACTATGGACATGTGAGGCAGCAAAATGTTTCTTCTGTTCTCATGTGACTCAGAGGTAGGTAGGTAAATGCCCCTGTCACAGCAATTTGATGATTGTGTTTGCTTTGCCTGAGTATCAAGAAGGTAACTTGTACCTCAGAGTTTTCCATCTCTGCGGTTTCTTCCTGCACAGATACAGTATTTCACTGAGCTTGGGGAAAAAAATAGTTCAGTACCCTTTATGTTAGTGCCCAGTAACACAGTGTACAAAGGCAATGCATCTTCAGTGAGGTTTGTGGGAGTTCTAGAGCCTTATTCACATTTACACTTACGCTGAAGACCTTCAGAGTTACATGCTTCTCCTTCTTGAAAGCTAAGAGTACCTACTACATGTATTCCTGGCTTGCAGGCAGAAACTGGGACTCTGTTTAGGAGGAAAAGCTGATACCAAATTAAATAACTCAGTGAACCTGAGGAAAACCAACCCAAGACCCCAAAGCAGTTATATTCCCTAGTCTCAGAGAAGTCTAATTGAACTCAGGGCTAGGTCACAGAATCATAGATTGGGTTGAGTTGCAAGAGATCTTAAAGATCATCTGGTTCCTACATCCCTGCCATGGGCAGGGACACCTCCACTGGCCCAGGTTGCTCATGGCCTCATCCAGGCTGATCTTAAACACTTCCAGGGATGAGGTACCCACAACTTCTCTTGGCAACCTCTTCCAGCATCTCACCACCCTCATAATGAAGAACTTCTTCCTAATGTCCAGTCTAAATCTCTCCTGCTCCAAGTTAAAACCATTGCCCCTTGTCCTGTCACCACAGGCACTTATCTACCCTAGTCACTTAAATAAAGTGTTGAAACTGCTGCACAGACTGAGGAAGTGAATGGCTAAATGGTTCATTCTTAGAGTTGTCCCTGGTCTAGTTTCAGCTCAGCCAACTAAGAGCCATTCAAGCATTTTCCAGAAGTACTTTGGGAGTCAGGTTGTCCCATGGACCATTTGTGACAGGCCATTCAGGCATTGCCACACAGTCTTAATGACTAGGAGAGCTCAATAATGTGAGTGGAAGGAACATGGCCAGAGTGAGAGTCCTCACTAGCTTACTGCTGTAGCTGAAAGTGAATTGGCTTAAATGCCTCTCAGATTTGTTACCACTTCCTTTTCACTTTCTTCCTGCTTGCAATCCAAGATGAGCTGTCCTTAATGTTCCACTCACAGATTTTCTTTTTCCTTTTTGGTTGTATGACCTGTGCTTAATGCTTCACTCACAGATTTTTTTAACTCCAAACCCCAAATTATTTATAACTTGGAGTTATCTTTGTAAATTTGGAAGCCTATTGCACACAAGGAAGGAATGGGAGTTGTCTGGCAATGTGTAGAGGTTGTAGATGGTTGGCATCTTCTGATCAGAAAAATGTAAGTCATTTTAGTTTGTGTTGTCTGCCCAGTTGGCTGCCATGTAAATAAATAAAGGGGCATGTAACATCAAGCCCTAAATCTTTAAAAATACTCCTGGACTTTTGTTTTCCCCTGGTGAAGGATGACAAAATTCTCTCTACACATCTGTCCTGAGCAGGTGCTGGTAAAACTCTTGTGTATGACATAGTCATTACTCTGGAAAATATGATGAACTTTTTACTGTCCTACTGTCTGTCCCAAAATAACTACCATTGCAACTCACCTTTGAAGAATACATCACAACTTGTTTGCCCTGAGAATTCCTTTTGGCTCAAGTGAAAGTACACAGTGCAAACAGAGTTATGAAATGTGTACACAAGGTGTGAGAGTAGCTGGTTATGTTTGTGTGTAACTTTATGGTTATGATCCTTCAGGGCAGTCTGTGCAACCTGACCTTGGTGTTCACCATCCTCCTTAATTTAAATGTGACTACAAACGAGTGTTAGGGCCAAATCAGACTGACTTTTTTTTTTTTTTTTCCCTCAGCCAACAACTAAATTGTGGATTTATAATTTGGGTTTTAATTACAGAGAAAGCAGAGAAATGTAAAATTGAAACCAATGAAAATGTATTTTAAGACTTGAAGATTTAAGAGCTAAAACATTTCACACTGTGGCCACTCTTTAGCCCTCATTTCTGTGGTAAAGATTGGTAAATATTTTCACTCTTAAAATTCTCTAAGCTGGGTCACTCTTGAGTCAGTTAAAGGAGTTAGTAAGACTGAACAGGGATATGGCAAGAACCTACTACAGGTCATTAAACAGATGAAGCATTCAAGAAGGTTGAGTAAGTTAATAAACTTTTAGTACATAGAATAAGCTATAACATTTCTCAGGAGGGTGAGGCACTAACTTACTAATAAAAATATCACAAATCAGAGACCCAAAGCATAATGTAAGGTGAAGAATGTAATGGTTTTATGGTCAAATAACTGACTGGGAATCTCAGAACCAGCCTGTAGAGAAAGAAATTTACTCATCTTCACAAGGACATTGTCTTGTGATGGAAGAATGCACTGCATGAAAACTATTTACCTAGGGAAACAAATCTCAGTGCTCCTCAATCTCTTTTGTTATCCTTAACTAACGTGTACTTTTAAAAGTAAGCTTTAAAAATCAAACCAGTAGCACTTTTAACCCCTTTCCCCTGCTGGATTAAGTCAGCATCTTGTTACATATCATAGAATTGTCAAGATGGAAAGGGACCTCAAGGATCATCCAGTCCAACCCCCCTGCCATGGGCAGGGACACCTCACACTACAGCAGGTTGCTCACAGCCACATCCAGCCTGGCTGCAAAAACCTCCAGGGATGAGGCTTCCACCACCTCCCTGGGCAACCTGTGCCAGTGTCTCACCACACTCATGGGGAAGAACTTCTTCCTAACATCTAATCTAAATCTCCCCTTCTCTAGCCTGGATCCATTCCCCGCAATCCTGTCACTCCCTGACACCCTAAAAAGTCCCTCCCCAGCTTTCCTGTAGCCCCCTTCAGATTCTGGAAGGCCACAAGAAGGACTCCTCAGAGCCTTCTCTTCTCCAGACTGAACAACCCCAACTCTCTCAGTCTGTCCTCATAGGAGAGGAGCTCCAGCCCTCTGCTCATCCTGGTGGCCCCTCTCTGGACACCTTCCAGCACCTCCAGATCTTTCTTATAATTGTTGTCTGCACGTTTCCTGTGTGCCACAACAAAATCACAGTTGGGCTAAACTCAATGGAGAAGAGTAATCCAGAAATGCAAACAAAAAGCTCTTTTCTGAATCTTGAAGGCATACCTTCCCCCCCCCCCCCCCCAGATTGGTCCACCTTGGAGAATTTTAGCTATAACAGGGATCAATCCATTAAAAAAAAATAGATATCTGGGGTCTTCATGTCAAATCAAATACAATTCTTCAAACTCATGATTTGTAATGAAGCTAGGAGTGGCTGCTCTTTGAACAGTAGAACCAATGAGGTTTGTTATGGATAGGATTTCTGACTTGGATTTTCAGGTATTTATTACAGGGTGAGCTCCAAGTGTTGCTCTTTCAGTGGTGGCACTAACAACAATTTAGTCATACACTGTTAAATCTCCTCTACGTTGTAGTTAGCTCTGGCTAAATCAAGCCCAGATTTTCCAAAGCTGTTGAGGGTGAAGAGAAGGAGACCAATAAAGACACACAGTAGGAGGCAGCAGATCTTAAAAGCTTTGTTTCTTTAGGATTACATCTATCCAATGAAAAATTAGTCTTCTAATGGTCTTTATTCCAACCAATCTGTTAAACAAATATTGATGCTTTTAGAATCTTGTTCAATTTGCTTTTGAGTCTAAATTTTAATGTATTCTAGGGCTGTTCAGCCTGGAGAAAAGGAGGCTGCAGGGAGATCATATTGTGGCTGTTCAGGGCTTAAAGGGGCTGATCAGAAAGCTGGGGACAAACTTTTGAGCAGGGCCTGTTGTGACAGGACAAGGGGTGATGGTTTAAATTAAAAGAGGCAGATTCAGACTGGAGAGAAGGAAGAAATGTTTTACACTGAGGATGGTGAGACCCTGGCCCAGGTTGCCCAGGGAGGTGGTAGATGCCCCATCCCTGGAACCATTGAAGGTCAGGCTGGGCTCTAAGCAAGTTGCAGATGTCCCTGCTAACTTCAGGGGCTTGGTCTAGATGGATTTTTAAGGTCCCTTCCAAGCCAACCCATTCTATGATTCTACATACCTTTTGTATACGCTGGTCATCTCCAGCAGCCACAGAAAGACCTGTCAGGATGAAGCTGTATCCTAGTTAATGTTACTACAAGTATCTGGAAGCACCAGAAATTCCATAGGCATATCTGTTCCCTTTTGGTAGATGAATTGTGGCTTCCAGAGCAGAAGGCATAGAAAAGCATCTAAGCATTCTCAGTTTATTCTTAATTCCTTTGTCAATCGCATGAAATTTCCCTCCCTCCGTATTTAAACCACCAACTGTTAACTCAAAACTGTTCCAAATCATAAATTCATACAGCCTGAAACCTATTCAAGAGAATAAAAAAGCAGTTTTGTGGCCTCTGGGAGAGTAAATTCCAGGGTTAATTTATAACTAAAGCAACTGTATCTATAAAAAAAAAAAAAAAGAAAAGCTCCATAAGAAATACGTTAACAAATGACAAGAAAAAAAAAAAAAAAGAGGCTTGATAAAAGATATTTGAGCTGGTTTGGCACCAGTGATTTTATGACTGAGGAATTCAATTCTAGGTGTGTTGGGAGTACCAAATCACAATCCTTGAAATTACTAATGGGAGACAAAGCTCTTTATCGTGCTCTGAATGTGTTCACACGAAACCTTCAGTCCTGCCCTCTGTACATAAGCTTTTTGTGCTCACACTCTGCATCTGCATGGAGAGTCTGTCACCAGAGTGAGGGGAAAGAAAAGAAAAGAAGATACCAAATTTCTGTTGAATCACTTCTCAAACACTCCAGCTGGTACAGATGGCTAAGAGAAATCAGAGGATCACAGAAAGGCTTGGCTGGGAAGGGACCTTAAAGACCATCTAGGTGTAACCCCACTGCCATGGGCAGGGACATCTTCCATTAGACCAATTAGGGCAACCTGCTGTAGTGTGAGGTGTCCCTGCCCACGGCAGGGGGCTTGGGACTAGCTGATCCTTGAGGTCCCTTCCAACCCTAACAGTTCTATGATTCTAAGTTGCTCAAGGCACCATCCAGCCTAGCTTCCAAACGCTTCCACAGCTGGAGCCTCCACAGCTTCTCTGGGCAATCCATTCCACCCCCAGCACCCTCATGGGGAAGAATTTCTTCCTAATGTCTAATCTCAATCCAGCTTCTTCCAGTTTGAAGCCATTGCTCCCTCATCCTTTCACTCCATGCCTTTATAAAAAGTCCCTCTCCAGCCCTCCTGTAGCCTCTTTTATAAAGAGGTTGCTCCAAGGGCTTCTCTTCTCCAGGCTGAACAGCCCCAACTGTCTCAGCCTGGCCTCACAGAAGAGGGCTTCCAGCCCTCTGATCATCTTTGTAGCCTCCTCTGGCCTCTGACATGTCCATGCTTCTCCTGTGCTGAGGACTCCACACCTGGATACAGTATTGCAGGTGGGGTGTCAGCAAAGCAGAGGGGCAGAATCTTCTCCCTCCACTTGCTGCTGGGGATCATCCCAGGACATGGTTGGCTCTGGGCTGGGAGCTCCCAGTGCCAGCTCAAGGCCAGCTGTTCCCCACCAGCACCCCCAAGTCCTTCTCCTCAGCACTGCTCTCTAGCTATTCTCCAGCCAGCCTGTGTTTGTGCTTGGGATTGCCCTGACCTGCCCAGGACCTTGCACTTGGCTCTGGTGAGCTTCATGAGGTTGACATTGGTCAACTTCTTAAGCCTGTCGAGGTGCCTCTGGGGGATGCCAGCCAACAGGTTTCTTCTCATGTGTTTGTAGTACTTGGCTTGTAGTTTTTTCCTTCTAAACTCTTGGTATTTTTCTAGCATCTTGGTAGTTTGGTTTTGTTTTTTGGTGTTTTTGTTTTGGTTTTGTGGAAAAACGAAGCATAAATGACAGCAGTGTCCTCTACAGTGACTTGTGGTAAATCATGTCAATTGGGTTAGACACATAAGTTTCAAAGAGGTCTTTAACCAGTGATGTAGACAATGACTTTGTACTCCTTCAAGATTAGCCTTGGATCAATTGCACATTAACTCCTACAGCCTGCCTATAATTTCTCTTGGCTGTGGAACTGGCTGCTACTTGCTTGTTAGAGTAGTAAATTCCTATCTCTTGTCAGTCATTGAAAGAGGAAGGGCTGTTCCAGGCCATGCAAATTTAACTCATGGGGACAGCCCCTGTTAATAGCTGTTGCAGGGAAATTTAAGGGACCACATTTTGTTTGCATGGCTGAATGACTTCTCTACCACTCTAATATGGAAAGAACTACAGATCAATGAATCATAGAATGGTTTGGGTTGGAAGGGAATCATCTGTTTCTAAACCCCCCCTGCCATCAGCAGGGACACCTTCCACTAGGGGAAATGGATCCAAGCTAGAGGAGGGTAGATTTAGATTAAATAAAAGTGGTGAGATGCTGGAATAAGTTGCCCAGGGAGGTGGTAGAAGCCTCATCCCTGGAGGCTTTTAAGGCCAGGCTGGATGTGGCTCTGGGCAACCTGCTGTAGTGTGAGGTGTCCCTGCCCATGGCAGGGGGGTTGGAACTGGATGATCCTTGAGGTCCCTTCCAACTCTGACAATTCTGTGATTCAGCTCCTTTTCTTCTTTTGGTATCTGTAGTTGAGGAAAAATGATGTCTGCATAGCAAAGGTTTAATGCATAAAACTTTACTCTGAATATTCAACCCTCAACATGTTTAATTCTTTTTTGCAATCTGGGGTTTTTTTTGTTCTTTTGATGCACTGATTTTACTTTCAGTGAGAATCAGAATCACAGAACTGTTGAGGTTGGAAGAGACTTTTGAGGTCATCAAGTCCAAGTGCTTGCCTAAAGCTCATAATCCCACAAGTACTGCTAAACTACTAGCACTAAACCATGTCCCTCAGCACCACATCCTCATGTTTTCTGAACCCCTCTAAGGATGGTGACTCCACCACTTCCCTGGGCAGCCTGACTCAATGCTTGATAACCCTTTCTGTGAAGAACTTTTTCCTGCTATCCAACCTAAAATTATTCTCTCCTGAATCAAAACCTCATAAAAGTTGTTAGTTCTTGCAATCTTGACCATCTGAAATTTTTCAGATATAAGCAACAGCATTTGGCTTCTAATTATGGAATCATAGAATTGTCAGGGTTGGAAGGAACCTCAAGGATCATCTAGTTCCAACCCACCCTGCCATGGGCAGGGACACCTCACACTAGATCAGGTGATCTCTTGTGGGTTTCATCAGCACAGAGAGATAAGGGCTGAGAAAAGTTGAATACATGGTTAGAAAATGTTCTTTTGTATATGTATAAAATTTAAACACTGTTATTGGTAGTTGGTCATCAGCCCCTATCACAAGGAGAGAGATCTCTCCTCTACAGAATGATTTAGATCAAGGGACTAATGTAGCTGCTCTCACTGACCACTAAGAATCTTGAGATACAGGTCTTGTGGGCTATTTTGACTACCCACCACAGAGGAATGTTCTGAGATCTGATTTTTTTTTTTCAGCCTCCTGCTTTTAAATCAGCTCCATAAGATCACAGGGGGGGAAAAAAAAAAGAAAAAAAAGCTAATATAATCAGCATGGAAATGCAGAAGTGAATTTGTGAGACAAGATCTGCATTGTGAAGTAAAAAATAGAGTGCTGCAGAGGTAGTAATTGCTCACACAAAGAAGTATGAACTGTTCCAAATATGGGCTGTTAGCTCACAGCCAGTGCTACCCTGATCCTCTGAATACAAGGAATCATTGAATTGTCAGGGTTGGAAGGGATCTCAAGGCTCAGCCAGTCCCAACCCCCCTGCCATGGGCAGGGACACCTCACACTCCAGCAGGTTGCTCACAGCCACATCCAGCCTGGCTGCAAAACCTCCAGGGATGAGGCTTCCACCACCTCCCTGGGCAACCTCTGCCAGTCTCTCACCACCCTCATGGGGAAGAACTTCTTCCTCACATCCAATCTCAATCTCCCCACTTCTAGTTTTGTTCCATTCCCCCCAGTCCTATCACTCCCTGACACCCTAAAAAGTCCCTCTCCAGCTTTCTTGTAGCCCCCTTCAGATGCTGAAAGTCCACAAGAAGGTCTCCTCAGAGCTTTCTCCTCTCTAGGGTAGTAGCCCCAACTCTCTCAGTATTTCTCCATAGGCCTTTAAAATTCCTCAAAGTTTAATTTCAAATGACATTGTGTGGAAAAAAAAAAACAAAAAAACAAAACACCAGCACCACCAAAAAACCCTAAAAAACCTAAACCAAACCCACAAAACAATCAAAAAACTGGGTGAAAGATCCAGGGAAATACCTTTGTAATGTTCCTGTTTTTTTTTTTTAGTCACCATAGAGCATGACTTTCCTCTGAACTTCTAGGAAAGCATTGGATGTCTGTCAAGTTATCCATCCTGTAGAGCTGTATGAAAGTTGTCTCTGTACAGAGCTGCCATCACTCTTTTCCTTATCTGTGAAGGAAACACAGCAGCTCCCACTGGGGAAATTTCTTGTTAACTTGATCTTAAAATAAAAAAAAAAAAAAAGAAAGAAGGGAAAGGTCATATCCTAATAAGCTGTGCAAATCTAAATTCCCAGGGAGCTTCAAAATGACATTGTATGACTAGGGCATTAACAATTTTCCAGCAATGTACTTTTGAACAGCTTCCAATAGTGTTTTTCACATCTGAGTAAGATCCACAACTGACAAGAGGTGAGGTGCAGTTGAGCTCTGTGATTCACACCACCAAGCCCACCCTAACAAACATAGCTGGTGACTTTCTCTGCTTTCATGGAGATGTAAACCTCGTGAGGAAGCTCTTTATTGATCAGCTGAGGTATTGTGACCTCAGTAGCCATAATTTCTTCCCTTTCCTCTGACCTAGCATTGTAGACCAGTGATTGCCTCAGAATGGCTGAGGAAGGAGGAGGTTTGGGTTGAGAGGCTGCTTAGTATGCTGTGTATGTTTGTGTTGGCAGAGCTTTTGAATGTGTTAGACTCAGATATTGACCCAGAGGTGCAGAATGCCTGTTCAAAAACACATCATGTCATCATTGTCCCACTAAAGGTAAATTAAGTAACCTGACAGGAATTTTAGAGTCAGCTTTAAAGGAGCTGGTGTTTGACCTCCAATTATCACAGAGTCATTCTGGTTGGAGAAGACCTTTAAGATCATCCAGTCCAACCATTCTCTATCTCTACCAAGGCTGGGGCTAAACCGTCTCCATCAGCACCACATCTCTGCCTCTTTGGACCACCTTCAGAGATGGGAATTCAGCCACCTCCCTGGGGAGCCTGTTCCAGTGTTTGAGAACCATTTCAGTCAAGAAGTTTCTTCTAATGTCCAATCTAAACCTCCTCTGCTGCAACTGGAGGCCATTTCCTCACTTGTTACTAGGGAGAAGAGACTGAACATTTACCTGGCTCCAACCTCCTTTCAGGGGGATGTAGCAAGCAGTGAGGTCTCCTCTCAGCCTCCTTTTCTCCAGACTAAGCAACCCCAGTTCCCTCAGCTGTTCCTCACAAGGCTTGTGCTCTACACCCTTCACCAGCTTTGTGGCCCCTCTCCAGCACCTCAATGCCTTGTGTGACTCGGTGAGGATGTTATGTAGAGTTGTACACAGTATGCCATAGTTCCAAACAATGAACCAAATCCAGTGCCAGTTTACATCTGGAAGGTTAGAAGTTCTCAAGATATAAGGGAGACCATTGTCGAATGGCAGAAGTTTTCCATAGCAGGTCACACAGACTTCCCAAGCCCATCCTTTGCATTGGGCAGGTGTGTCTGCATGCACCTAGGAGGTGAATGCTGTCTGCTTGTAACCCAGTGAAAACCAGGTCTTGCTTTGCAAATTGTTTGGTGGTTAGCCTGGTTTGTGATGATATATTGATAGCTGGAAGTGAAGGTGAGAGATCAAAACCAGGTTCCCAAATTCCCAAGATCTCCCAAATCAGAGGGGTGTAATGGAATTGGAATAGAGTTGTCCTTATTTTCATCCTTTATCTGAGGATGGGACTGTTGGGGAAGGGTCACCTAAGGTGCTGCAAAGTGTAGCAGTAATGTTTAAAGCAGATGTTCACACTTTGTTACACAAAGGACTGGAGGTGAAGGGTGTGGGAAGCAGTCTGCTGTAAGACCCCACTTGAAGTTTTGGATTAGAGGTGACTCAAAAGTTTTAGTGGAGTTTTGCCTGCCCTGTGGATGCACAAAGTGTCTCATCCATTATCCAGCTCTGTATTACACTCAATGTAATCCGGATGTCCCTTAAGAATACTTTTTTCCCCCCCTCTTTTTTTGGTAATAATCTCAATAGTAGTTCACTATGATTCCTTTCAAACACAACTGAATCTTTGAAGAGATCATCCATGATCACCAAGGGTTTTCTAAAAGCAGTGTTCCCTCTAAGTCCAAAGGAGGGATGGTTGCTGCCACCTCACCTACACAGAGATGATTGAAGGCCCTCTCTAAGGCTTGAC